>NC_058130.1:642452774-642547507 GCF_016433145.1 Gracilinanus agilis | reverse complement strand
ACTCATTTTGTGTGTAATACTAGTCACTCCCTCTTTGAGCAGGAATGTATTTCCACTATCATCAACATTTAAGGTAGAAGGGACTTTAGAAACCACTTATCCAATGTATATTCAAGGATGGATAATCTCTTTGTCATCCAGGCAATTGTTATAGATCTCCAGAGAGGTAGACAGAACCCATTCCTTCCCAAATGTTAGAATATTTTTCTTATATTGTCTACTTCTTTGCATTCTGATCTAATTCTTTTTCCAGGTGATAAACCTTCAAATACTTTAACACAAGTAACATGTTCTTCTCTCCTCCTATTTATCCCCTATACCCACATCCACTCTCCATTTTTTTTCCTCTAGGATTTTTTATTGGTTCCTTCAACCTATCCTCAGCACTTCATATACTGGTTACCTTTTAATAATAGGCACTTTCCAATTCATCAATATCCTTCCTAAAATTTGGGACCCATTATAAAGAGCACTTAATTCCTTCACAGCTAAAGGTGGAATTATATTCATTATGAATTCATGAAAACATCTTAAGTGCTTACTATATATATATATATATATACATATATATATGAAGCATTGTGCTAGGCGCTGGAAATAAAAGTAGATATTAGATCAGGAAGCAGATTCAGGGAGATATAATCCATTTGTTTCAATAAGCTTTTAGTATTTGCCTACTTATGTGTAAGGTAAGCACTGTCCTCGAGTACAAAAACAAAGTTTTTGCACTAGAGGTATATTTACATTCTTCTGTTATTAATGAATGTTTTCAGTCTCTTATTTAGTAAAATTGAGGCAAAATCACCTTACCCATTTTTTGTTAAAATAAATTTTACTGATTTGTTCTGTTTTTACATCATTTACATTTCCCAATTTATTTCTCTCACCATTACCAGAGAAGTCTTTGTAACAAGGAATAAAATGAGGAGAACAAAACAGTTCATTAAACAAACATATCCAAAAAACTCTGACTATATCTATATTTCCCCTATCTCTGCAAAGAAGTTGGGAGAAATACCTGTACTTTGGAGGCAAACTTGGTCATTATTGTTTTATTGTTTTTAGTTTCAGTTGTTTTGTTTTTGTTTCTACAGGCGTGCTACTTTACTTAGTGCTCGCCAGGGAATGATGTCTGCTCGAGGTGACTTCTTAAATTATGCCCTTTCCTTAATGCGGTCTCATAATGATGAACATTCTGATGTCCTTCCTGTTTTGGATGTTTGCTCACTAAAACACGTTGCATATGTTTTTCAAGCCCTTATTTATTGGATTAAAGCAATGAACCAACAGACAACCTTGGATACACCTCAACTAGAACGCAAAAGGTAAATTATGTCAGCCTTAAAATTTACTTGCTTGAGGCTGTCTTTATTTTTTGGTCCTTCACCTTTGGAGCCAGGAGTTGGGATTGGGCAAAAAAGACTACATGAGCCAAAGCAGGCTACTTAATTGTTTTCAAATCTGTATAGAACCATAGACCTTATTTAGTTTCTTCTCTTTACCTATTCCTTACTGAGCTTTGTGCTTGAGGAGTTTGCATATTGTAGTTTTGTCTCAATTTAGATTTAATTAAATATTTATTGCTTCTTTGTTACCTAGTTTATAAAGTAAAATACCCTCCCCCACTCCAGTGATGGCAAACCTGTGACATGCATGTCAGCACTGACATGTGTAGCCATTTTTGATGACATGCGGTCACATACAGAGAAGTATGGGGCAACATGCTGAGAATGAAACATTTGCTGTTGTGTAGTGTAGACACTCTGTGCACTATAAATGACAATTCTACCTATATTGATTTACCTATTTTTGTTTATTAAAGAGAGTTATATATTACAATTGTACATTTTTGTTATTTAAACTATAAATATCGTGAAATTATGGTTTTTTTCTTGAAGTGACACACCACTGGAGTTATACTCGGTTTTTTGGTGAATTTTGACACGCCAACTCAAAAGGTTACTCATCACTACCCTACTCCATTCCTCACCCCTTATTTACAGAGAGAATTGTTTAAAATCTGGAAAAAGGGGGGGGTGGATTTCATCACCATCAAAAAAGGGATTTTTGACTTTTAAGTGTGTCTTCTATCTTTATTAATTCTAAATTAGAATGAACAAAAGAGTGAACTTAAAACAGTAGAAAAAAGCAAAATCCTATTTTTAAATCTTTTGTGATCAATGTTCTTTCATTCAAATACCACTTACATGGAAAGCAAAGTTACAACTGCTTGTTTCTCTAGAATAAAGTATTTGACCTGAAGGGTCTTATTTTATTGTATATTATGTATTATAATCATGCTTTTCTAAGTGTGGAGAATAGAAGAGTTGCAGTTTTAGTTTCACATAAAATCAAAAATTAACTGTTAATTGAGATGAGCATATCTACACAGACTTCAGAATTCAAAGTTAAAACAGGAATGCATTTATATAGCCAGCTTGTTATGATGTCATGTATTTCATTATGTAGTAAGTTTTATTTTTTTTTTTGTTAAGCTAAATAGTTTTGATAGCTTGTACCATTACTCGATCAAATAGGTGTTTAGGCCTTCCTGACCTCAAATTGACAACTCTATATGGGCACTTTTATTAACTTTCTGGTCCAAAATAAGAAACTAACTTTCTTAAAGCTTTATTCAAATACCTGTCATTTTTATGGGAACTCTTTTTAAGTCAGACTAACTGCTTTTCTTTGATTCATTAGAAAATAATATCAGGAATTAATTGTTATCCTTTTTTCCTAAAGTGATTTGTATAGTTTTGTTTAGGAGAATGTGTTTTTTTTTAGCATTTGTGGCTGGCTAGCATATGCTCTCTTTAAAGATTCAGACTCTTTAAAATTTTCAGATTGTAAACTGGAACAAAATAATGTAAATAATCATAGTCATAGTAACTTATGGGTAAAACTTAGAGAAGTGTCAACTCATTTGATTTTTGAACACAAATTATACATATTAATAATAAGATCCCTAAAGACAAGAAAATAGAGTTAAGTTTTTCTGCAAGCTTAAAGTTTTATCATTTGTAGTGTTATTTTTTTTTTTTTAATAACCCTTACCTTCTGCCTTAGAACCCATACAAGGGTTAGGCAATGGGCATTAAGTGACTTGCCCAGAGTCATACAGCTAGGAAGTGTCTGAGGCCAGGTGTGAACCAAGGACCTCTGGTCTCTAGGCCTTGGCTCTCTGTAGAACTATTCTTAAGTTGGCAATTCTCTTCCTATTTCAAATTCTGAAGAGTCAAAAGATATACTAATAGTAGCTTTTCACCATAGTTCTGTCAGAAAAATCCTGTGTTATTGCCTGCTTTGAGTCTTGATGAAATTTTTTTTAATTCTTAGGTATACCAGCTAATTGTAGAGTTCCTTATTTGCAATTCTTATCCTGGTTCCCTGTTTTCAGAAAGAAACTGCTTTGATGCATTTATCATTGAATCAATGGGGGGTTAATTATGGGATGGATTTACCACCTTCCTCCACCCTTTTTTTTTTGTTCTTGTTGTTGTTGTTGTTTTAAACTAAGTCAGTTGGTTAGTGGATGACCAAACTAGGTTGTGGATATAATATAAATCATAAACTACTGGAGAAAATCCAAAAGAACCTTCCACAAAATAGGAAGGGAAAAAAACCCGCCCCATTGCCATTAGCAGTATACCATGTATCCTCTTTACCATTTTCCTGAAGTGTCTTTTTCACATGGTTTAGTGCACTTTATTGTTTTTTAAAAGTGTCCATTCTCTTTCAGGACCCGTGAGCTCTTAGAACTGGGCATCGACAATGAAGATTCAGAACATGAAAATGACGACGATACCAATCAAAGTTAGTGCATAGAAAAACTGCTAATCTACTTCGAGAAATGACTGCCTCAGTCTTATTTTTTCAAGTTTTTTAACTTCATTAATTTCTATCTGGATGGGAATTCCTCTTTTCCTTCATTACTCTTTTTTAAATATTTTTTTGTATATATGCTTCTTATTTGTATTTTTTCATTTATTAATGATTTTTTTAAAGCTTGGAGATTTCATCCTACCTTTCCAACTCCATATTTCCTATGTTTTCCTTCTGTCTCTTTTTGTATTTCTCCTTGTAACATATATTTTCCTTTGGATATGTTATTGGGGAGCTACTTGAAACAAAGGATTAACAATTATTTCTATGAGTGAATTTATATTATGAATATAGTAGAAATATTGAAAGGACAGAATTACTCAAGTATTATCATTTAAATTCAGCTTATATAAAACAGCAAAAATTGGCTTAAATTTAGTTTTATTTTTGTTGAGGATCAGAGGAAATAGGTAGCATATTTTGAGATTATGATATTTGAGCAGCCTTTCCATTTTTCAGTCAGAATTTCTTTGAGGATTTATGTCTAGATTGTCAAAGACATGTTTTCTACTTTGTCCCATCTGTAGGAGAAAATTAGAGCAATTTTAGGAATCACCAGGAAAGAACTCTTGACTTTGGCATTGCCATTGTTCCTATAAATGCCTATTAGAAACTTCCTTTGTAGAATTGGAATAATTTGTTCTGAAAGCTCAGATCTTTGTAACTACTGCACTTCTATTCTTCAAAGTTTGGGAACCATTCATTGTTTCTCAGTGACACTAAAGTTTCCTAAGAAGATCATCCGTAATGTTTTGATTTTTTAAAGGTGTCGCTTGTAATTTTTTAAAGAACAAACCTTGTCTCTTTATATTTAGGTGCCACATTGAATGATAAAGATGATGATACGCTCACTGCAGAAACGGGACAGAATCATCCATTTTTCCGACGATCAGATTCCATGACATTCCTTGGGTGTATACCTCCAAATCCTTTTGAAGTACCTTTGGCTGAAGCCATCCCTTTGGCTGATCAGCCACATCTACTACAGGTGAAACTAAAGGCCAGTTCTAAAATCTTTTTGGTTTGTCTGAATTTTAACTAAATTAAATGTGTAGCATAACTAGAATGTTTCTGTTGAAATTACAGCCAAATGCTAGAAAAGAGGATCTTTTTGGCCGTCCGAGTCAGGGTCTCTATTCATCATCTGCCAGTAGTGGGAAATGCTTTATGGAAGTTACAGTGGATAGGAACTGCCTTGAGGTAGGATTGCAATAATCCAAACCATTTTTTGAAGAAATTAATGCAGTTTTTCTTTGGCACCTTTTTTTTCAAGTCTAAAGTAACTCCTGAAAACTAATGGAAGTGTTCAGAAGTACTGTTTGTTTCCATTTACACACATTCTGTACAGTAGATATTCTCCTATCAATGGAACAGTATTTGGGAAGTGAAGTTATTAGAAAGGGGGTGACTTGATTTTTAACCTGTAGAAGAAAGAGGTAAATAGATTTGTTTAAAACTTTCAAAATCTTTCAAGAGTTAGGCTTTTAATAAACTGATTAAAATTTGGTAGCTACTTTATTTTTGTTCCTTTAATTTCAAAGGTTTATCATCTTAAAAAGTTGTAGGTTTTTTCATTAGTAAGAATCATCTCTTAAAACAAGACGTACCTAAAAGTTGACATCTCAGAATGTTACATCAAAGGGGGATAGGCATAGCTTTTGAAATGAAAGCTGCATTTTGTGATAACTGAGGTGCTATGGATATAAAGCGGGAGTTCCGAGTTTTAATTTCGTATTTATATACATCTTTGCAAAGCTGGCACCTCTGGGAAAAACCATACCATTAACACTTAACAGACTATTCCATACCTCATCAAATATGTTATAGAACCAATATAAACAATCTTTAGGGAGGTAATATTAGGAATTTTCAGATGAGTTGAACATTATTAGTGAAGTATTTAGTGTTGTGACATGATATATTTGAGAGATTGGGGAAGAAATACTATATTAGGAGTAATAAAGCCTTGATCTTAGTCTTGACTCTAACCTTCATGCCTTTCGAAAAGTGGAGATAATGCATGTTTTGTTTAGCTCATAAGATAGTTGTGAAAATGAGCTACCATATTTGAAACTGACCTAAGAATAGTAATATATTTTATTAAAATTAGCCAATATTACATTTGAAAACCTTTGAGAGGAAATTTTGGGAAAACTATTGAAGATGTTTTTCTGTGCTTCATTACTACTTTTAATACAAATAATTACCACTTATGTTAATTATGCTTTTGTTCAAGTTCTCTACCCAAGGAAACTTGTTAAAAGGGCTTTTGGATATATTTTATGGCTAGGAATTTTCCTTTACTATATAAAGTGATTGATGTATGTTTTTGCCTTTTTTTTTTTTAAAGTTGATATATATTTTGGGGACTCAAAAAGAATACTCATATTTAATGAATTCAGGAATCTGGAGCAACCAGTGTGAAATATACATGGAGATAATGCAGTTGAAAAAAATAGGGTAGTATTAATGGAACAGACAGAAGAAAGTATAAACACTAAAAATGAGAAGGGAAACATATGAACTCAAATATCATAAAAATGTCTTAGAAATATCTGAAATGCTCAAGCGAATTTTAAAAGCAGTAACTTGATATCCTGTGGAGGGAAGCATATTGGACTAATCAGAGTGAGCAGTAGGTTGAGTTACTTTACTATAGTCAGATTTTCTTGATGGGAACTTTTTCTTTTGACTATTCATTTTAGAGAATTAAGTTGAAATGATGCCTTGAATTGATTTTGAAATGTATCACTCATTTCTGAAATTCTTTAGGTTCTTCCAACTAAAATGTCTTATGCTGCCAACCTGAAAAATGTAATGAACATGCAAAATCGGCAAAAGAAAGAAGGGGAGGAACAAAATTTGCTGACAGAAGAATCTGAAAGTTCAAAACCAGGGCCATCTGCTCATGACCTTGCAGCACAATTGAAAAGTAGTTTGTTGGCTGAAATAGGGTTGACTGAAAGTGAAGGGCCTCCTCTAACATCATTCAGGTATTTAAAAAAATATCGTTATGATTTTTCACATAGAATGTGTGATTTAGCAGATAGAGTACTAGATTACAAATCCCACTCCTAACACTTAATAGCTTTGTGACCCAGGGGTGAGACACTTTAATTATTTTGTATCTTGGGTAATCACTAGTTCATGGAAAGCTTATCAGTTTATGTCGATAGGAGTTTTCAAACCAGTAGTTACACACACTGGCAAAATCACATATTCTTTGTGTATCTGCATAGTTTCCTTATTAAGTAGTGATAAATGAAAATAGCATTTTTTTTTTCAGTTAACAAAAATCTATCTTCTCTCCCTTCCACCTCCTCTCCCTCTACCTGCTCCCTCCATTGAGAAAGAACCAGTAGGAGGGAAACACCGTTTCAAACATGTATAGTTGAGCAAAACAAATTTCACCATTGGCCATGTCCAAAAAAATTGTCTCAAACTGTACTCTTGAGTCCATCATCTCTATCAGCAGGTGGGTAATGTGCTTCATCATGAGTCCTCTGGAATTACAATGATCATTGCAATGTAGTGATTATCGAAGTTGAAGCATAAGTCTTAATTTATGGTTTTTATTGCTAATTAATCCACAGTGTTAGCTAAGTGATTTTACTTCTATTTTTCTTCCAGGCCTCAATGCAGTTTCATGGGAATGGTTATCTCTCATGATATGTTGCTGGGACGCTGGCGCCTTTCTTTAGAGTTATTTGGCAGAGTGTTCATGGAAGATGTTGGTGCAGAACCTGGATCAGTATGTAATGTCTTCATTATAGATTCCATTCTATCTTTTTGGGGGTAATTTCAGAAACTGATGCTGTCATTTTATAATTTTTTAAAGATCCTTACTGAATTGGGTGGTTTTGAAGTAAAAGAATCAAAATTCCGTAGAGAGATGGAAAAACTGAGAAATCAGCAGTCAAGAGATTTAACATTAGAGGTAAAGGTATTGTGTTTCTTTTTCAGTTTATAGTACATATTTATTAAAAGTTCAGCTCCAAGGAAAAAGTTGCCAGAAACTTGGTAGCTAATTTTATATGATGGCAATGTTTTTATACTTAAATATAAATTTTTTATAAGTTTTGCACTTTTTGCAGTGAGCTTGCATTGAATTAATGTGATAGTATTCCATTAGTAACACATTTATTATCTAGTTATGTGAAACTTTAGAAAAGAGATAATTTTGTTTTAAATTACCTGAAGGGGAGAGTGAGGAATAAGCATTTATATAATGCATACTAAGTGTCAGGCACTACATTAAGCTCTTTTGCAAAGATTATTTCATTTGAACTTTACCCTGCAAAGTAAGCGCTATTATTATCTCTATTTTATAGTTGAAAACATTGAGGCAAGCAGAAGTTAATTGATTTTCCCCTGGTGGTTAAGTGTCTGAAACGAGATTTTCACTTGGGTCTTCCAGACTCCAGGTCCAGTGCCCTATCCACTGTGTCATTAACTTCTACATAGGACTATTGCTTTGAGACAGGTATTTTTGGAAAGGTTAAGAATTTTGATAGCTTTCAATTATGCATAAAAAATACTTTAAATTGTTAATGAAAGAAAACATCTAGTTATGTCTTCAGTTATTTTACCTAGAGCAGGTTATCATTAAATGTTTTCTGATCAAGTAAATGAGTCCTTTCTTGTATTTTCCATTAGGTTGATAGAGATCGTGATCTTCTAATTCAGCAAACAATGAGGCAGCTTAACAATCATTTTGGTCGCAGATGTGCTACTACTCCCATGGCTGTACATAGAGTAAAAGTTACATTTAAAGATGAACCAGGAGAGGGCAGTGGTGTGGCACGAAGTTTCTATACTGCTATTGCACAAGCTTTTTTGTCAAATGAAAAACTGCCAAATCTAGATTGTATTCAGAATGCCAACAAAGGTACACATACAAGTAAGTATTCTATAAGGAAAATTCCATTCCTTGTTGATGGTGAAAAAACATAATAGTTTAAACTTAGGAATATTTGAATATTTTGTATAGAAAGTTTTGTTTTATCTTCAACATTGCTAGCATTGCTCAGGAAAAAAACAGTAATTTTATTTTTAATGTTATACATATCAGTACACTTTATGGATTTACAAGGCTTTCAGTTTGTATTTTAAACCATCAGTAAGGTTCTCTTCTATACTTATAGTCTTAAAGAGAAGTAGAATAGCATGCTAATTTCTCTGGATCACAGTTTTTTTATTTGTGAAATAAGGAAATTGACTTTTTGACATCTACTCAGTTAAACGTTTGATTCTAAATCTTTCTCATCCTTCCCTAACCCTCCCACAGTTCAGAGGTGATATTTCTTACCTCAGATTTAATCTCTTCCCCAAGACAGAGGAAGTAAAGTATTAGATCTAAACTGAATTCATAGTTAAGAAAAATAGTCAAGCCAAACATAGTTCTTCCTGGGTTTCCTGTATTTTGATAGTGCTTAGAGTTGAAGGTTCTTTTCCTTAGATTGTGGATCAGCCCAAGGAAAAACTGTCATCCTAGTCTAAGATTCTGATTCTTTTTCCATCTGCAAGATACTTTAAATTCCTTGTTTGCCCTTAGAGAGGATGGATTTCTTGCCCTTCTCCCATCTGTCCATTGACAGAAAGTAGCAAAAGTGGGGAAGACACATATTAGCACACATTGAAATATACCTATGAACCAATATATAGTGTTGACAAGTCTTCAGGTAGAGGAAATGTTTCTTTCATCTCCTCCTTTCTGTCCTCATTGGTATTTCCTTTTCTTGCATTGGCTTGACTGGAAACTTATTAGCAGGATAGCTTATCTCCTTCAAATCCTCATAAATTTTAAGGAACTGACATGTAGTAGTCACATGGGAGTTACCTACTATCACACAGACAGCTTTTGATACAGCAATAATTCAAGTCAAAGCTATTTCTGTTTCTGCAGAGGTAGCAATTCTGCCAAATCCCTATTGTTTAATCTTGACACTTCTGCAATGTTACCTTAAATGTGGTCATTTTAAAGCAGTTATTTTAATAACTTGCACTTTGTCATATGTATGTCCTTTTCCTGATAACATTTTACATACTTCTATTTGGAAATGATTTCTGCCTCAAATTATTTCACATATTTCTAATTTGTCTTCTTACTTCTATACATTGTCAATTCTTTGAGGGCAGGGACTATGTTTTATTTCATCTTCATATTCCCAGCACTATTGGCTTTTACATGGTAAGCAACTCTTATTTCCTTAACTTATGTAATGCCACATTTTCCTCATTCTCCTCCATTTCCTTAACTGGTCCCTCATCCTCTAAGAATTTTTTTTTAAAGAAAAGAATAACCTTATATCTTTTGCTTTTATATCTTGTGAATTTCCCCTGTGTTCCTTCCTGTACCTCTTCCCAAAGAGCCATCTCATATAACAAAGAATATTCTCACTCTACTCATATTGGTATTCCTGTTGGTATTTCCCAAAGGTTTTGTTCCTGCTCCATTTCTTTCCTCTCAATTTTTTTCCTTACCAATTTCATGCATTTTCCTGGCTTTAGCTACAGTCCATATGTACTTTCCTTTTCTTCAGAGCCACATTTTCAACTGCCTGTTGGAAATCTTCACTTTTGGATAATTTACCATTCTCTCAAGCTTAGTATGTCAAAACCAAACTTCCACCCAAACTTGGCTACTCTTCAGGTTTCTCTTCTCCCCTCCCCCCTTTCAATAGTACCAGTTTTTACTTGGTTGCTTATGTTCAAAACATTACCATTTTACTTTGACTTGTTTCTCCCTCCTCTCTTATCCTTTCCACATCCTATTGATTTATCCTCTGAAATAGCCTCTATATCTATCCCTTCTTGCCAGTATTATAGGATTACCTCTTATTTTCTGCATGTATTGTTAGAACAGCCTTTTAACATGTCCTTTTGAACCTAATATTTCACAGGGAACTAGTGACAGATTTGGTAGGAGGAAAAAACATTAGATTGCATTTGTGAAACTGCATGGTGTTTTCAGTTATCCCAAGCTGCTTTTTTTTTTTTAATTTCATTTACTGATTTTTTAATTTTTAAAAAGCTTTTATTAATGTCTTTTGTTTTTTGCATCATCAATGTTAACCCAAGCATCCCTCCCCTGCCTCTCCCAGAGAGCCAGCCTATGTAACAAATAGTATTTTTTAAGAAGAAAAAAAAAATCAGCACATCTGATCTATAAATTGAAAAAAATATGAAAACACATGCAGTGTGTAACACCTAAGGATTTCCCACCTCCACAAAGGGGTGAGTTGGGAGTGTCTTTTATATCTCTTCAAGTTCTACTTAATCTTTTTCAAGTCCCATTTGATATTTATAATTTTGTTACATTTACTTTGATTTTTTTTAGTTATAGTTGTTAATTCTATTTCCATTATCGTAGTTACTTGTATATATCATTTTCTTGGCTGTGCTTATTTCATTCCATTTCAGTTCATATGGATCTTTCTATGCTCTTGTGTTAATTACACATATCATTTCTTATAGCATAGCAAGTATTTCATGGCATTCATATATCATAAATTGTTTAGACATTTCCCAGTTAATTAGCATTTACTTTGTTTCTAGTTATTTGTTATCACAAAAAGTGATTCTATAATTTTTTTTTTCCTTTTGATGACTTCTTACTGTTATAAACCCAGTAATGGAGTCTCTGGTTCAGAGTATGGACATTTTAGTCACATTATTTACATAATTCGAAATTGGTTTCCAAAAATGGTGGTACCATTTTACACTTCCAGCAACAATATATACTCCATAATCTCTCCAAAAACTGACTATTTTGCATTTTTTTCTCATTTTTACCTATTTGCAGCATGTAAGGTAAAACCCTAGTTTTAATTTGTATTTTTCTTATTATTAGTGATTTAGAGCATTCTTTCGTGTGGTGGTGATTATTGTGTATTTATTCTTTTGAAAGCTATTTTTTCATAATCCTTCGACCACTCATCTCTTGGGGAATAGCTATTACCCATACATTTTTTTTTTTTTTTGGTCAACATAGCTTGGATACCAAACCCTTATCAGAAATTTGATTTAAAAAATCCCTCACCCCCACCCCAATTTAGTGACTTTCCTTCTAATCCTATCCTAGGTGCATTAATTTTGCTTGTGCAGAAGCTTTTTCATTTCAAGTAATTGAAGTTAACTATTTAATCTTTGATAAGTAATCTTTTGTGATCTATCTCTTCTCTGGTTAAGAATATCATTTCCTCCTCATATCTGTGAAAAGAATGTGATCTACTTCAAATTTTTTAATAGTCTGATCTTGAATATTATGGTTGCATAAAAATTTAGAATTGTGTAATATGACAGAAAGGGTTACTACTGCTTCTTTACATCCATGGGTCTTTCTATTGCCCTTTGGTAGTTTTCATTCTTACTAATTGAAGTGTTAAATAATTTACTATTGCATAATAAAATAGAGGAAGTCCTCTTGCTAAATAAGTAGACTTTTGTGGCATTTAAGTAGTTTGGGATATCTATACCTTATTTATGCCAGACTACTTTATAGCTTTTCCAACAGTTTTTTTTTTTTATCATATGAGGACTTTTTTCATTATGCTTTCCATTTCATCAAACATAGGGTTATTGAATTCCACCAATTCTGATTATCCTTCATTGATCTTTTTCCATTTTTTAACCAATACTGGAAGGTTTTAAATGACTACTGCTTTGTCATATTGTTTGAGATCTGGAAGTGTGCTATTTTCCCTTAAACCCTTAATTGTTTTAATCATTTCCCTTAATATTCTAGATCTTTTGTTTTTTCCAGATGAATTTTATTATTTGTGATATCAAGTTCTCTAAAATGTCCCTATTGAAAATGAATTGGCTTAGCATTAAAATCTAAATTAATTTTGTTAATAGTAATTTTATCATATTGGCATATATTTGGCATAGTAAGATTTTTCAAAACCTCCTAAAAATGGCTTACTGTTGTCTACCAGGTTTTAGCATCATTTTCCTTGTATTCAGATTTCTTGCAATTAGCTCTACTCTTTCGCCTTCATTCTGTTTTCACACTCCTTTATATTTATCTAGTTTGGATTACTTGTTATTCCTCATTCTCTTCTGTAGTTTTGTTTACCTTGTTTCCTCTGATGTAATGTGATATCCTTTCTTTCTTTTTTCCCTTATCTTCCTCTCACCCCCAAAATCTATACTTGCTGAAACACAATCCATCCTTCAAGATTTACACAAATGTCACCTTTCCTGGAAGATATTTGTTCTCTTTTCCCCTTTCTCTATTTATTCCTTATACCTCATGCCAGATGAAAATGGTCTTTTTCTCTTTAGATCTTATATAACATTTTCTTAGCTTATGTAACATTTCACATTTTCTTTCATACTACTACTTTGGCATTTTGTAATATAGGTATTTATGAATATATTGAATCATTCTACCAGATTTTAAACTTTAAGAGGGCAGAGATCATGCTTATTTCATTCTTTTATATCTAGGCCCTTCTCACCATATTCTGCATGTAGTACATATTTAATAAATATCTATTTTGTGAATGAAGCTCCAGCTGATGACCAGTCCAGTTTCAAAATAAGGAATGGAAAACAACTTTTATCTAATGTCGTTATAACAGTAGTCTTGTTTAAAATTAGTTAATAGTACTATTAATGTTAAATAGTATGGCTATTTCTGTTAATTTAAACAATGTAAACCTGATCAGAAGTAAATTTTTAACAAGTGTGAGATTTTTGCTTTTTGACACATTCCGTAATATTCTGGGAGGAGGTTGGACAAAATGATCTCTAATAGCTACGTGTGTGATGACTATATAATATATCGTATCTTTTTCCAGTGGTAAGAGTTGAAGTAGTGGGATTAAGATGAAGACCATAAATAAGTCTGTGCTTAAAACATAATTATGCACTTAATAATATTTATAATTAGTTAGATGTGCCAAGTGTTGTGCCAATTTATGAGGAATTTTGGGGGGAGGATTGCGGGAGAAATGGGTATAATCTATTGCCCCTAAGTCTGCCACCCTGTTCAAAAAATGGTTTGTTCTGAACAAAATTCTTAGTCACATCTTGAGACATTAATTTATTAAGCAGAATATGCCATATGATAGTTTGAGGTGCCATTTAAAAGTTTCCAAAATACCACCTTTTACAGTTGTTGTGAAATCGCTATGATCTATTTACTCTACATCTTTCTTAGAGTAGATTTAATGTGTTAGCAAAAGTTGATCTTTATGACCTTTCAGGATCTTTAATGATCACTTAAAAAAAGGTCATTGACTTGCTCTTTACTTTTCCCATAGGTTTGATGCAAAGATTAAGGAATAGAGGGGAGAGAGATCGGGAAAGAGAACGAGAAAGGGAAATGCGGAGGAGTAGTGGTTTGCGAGCAGGTTCTAGAAGAGATCGAGACAGGTATGCTAATATTCTATTGTAATTGTAATAATGTACTCTTAATATTTTTGATAAGCAGGAATTCTGGGGACAGCTAGGTGGCTCAGTGGCTCAAAAGCCAGGCCTAGAGACAAGAACACTTCCTAGCTATGTGACCCTGAGTAACTCACTAAATCCCCATTGCCACTCTTCTGCCTTAGTCATTCTAAGACAGAAGGTAATGGTTTTGTTTTGTTTTTTAAACACTTTATGCTTATGAAATAGGGAGAAGTATGAGTCAGAATATTTTTAAAGAAATAAAATTTTATGATGTTCAAATGTATACCAATGTATGTAATAACTGAAAGTAAACTAGCCATACAATGCTTTATAAAAGTTCTCCTTTAATAAATACATGTGAGTTAAAGAATTTGTATATCAAATGATTAACCTTCCTAAATTGAAATTTTACTTTTTAATATTCTATTCAAGATCCTATTTGTCAGGACATTTTGATTAACTTCATAATATTGTTTCTTGAAATTGTAATATTTAACATAAATATGGTAACTAGGCAGTTAATGTTTAATCTAGTGAAGTTAATTTATTTTGCTAAACTTTTTATAATTGGAATTAGACAATTTAATATTATAATTCTGTTACTAAAAGGACATATAGTTATTATGGATAATTTTAGTACCTTTCTTTGATGTTTAGGGATTTTAGGAGACAACTTTCCATTGACACAAGGCCTTTCAGGCCAGCATCTGAAGGAAATCCTAGTGATGACCCTGATCCTCTTCCAGCACATCGTCAGGCACTTGGCGAGAGGCTTTATCCCCGGGTTCAAGCAATGCAACCAGTAAGACCAGAATGCATAGGTGAAATTGTAATTAGCTGGGTTGTTTCCAAGATTTTTTGCTTTAGAATTATGTCTGTCCTTGTCAAGAAGTCAGCCATTCATGTGTTTCCAGAGTAATCCAATGTTTTTTATCAAACAGTATGGAAATGCTATGGAAAATGTGGCCCATATTATATTGTTTATACAGCTTGTTTTTTCTTCTTTCATAATGAGTGATTTGGAAGCATGGTTCTAACTGGGTAAATCATTTGTGAGTTTCATTTGGCACAGCTGATTTACTATTTGAATTAGCTAACAGTAGATTACAGATAATGGTATCTTACTACTTTGCAAATTAGTGTATTTAATGAAGAAATAATTATGGAAACCAATTTTTTGTATAGAGAATGTCAAAGAAATCTCTTTGTGTTAGTTACACAGCTGCTGTTTCTGCATATGTATAACTATATAGGTGTTGGGGAAGGAGAGAAAATTGAGCCAGAGGAAGGCTATCACCAGTTCATGAAGTAGGGCTTTGCTGTAGTTCTGTTATGAGAGATACGCATTTATTTTAGTAAAAAAAACGTTTAGCCTTAAATACAACCATAAGTATATGAATTACAATGAGTAAACCCAGATTCTTTTGCATTCAGAACCCAAGAACTTGGGTTTGACAGCCCATCTCTGCCATTTAAGATCTGTATGACCTGTGTTAATTGTTTATGTATCTCATACAAAAGCTGTATGTGTATATTGTGAATGGTTTTTTATAACTAAACAGGGAAGACTTAGGAAGACTAAATTAACTTTTTTGTTGTTGTTTATAGGCATTTGCAAGTAAAATCACAGGTATGCTATTGGAATTATCCCCTGCTCAGCTGCTGCTCCTACTAGCAAGCGAAGATTCTTTGAGAGCAAGAGTAGATGAGGCCATGGAACTAATTATTGCACATGGAAGGTAAATATATATTTGTGGAGGGAAAAAAATTCCTTGTTTAGATTAATTGAAGACTTTCTACTGAAAATATTATGTACCTAGTACCAAATTTTAAATTATACTGTAAGACACCGTTCTTAAGTCAAGTACCACCCAAATTTTACTTTTTAACGAACTTCACAGTCAGACATCCAAAGTCATAGTTTATTAGTGCAGTATTTTCACAGTTATTTTTAGGTCCTCAAAAGTCTTCATCTGCTTGGTATTGAAATAGTTCCAATGACCAAAATATGTTACCTTTTTAATTAAAATTCCTATTATATCTTTTTGTTGTTACATTTTCGGTGAAAGTAGGGTCTCATTTTGTTCAAAGTACTGGTTTTTTATTTTCCCTATACTTTCCACTTGGGTGCCTTTCTACTATCCTATGAAATTCTCCCCCATCCTCTTAAGGCCTGGCTTATTTCTTCACAAAGACAATGTTGATTCTATATTGTTTCTCTGAATACACACACACACACACACACAGCCAATGTATGCACGTATGTATATGTATGCACCATACATTGCCAATGTGTAGGTGATATATATATATATATATATATTAAATTAAAAAAACATTTTTCTAGATATTCTGATTATTTCCTTTTCCTGTTTGTATGTAATATACATCATTATTATTTTCTCTTCAGGGAAAATGGAGCTGATAGTATCTTGGACCTTGGATTGTTAGACTCTTCAGAAAAGGTGCAGGTATGAAATCTTTTTTTGTAAGCAGAATCAAAACAAGTGTAATTTAAGAAAGTTGATTTAGCCAATTTTCATTGCTTTTCTTAAAACTTTGAGTGAATATCTAAAATAATAATAATAGCAATAATAATAATGAGTTTATTTTGTCTTCACCATTTTCCATTTTGCCAAAATTCATATTTATTTAACTCATTCTTCCTTTTCTCTCCACTTTCAACTGCTAGGGTCATTTGTGGTTCTATAGATACTTGACTATGTTTTAGAACAGAATAATGCGTACCTGGGAGTGCTCAGAAATTGTTATTTGAAATTAGTATAGTAAAATATGAATGAAGAAAGGTACAAAGACATGAGTAATGGAAGAAAGGAAAATAAATAAGGAGAATTGGACTATAATGTTTTCTTATCACAGCTTAAATTAGGACCCACGGTACATGCTTGTGCTCTCTCTTTCCCTCTTTCTTTGCTCCCCTTCCCCTTTCCCCCTCCCCTCCTCCCATCTCTAGGCCCGGCTCTCAATCCATTGAACCATTCAGCTGCCCCCAAGCCACTCTCTTGAAGCACATTCTGAATTGGATTTTATTTGGAATGACTTTATGAGAACCTGAATTTGTTTGGAATAATTTTTAAAAGATCACATAACATAGATAGGGACCACCCTAATGGTAGTTTCTGCGCAAGATGTACATGGAAATCTTGACTATAAAATATATATATTGAGAGCCATATGTAGTAGGAATTTCTTTTACTGGATACAGTAGATTTTGGATTTAGATTTTGTATAAACTATCTAGATTTAGACCTAACGATATTTCCCATATGCTCGTTGTGGTCAGTAATGCACAAAAACCAAATGCTTAATCATTTTGATATTATTACTACTTGCAGCTCTACCATGTATGGATTTAAAGTTTCTATGCCCTTTCACAAATCATCTTTGTAATTTCTTTGGCCCTAGGAAAACCGAAAACGACATGGCTCCAGTAGAAGTGTGGTAGATATGGAATTAGATGATACAGATGATGGTGATGATAATGCTCCATTGTTTTACCAGCCTGGAAAAAGAGGTTTTTATACTCCAAGACCTGGCAAAAACACAGAAGCAAGGTTAAATTGTTTCAGAAATATTGGCAGGTAAGATGATAACCAATCTTACATTTTGATTATTTAAAAAAATGTTGGCTGATGGGTTTAATTTTATGCATTTACTTCAGTTGTAGAAGCAAATTCTGTTGGTTTTGAAAGCCAGGAATACAATACAGGCATATACACTTTACCTACATCACAAGTCTTAAATATAAATATAAATTTAGCCCTTAGAAATTACCTGATAAAATATGTTTCACATTTAGAGAATATTTCAGTATGTGTTAATGCCATACTTCAGTATTGTTTAAGTTGCAGCTTCATAAATTTCCTCTTATTTTTCATCTTCAGAATCCTTGGACTCTGCTTGCTACAGAATGAACTGTGTCCTATCACATTGAATAGGCATGTAATTAAAGTATTGCTTGGTAGAAAAGTAAGTGATTCTAAGTAGCCTGATTTTGTTAATGTTTTTGAAAAATAGTGATAATAATAGATCACATTTATGTTGTGCTTTATAGTGCACAAAGCACTTTACATAAATTTTACTTTTGATCCTTACAACAATCCCTAAAGGTAGGTAGTTTGAATTTTTTTATTCTCATTTTATAGATAAAGACAGGTTAGAGAGGGTGTGATTTTTTTTTTTCTGGAGTCATGATTAATAAGTGGTAGTCTTGACCCCTTGAATCCACTGATTTCAAATCCAGTCATCTTTCCCCTCTACTAAAATTGCTTGTTTGTTAAAATAATCAGCATATCTTTCTTTGTATACAATTTAATGTTAAGATCAGGTGTAATTTTATACTATTATGCAGAATTAGTTTTCATGTACTTATGTGCTGGCAAAATTAATAGATACTTGTATTAAATTAAAATTACAAGTAGAAAAACAGGATATCATAAGATTCCCCTAAAATGATTAATAAAACTTTGTAAAAATGATTAAGTTGATAATCAACATTTGTTATATTGTTCCAGATTGTATGAAGGTGTGACAATACCAGGTTATAGGATTTATTAACCACAGCCAAATACTTCAATTCAACAAGCATTTGTTAAATATTGACTGTGGACCAGACCCTGTTGTAGGTGCCAAGACAAAAAGAAAATGTCCTCCTTCTAGTCTAAGGGTGGGGATAGGAAAAGACATAGATAGTTAAATACAAAGCAATTTCAAATCTTAGGAATAGTAGGCTTAGTTTTTGACCATTCGGGGAAGGAAAGTAGTCAAGAAAGACCTCATATTAAGTAGAATACTTGAATAAGCTTGAAAGAGAATTTGGAATTCTTAAAAGTATAGGTAATATGAGAAGATTCTCTAAATGGGGAAGAGAGGAGAAGCCAATCTATGTGAAGTTAGAGAGATAGGAGATACAAAATATCATGTTCAGTTTAGATAGAAGAGTTCACGATAAGATTAGTATGAAAAGTAGATTGGAGCCATCTTGAATTGGACTTTAAATGTTAGAGGAATTGTATTTTATCCTGGAGGATAAAAAGCCATGGAAGCTTCTTGAGTTGGGAAGACCATTTGATTTAGGCATATCAGTTTAGTATCTGGGTGTAGAATGGTTCAAGGAGAAGATTGTTTTTAAGAACCCCAAATCAGGATAGTATTGTTAATGACTGTATCCCCTGTGCCTGGAACATAACAAGAGCTTAATAAATCCTTATTGATTGATATTCTAGTGACTATTTTGCTGTATTAACCTTTTAAAAATAAATTTTACTGATATCTTTGGCTTTTATATAACATTTCCTAAAATCCCTCCCCCCCTTTTTAACAAAAAATAAGAGAAAATTGGTTCAGGACAAGCAACCATCCCATCCACCAAATCCAACAATAGATATAGTACTCCCCCAATAATGTAATAAAGACATTTTAGTAATGGACAAAGGGGTCTTAAAGATCATAGATGATACACTAAGACCCAAAAAGACTTAGGTGAGCTTTCCAAAGGTATACTTCTAGCAAGTAGTGTGGCTGACACTTAGATCCTCCAGTTTGTTGCATTTTCCCCCCCTCACATAGCTTTGGTTCTTTCCTGTCTATGTTAATATACCAATATTCAAATGAAAGAAATGCCAGAAGTTTTATTCAGTCTGCTGTATTATAAATGAAGATAGATTCAGTGCTTCAGAATGTTGATGACTGTTCTTACAAATGAAATTTCTATTTGCTTAAGCTCAGAAAAAAAAAATGTAGAAGTTCATTTGAAAAAATGTTTTATAGTCTCATGACGCTGGAGGTACATTGTCAGAACAACGGATCTATTAAACTTACCTCTCCCAAGCAAAATTGTTATCATCTAGGGTGATCTTTCTGTTTTCGGTTTGTTTGTTTGTTTGTTTTTGGGGGGGGGTTATTTGCTGTAAACAACAGTATGAGCAATTTCATTTAGTAGTATGGATTTTTTGTAATAACATTTAAAAATATTTTTATTAGGTTAATTGGCACGATTTTGCATTTTTTGATCCTGTTATGTATGAGAGTTTGCGGCAACTTATCCTCGCCTCACAGAGTACAGATGCCGATGCTGTTTTCGCAGCAATGGATTTGGCATTTGCAATAGACCTGTGCAAAGAAGAGGGTGGAGGACAGGTAAGTAAAATTCCCAGTTTTAGGATTCTGTCTGCAGTATATTAAAAGTATGCTGTTATTTATATAAATATTAATAGATTAATGAAAGGAACTAAAAATAAAAAATATGGTTTCAATGGAGGTTTTTAAATGTACCTTGATTATTGAATTATTTTTAGACTTTAAAATTCTGTTAATCTTAACATTTTTAAGAGCTTTTACCTTAACCTCAAATTTACTGCTTTTTGCTTCCCATTTAAAAAACAAAATGATACATCTTCATTTTGTATAGGTTGAACTAATTCCTAATGGTGTAAATATACCCGTCACCCCTCAGAATGTATATGAGTATGTACGGAAATATGCTGAACACAGAATGTTGGTAGTTGCTGAACAGCCTCTACATGTAAGTATTTTCTTAGAATTTATTGTTGTAGTCTAGTTAATATTCATGTGGCTTAGAACCCTAAGTCTTCTTGTTTTTAGTGTTTACTTGGTGTTTCTGTTTATTACAGCTGCAAGGCTAAATAGAAAGACTGCCTAATTTATATGCATTCTCCAAGAGCAAAAAACAAAGGAGAGAAAAGACCTATAAGCAGCTTCAAATCTGAGAAAGACCTAGTAGAGTTTAGTGGGAGGCACTTCTTGTTTAACTTTTTTTATTTGACTGCTGCTATCAGTAGATAACCTTGGTGTAATTAAATAGGGGAATTAGTGGCATCTTTTGGCTTTCTGACTTAACTATGCTGAACTCTTTGCATGTATATAACTGTTTTTATCTTCACTATTCTAAACTCAAAACATGTTAATATAGATGGTTCTTGCTTTATATAAATTTGCTTTATGCAAATTAAACTTTACATAAAGCATTCTGAAAGAAATCTGCATTACATAAAAATACCTGTGTTAATTTTACTATACAACACTGTGTTTTCTCTTTCCACTCCTGTGTCTCGGCTTGATGTGCCACGGCTTCCCACCTCCTGACCCCACAAATTTTTTTTTCAAAAACAACCCTCCAAGTGAAAGCAGAACAATCATACGGAGAGACCTTGAGAGACTGCCATCACCACTGCTGTGTCCGGGGCTTGACTTAAAACCTCCTTCCTCAGCCACCCATATGTCCAGCCTCTGTGTGTCTGTCTGCTGTTCATCTGCACTAAGTACCATGTGTCTGTTCCTGGCTCCTGTGTGTTCTTCTTCCTGCTCTTGCTTCTCTGTTCCTAGCTCCCATGTGTCCTTAAACTGTGGGCTAGCCTCTTCCTTCCATGGATGCATAGCCCCCTTCTGCCCCTCTCCCTACTCCATTTACTTGGGCAAATATTCACATTAGTCAAGTAATAAGTGTCTATAGTGCGAAGAGGACTTCCTTTTTTGACCAATTAAGCACATTTTTTGTTCATTTAAAAATCTTGGGTCATCACATGGCTATTTCAACATGACCTAATACTTGACCCTACCAGCCTTTCTCATGAGGTCCTCTTTTCATTGACATAAATTTGAATTTTGCTGCTGACACTAGTATCTGGGGCAAGTCATTCAGCTTTTCTGAGCCTATCTTCTCATCTGTAGCCCAAGAATAACACTTCATCCCCTAGGATTGTTATGCTAAAATTCGTATCTTGAGCTTTGTAAACTTGAAATGTTTGTGTTTTTAGTCCAGCTATTTATTCCTATTTCTTCATACTATTTCCTTCTGCCATTTGTCTTCCATTTTAAAAAGTTTGACCTTAAATTCTGTTTCCTCAATTTTGAAATCTTTTCTGATATTCTTTAGAGGCGAGTAGTGAATGACAAAGTAGACAGAGCACTGTACCTGTAATCAGGAAGACTTGAGTTCAAATGTGAGCCCAGGCACTTACAAGTTATGTGATGCTGGGCAAACTCACTTAACTTCTGACTCAGTTTCCTCAACTGAAAATGGGGATAATAATAGCATCTTCCTCCCATGGCTGTTCTGTGGATTATCTGAGATCATATTTATAGAAAATGCCTTATGTAACAAGTGCTACATAAATACTTTATTTCCTTTCCTCTGATTTGCACAAGTTTGTTTGCATTTATATTTAGTTTAAAATATAGTTATCATTATAATATTATTGTAGATACTACATTATTACCACTACATTCTAGATTCCCTGGGTTCACAGAACTATGTCTTGTTCAATCTTAAGTCACCTAGTGTCAAGATCTCTTTATCTTCTCTGATAATCTGATAAGGACAGTTTAGTTGATAAGGAAATAAGGATGGGACAAGGAAGTTGTCTTTTACCTCATGCTTCCAGCTCTGGATCCAGGAGCATGGAGTTTATTATATATATTTCAAGACTCGTTTCACACAAAAGAACCCCCCTGAAACTTTGCAGATGCGCAGAAGTTGCAAATTATGTCACATCAAAACACAAAACATTGGCTTCAGAATAGAACAAGGCCAAGGCTGAATTTTGACTGGTTCTTATCAGAAAGCCAAGTTGGGAGTATTTTTCTCAGGGTTGAATTGCCCCTTGCTAAAGTTTTGGCCTTGGCTGTAGCTGCATTCCTGGGCAAAGGGGAACAGTATTAACCCTTTAAATTCAGGTTTGCTAGGAACTTAAAGCTTTTCAATAAGGTCACAATACTTTTCAACAAGAAATCACAAGGATCACAAAAGGAGTCAAAAGAGGAGTCTCAGATTTTTATCTATTCTCTTATTGGCTTCCCACAACCTAGCATAGTATAATGGTTTGAAGTGTCATTCCTATTTATTTTATGGCTCGTCAACTGCTGTTTATTCATTTGAGCTACCATTTTTCTTCTGCCCTTGTCTAATTGACTTTTCAGTTGCATCACTTTGGACTTTTAAAATTTATTTCATTCACTAGACAAAATGTTCATAGTACTACTTGACTTTAAAATTGTCTTTTTTTTTTTTAAACTTACAGTACATCTCTGCTTCACTAATAATAGATAATAGTATGTAGAATGGAGGAGAATGAAATAATTTTTTTTTCATAGGCAATGAGGAAAGGCCTGTTGGATGTCCTTCCAAAGAATTCATTAGAAGATTTAACAGCAGAAGATTTCAGACTTTTGGTAAATGGTTGTGGTGAAGTAAATGTGCAAATGTTGATCAGCTTCACTTCTTTCAATGATGAATCAGGTATGGAATTTTACCTTTTTTAAGAAATGATATGTTGATGCTAATTTAATCCATCATTTGGCTTTTAGTAACTGCCTACCTTGATGAGAAGTTAATTAAAAGATGTGTTTTCAACCCACAGTACATCTATTTTACAGCTGTGTGATTTTTAACTTTAGTTTTCTCATCTATAAAATTAAGGGGTTTTGTTCTTGGTGACCTGAATCTTGAGCCATAAAATATTTTGACTCAAAATCTTCTGAACTTGCTTATAAGACTTTATTCCTGTTTTTAGGTAGTTCATACATATGATCAAGAAATCATAAATTATTATAAGCTAAAAGAAATGTTTATCTTATCAGATCTTCAAGAGCTATAAAGCCCTGCTGTTTCTTCCCTCTAAAAATGTATTTGGCCCCATTTTAGGCCAGACATGATTTCATTTCTTTAGGGAACTCATAATGAGAAAACTGTATAAAAGCTGATAGGAACCTGCATTACAACTTTAGAGTTTTAGAGAGTTATCTGGGAACTCTTCGGGGTTAAATTACTTTCTCAGAGTCTTAAAACCATTGACGGAAGCAGGGCACTTAACCAGAGGTATTTATGATTGAGTGTAAGTACTCTTTCCACTATATACCGCCCTGCTTTTGTTATGTATAACAGAATTAAATAACCATGTATTTGTTTGAAAGTTAGGGCTTTTTCCCAGTCTCTAGCCATATCTTCTCCACTGTATTTTTATATGTAAGATATGCCTTACCTTTTATTTTAAAAGTACAACTCATGGCAAAGTTTCTAATATTTATTTATATTAGCATGAATGCACATAGAACCTTGTTATAGTAAAAACTAATATAGTACATAGAAAACATTTTCTATAGCAAATGCTATCTGTTCCATCTCTTCTTATGTCAGTGGTGTCAGATTCAAATAGAAATAGATCCCGACACACTGCATATTGACATATAAAACTACAAATGATCATTATTATTGTAATGTATTAACATTATCTATTGTATTTTTTCTCTATTTTTCTGCCAAACATTTCCCCAGCTACGCTTTAATCTGGTTTAGACTCTACTTGGAGAGTTTTGTAGGGCACATTTGCCATGAGTTTGACCCCTCTGTCTCATAAAATAATGAAAGAATTCTATTTTTTTTTCATGTTTGTCCTATTAAGTAATAGTTACTTCAGCTTTCTTCCTCACCTGCAACATGCCAGCCACCTAAATACAACTTCTAATGCACCTCCCAAAAGATGCAGATCAGTAAACAGGAAGAACAAGGTGATAATTGCAGTGCACATCTCCATTTTCCTACTGGTTTAATGGCACTTATTTTTCCCTTTCTAATACACTGCTGGATATTTCTGGGTTCTACACATGAGAATATTTTGTTTAACAATATTGCAATTTTTTATGCAAAAAAAAAAACAAAAACAAAAACAAAACAGTTTGGCCTGTGAAAGTAAAGAATTTTACCTGTGTTTTTAACACTAATATAGATATCATGATAGTGATCTCCTCTTCTCTCCATCCTCCCCATTCTTGACAAAGGAGAATTGGGACAAGGACAATGAAAGCAGATTAACTATCTTAATAGTTGATAATTACTGTCAGTGCAGTAAAACACTCATGATATTTTATAGCATTACTACTAATACTTGGTACATCAGAACTTATAGACTGACCTGAAGCAGAAGCAAATACATAAGTTCCCCTGAGTAAGTTGTAGCAGTTAGGAACTGGGGTGAGATTTATTGTTTCATTTCAGTAGAATCAATGTTTTTCAAAATGCTTGTCAGATTCTGACTTGTCAGAAGCTTTTATTTTAAGGATAACATCTAAAAAATTGCATAGAATCATGTACTTTTCACTGTCAAATGTATTTCTACTAAAAGAGATTATATAGTATTCTAAATATATCCTCTCTAGAAGTTTGAATTTTAAGTTCTTTTTTCTTAGGAGAAAATGCTGAGAAGCTCTTGCAGTTCAAGCGGTGGTTTTGGTCAATAGTGGAGAAGATGAGTATGACAGAACGGCAAGATCTTGTAAGTCCAATATTTGTTTTATAAATATTTACAAGGAAATTTAAGGGGAGATTTAGTTTAGTAATTAAAACCTACTGGAATCTAGAAACTCAGTAACAAAAACTGGATAATTATCGTAAAATGTCAATCATCTTCTTTCCTTGAGAGGAATTTCCTAAAGAGTGGACAAAAAAAATTGTTTGACAAATTTTTCCATAATACTCCCCACAGACTGCTAATGGACTTCTGAAGCATTTATAAGCCTTGAGACAGTGACTTTTTTTTCTTAACTCATATGTTTTCCTTGGTATAAGAAAACAATACTCATCTGTCACCAGTAATATATGTATATATTTATATTTTTTTAGTAGTAGTTCTATTGATATCTCTTTTCTCTTTGTCTCTGTAAATTAGATGTCATTTTTTAACTTATTTGCATTTCACTGTTCTCATTTGTAAATTATGAACTTGGACATGATGTTAGAATAATATCCTCTATCTTCAATTCCAGGAAAATTAAATATAATACATGGCTCCCCTGAGTAAGACAGCTGTAATTTTCAGTTTTAAGTATATCTCATGATTGTGCCTCTTCTCTTCCTTTATTTCCTCCCTACTCGGGCTGCTTTGTTTTCATAAAAACTTACTTTATTCCTACTTATAAATTCACTTTTCTGACCAGGTACTTTCACATCATTTTTGTCAACTCATCTTATAGTTTTTTGCCTGGAAATACCTTCTCCCCCCCCCCAAACAAGGAATAGATGTCTACTCTGATCCTCTTTTATCATGGCTCAAACTAGTTTCCCTGTGGCAGCTTTGCTTCTTGACTTGATACCTAATTGGGTTTGGTAGGAGAAGAATTGAGTCTACATTAACTTCCTAGTTAGTTCAAAGTCTATCCTATAGAAATTCATTGAATCAAAAAAGTTTTTCTTAGAACATAATAGAAACACTGAACCAGCTTTCAAGGACGATTCATCTTCAGAAATTTACTTGTATATAACTGGGGTTTCTCTGGGGAAATATTATTTATTCATCAATATGATTCAGTTGCTTATAATTTTAGCAAAAATTACCTTAAAATTTCAATCTTTATTAAAAGGCTCATAATTTGGATGTTACCTAGATAAGTTATTTTCTCCAATTATATAACTACATGTAGTTAAAAACAATTATGTGATAACCACATATTACAGATATTCTTCTCTCAATACCAGCAAACAGTGTGGTTACACTATTAACTTAATGATACTTAATACACCATATTCAAACTCTTTTAAAAATTTGTATTAATGCCATATCTCTTCCTTGGTACCAAGTTTGGTCATTCATTGTTATTTCACAGCACTTTATTTTTAGCTTCCTTTCCCCTGTCCATCCTAGAAAGCCATCTCTTATAAATAGAATTTTAAAAGGCAAGGGTGGCGGGGAGCAAAACCAATAAATGTATTAGAAAAAGATAATATCTTTAATATTCTCTCCCAACTATTCTGTGCTTGTTTTTCTTTTCCATTCATACTATTGTTTTCTTTCAGTTGGCATCATTTCAGACAAATATACCCATACTTTTATCATTTAATGTGGCATTATAATTCTTTATCTTATTCCTCTGCCACACTTTGTTCTTTACCTAATTCAATAAGTATCTACTTACTTTCTGGTAGGTCTTTTCTACTACAAAAAATGATGCTATAAATATTTTGGTGTATGGGAAACTTTTTTTAATGGTTATCAACCTTCCTAGGCTATATGTCCACAAGTGGGCTGAGTTTCACTGGATAAATTGTGGTACTCTTAGTGGAGAACAAATGAAGAGAAAGTTGTATTATTTCACCAGTGCTAGCTGTCTAATGGGGGGGAAAAAGTATGGTCACTGATTATAAATTCAGCTTAATGAGACACCGATAGCAAAGTAATATTATAAAACTATCTGAGAATGCCCTACCAACTTTCCTTCTTCAGAGAAGAACCCTTTCTTAGTGTGTTTGTCATTTGTTAACTAGTTCAGAGCATTTCTACTATATTAATTTTTTAAGTAAAGGGAAATGCTTTGAGTCAGGCAATATTACCACCACCTTGAATACGCTTAAATATATTTAATAAGCTTAAAATGTACTTTTAATGTGAAAGAATTATAAGAAAACATAGTAAATATTCTAAAAATGAAGAATAATCTTTAAATATGGCAAGATGAGAAAGAATAATATCAGTTGTACTTCTATTTAGGTTTACTTTTGGACATCAAGCCCATCATTGCCTGCCAGTGAAGAGGGATTTCAGCCTATGCCATCAATAACAATAAGACCACCAGACGACCAACACCTTCCTACAGCAAACACTTGCATATCTCGACTTTACGTCCCACTTTATTCCTCTAAACAGATTCTAAAACAGAAATTGTTACTCGCCATTAAGACCAAGAATTTTGGTTTTGTGTAGAGTATAAAAAGTGTGTATTGCTGTGTAATATTACTAGCTAAGTTTTGTAGATTTTTCCATTTGTCTATAAAAGTTTATGAAAGTTAATGCTGTCATGCCCCTGGTGGTACTTTAATGATTAAATGCAAACATTCCTATACCAAGTTTGTAACCTATAGGTCTAAGAAGCACTAGCAATATTTGACTGTAACTGTTTGCTAGTCAATAACTTCTTGGCCTAACCCCAGCCAAAGATGACAGCAGAACAATATAATTCACACTGTGATTTATCTTTTTGCTGAGGGGGAAAAATGTAAAATGTTCTGAAAATTCACTGCTGCCTTTGTGGAAAGTGTTTCAGCAAAGGTTCTTGTATAGAGGGAGTAGGGAATTTCAAAATAAAAAATTAAGTATGTTCTGTGTTTTCCTTTTAACTTTTTTATGGTGTTTAATTTGTGGTTGGCTGCAGTTGTGTATCATGTATATTGAACTTGTAAAAAGTTCTTGACATTCAGATCTTAGAGTTGAAATCACTTACCTATGAAACCACTTTCATTGCGGTTTGTTTTGGTTGCATTGAGCTCTAGGACATTAGGTGATATATCACTAATATTTTGCATGTAATTTGTTCATTTGAGTGAGTTTTTTTATGTACATAAAGTGGGGCCAATGCACAATATTTTATATCACAATCAACATTTTTTTTTTTTGGTATCCCTATTTCAATGGGCAGTCAGTCAGGAGTTTACTCCATTTCAGTTCTAATTAGACATTTGTACTAAGGTGTTTCAGTTATGTAAACTCAGCCTGGGCACTTTCTGATAACTGTAAAATGTTTTATAAGATCATGATTATTGAAGATACATTTTGGAAAATTTTAATGTTCGTGAGCAGCTTAACTACTTTTGTATCTAGCCTTTTTTAAGTATCTTGTTACATTTACTTTTTTAAATAAAGAAATTACAGAAGAAATGTCAAAGTCATATTGAAGAAACAATAGTTTTTATTTATGTAACCTGTATATTTTTAAACTAACAACAATACACCAGACACAGTTATGAGCTTAACAAAAATCTGATTTTAAGAACTTTTAAAAGTTTATATGTATATGGATTATAAAGAAACAGAAGTAATTCAGTCTACATTTTACAGTTAGCAGAGAATCCTGAATGGCACAGGCCAAACAAAGCCCGTTCATTTAAAAAAATGCATTTTCAGAGGGCATTTATTTCTGGCCCTTATGCGAATTTGATGTCTAGTCAATCATTTTGTATATTCATTAACTAAAAACTACTTTAAGTAGAAACACTTTTTAAAAAATGTATGTCAGTTTAAGAAGAATGGGTGTTTTTTTTTGTTTGTTTTCATGTTCAAAAATTTAGAAGCCGAGAGATGAACATTTCTTAAGTTCTTGTAGTTTCAATATTTTCATATAATTTGCTATAGGAGCTGGGTTTTTTTTTTCCTTCACTGCTTCTGAGTAGGAATATAATGCTTATGATGCAAAAGAGTCATTATACTTGTTATAAGGAGAGAGTTTCTTTTTTTTTTTTTTGCCTCCTTTGCAGTGCCCCTATCCTATTGAGAGAAAATTAATGTGACATGCTTTAGGTTGATATTTACCATCCTTTTCTTGCAACTTCATGGCACTTGATTGCTAAGTGTTTAGTTACCAAATAGTTTCCTGGAGATGTTTATGTTATACTGTGTTTATTTTCATAAAAATTGGTACAGGGTCATTTGACAAAATGGGACACTTATTTCCTTGTAATTTGTACTAAGAGTAAGGTGGTAAGCAATTTGATAGAAACTTAGCTTTTATTAGAATTTGCTGATAAATCTTAAATGAATGAAGAACATTTAAAATAATCCATAATAGCTATCAAACCTTTCTTTGCAATAGTTTTGGTCAAAATATTTGTAATAACAAAAGTAGATTAACTTAAAGTGAAGTGTGAAATTCTTAATATTTAGATGTAAAATGAAGTTTCTTTGGGTCTCAGTTTATCAAGTTTTAAAATAAGGCACTACTACCTTCTTTAAAATGGTAGGTTATCGTGAGAGTCAGGCCTAGAGACAGGAGGTCCTAGGTTCAAACCCGGCCTCAGCCACTTCCCAGCTGTGTGACCCTGGGCAAGTCACTTGACCCCCATTGCCCACCCTTACCAATCTTCCACCTATGAGACAATACACCGAAGTACAAGGGTTTAAAAAAAAATGACTAAATAAAATGGTAGGTTATCAAAATAACATCTTATTGGGACAGGTTTGCATAACAGATGGTTTGTTTCAGAAATTGCATTGTAAAAGTGCTAGAGTAATATCAGTTTTTTACTTTCTCTTCTATATTTGTAGCAATTCTTCAGATTTCCTTTCCTTTAAAAGTCTAAGAAAATGGGGAGGTTTGTTTTCTTTCTTTTTTATTTATGAGAGGCTGGAATTTCTGATGTTACATTTTAAAGCTATGATCTTTTCTTCTTAAAGATTGCTCTTTTCCCCAAGCCTGTGGGATATAATTTATCAATTTATAAACTCCCTGCCATTGGTCTCTTCTACTAATATTCTATCCTAGGGAGTACTCATTGTTATTATATAAGCACATGAATTAAAATTATTTGAGCTGGTAATCATATTCAACCAAAAAGTTTATAAATAGAATGTAGATATGGCTTTCTTAGTTTTGCCATTCACTACAGGAAAGTACACTGAATGAAGTCATGACCTTTAGGTGTTGTTTAAACATGGCATTACCCCTACAAAGGTTTGAAACTCAAATGCAAGTAATTATACTGGCTTCAGAAACCTTGCCATATTCAGTGGAATTCTTCAAGATATAGTGGAAATGGAAATTATTGGATTCAACAGATGAAGTCCATACCAAGAGTGAGAATTAAAATCCTGTAAAATATAAATACCACAAAGAATTGCCTTAAGTAGTTTGAAAATTTCGGATTCATAATTCATAAATTTCTATCATAATTCTTAAAAAGGTTTTATAAAAATTCCTAAATTTTTTTGTTAGGGAAAATTTGGGACCAGGAAGATGTGGGTAATAATATGATTATCATTTATCAAAGCATATTCAAACTTAACTTTATTTCTTTTAAATAGAGAGTGTTATATAGAATAAACTACTTTCTCTTGAAATTTTTTATTTCTAATAAGTTTTAAGGAATTATCCAAAAGACATTTTTTTGATTTTGTATTCCTTAACTTTTTAAAAATTAATTTCTATAGGTAATGATTACTAATTACCAGAAAAAAATCTGATTACCAACATTTTTACATTTTAGTAAGCAATGTATTAAATCATTAATTTTTTCCCTGAAGAATTTTGAATAGGACCTGCCACTTAACAGGTAAGACAATTTTGTTTTCAGAACTTTGGACGAGTACTTCTTTATCAAACATTTGAGATGTTTGTCAGTGACCACAGTTAAATAAGGCTATTTCAGAATTCAGTTATGTTGTATGTTAAATTCTTAAGTTCATTGATTTTTGCCTTGTCTTGGATTCTGAAGATTGACAAGTGTTAGTGTTTATAGTTATAGCATAGCATCTTGTAAACATATTCATGCTGGCCTTTTAAAAAATTATAATGTTGGGAGCCACTAGGTGGCTCACTAGTTTGAGAGCCAGGCCTAGACCTAAAAATGAGAAGGCCCTGGGTTCAAATTTGGACTTAGATACTTCCCAGCTGTGTGACTCTGGGCAAGTCCCTTAACCCCCATTGCCTAGCCCCACCTTTTTTCTGCTGTGGGACCAATACACAGGATTGATTCTAGGAGAGAAAGATAAGGGTTGTTTTTTTTTAATTGTTTTACCTAGTGATAAAATTTTTTTTTTTTTTTTACTTACAGAAAGAGAGGTTAGTTATAACTGGAAGACTGAATTCAAAAGCACTTTGAAGCAAGTTGCTGAGCTCATGAATGTGAGGATTCAGTTCCTTTGTTAAGTATAAAGCCCATTTTCACTATTTATCCAGAAGTCATTCAATTTGTTACCTTGAACACAGCTTTCTGTTCTTTTCATAGATTTAAGAGGTGGAAGGCACTTGAGAGAATTAGTCTGACAAATATCAGTTTCCATGATTGTCCATAAGATTGAATTATCCTCTTATCTTCCAAATCTCGTCTTCCTTCACCTTCCTGGTTTCTCTTATTTTACAAAAAGTACTACAGTTTTCCTGGTCACCTCAGAAGTATCTTTAGCTCCACGTACAACCAGTTGTGGGGCATTATTCTTTGTAACAACTCACAGTAGTGTCCTGTTATCATTGGTGCCTAGTTTAGATCTTCATCACCTCACTCTAAGACTATCATGTTAGCCCTTTAGCCTGCTCCTCCCAGTCAATCCCAGGTTCAAGATTTGATGTAGAACTGAAGGGACCTTAGAGATGACACAGTCTAACCCTCTCATGTTCATCTTCACCTGATTAATTTGGTCATGTCATTTGCCTATTCAAAAACTTGCAGTGGCTCCCTATTTTTTACTAACACCGAAATTCCCATTTCCTATTGCTGGTTCCCTCTGGTCTTTCATGTTCCCTGAGAGTCTATCCTTGGTCTTCTCTGTGCTTGCTTATGAGTCTCATGTGTTTTCAGCTACCATCTTTCTGCAGATGGTGGCCATGACCTCTTTTCTGAACTTCAGACCTGCATCTCTAGCACTTTATGGGACAAAAATCTGTACTCTGATGTCTGTCTCTGCTTCAGACTCAGCATGTCTAAAAATAAGTTCATCTTTATCCCTAAATCTCTGATGTTACAACTTCTTTTGGTAATATCACCATATATGCTACTTGAAGTATTTTTTTAGTAGCTCTTAATAAATGTTGGTTGACTGATTTGATTTTTCTCCTATAACTTTCAATTTCTTCTCTTTTCTTCATTTCTCCCCCTTCTCAGTTGCCTCTACTACCACTCCAGTGAATCCTGGCTTGTGTCTGATTTAATATGATAATATTATGTAATAACCTGATAAGTCAGCCTCCATGGGGCTCACTATTATCCATCCTGTATACTATTGCAACTTACTTTGACAAATAGATCTGGTCACTTCAGTCCTTTGTTCAAAAATTATTGTACTTCATTGCCTATTAATAAATAAAAATCAAGTTTCTCTGCATGACATCCAAAGATTCCCATAATCTAATATAATCGTCCCCTTCACAAGGTCTGTGCTCTAGCCAAAATGGAATACTATGTCCCCCTAAAATGCCTCAGTTTTATCTTTCCATACTCTAATTCATTTCTTAAAATGCTTTTCTTCACTTTTCAAATTCTCATCTTTTATCCTTTTCCCTACTCTTATCTATAATAAAATACCATTTCTTTAGACCTCACAAAGTACTGTTTCTCTATACATTTGATCGTATAATCACATATCTGTGGATGGCTTCTGCCACCTCCTGCTCTAATTTTACATCCCTCCCCATTAGACTGCAAGCCACTTTGAAAGTCAGCTTATGTTCCCAATATCTTAATTTATGCCTTGGATAAACTTTGTAATAATGATCTTAACAGTGCTTGACACAGATGTTTAATAGATGTTTGATTTTTTAAAAATGTTTTATAGTCAGCCACCACAAAGCTCTAATCCAGTGCTTTGTTTTGTTGTGGAGGAAAGCATTCTGGAGTCTCAAAAGCTATAATCTTCAACAAGCATGCTGGAAAAGTTTCAAATTGTTCCAGACATCAAACAGACTGCTGTAAGGAGAGGTTTATTACCATTAGGCTGATCTCTTAGGGAATTATTTGGTTATTCATGGTAACTCATGCTTTTCTAATGGTAGCAACGTTGATGGGGATAAAATCACATTCTTATGCCATAAATATTAGATGTTATTTGGAAGATCTCAAGTGATAAATTTACATTGTATCCAATCAAAAACGAGAATCCTAAGCATGAGATCCTTGTCCAATGACTAGTGAGTCAACATGTTATTTGAGGAACTGAATAATATTGCTTTTGACATTCTCACTATAAATTAAACCAGAATACAAAAGAAAGTTACAGTTAAACAAATGGAATAGTTTCACAGATTCTTAGAGGAAAAAAAAAATCATTTCTTAGGCACCTGCTATATACTGTGTACTATGCTAAATGCTAGGAGGTGGTGTGGTTTTTTTCTATCCAAAGGTGACAGAAGTACTTCCTAGTACCTTCATCATCATTGCAGTGCTCCTGATAAATGTTTGCAACAAGGCAGTTTATGTGCAGATGAGGTTGCTAAGTTTGTAATTGGCTAAATGAATATGATATTCCATAAATCAGCTATACCTTAAGACTAATTTCAATGCAGCTATGGATATAGAAAAACTCAATGGGAAAAATATATTGGGAAATGGGGTTCAGAAGCAAGAAATGAGAGAATCCAAAGGCATTTTTCCTAAATACTTAAAGGAGGGAGTTAAGGCGATGAACATGATGAGCACTAAATAACATTACAAAAAAAACAAATTGATCATATCGGGAACTAATTCATCACTAGTGTGTGTCATTTCTGATTTAGCTGTCTACACATAGGAAATATATAAAAGATAGATGCCGTCACGATAATTTCTAAAAAATATAGATGACATAAATCATCAAAGAAGCCTAAAGAGCCCAGAAACCACCTCAACTAGCAAACATTTGCTCTCTCTGCCTGGCAAGCAGAAAATGGTAGTCAAGGACATCAGTTTATAATACTCATTTGTAAAGTCACATGGAAGGGGATGGTGTAAAATAATCACATAAAAACTTTACAGTGATGGAACATAAATTTTACAGGAAGCATGGTAAGAGATCAACCTAAGCAAGAATATTCCAAGGTCATTTAAGGACAAAACTGGAAGGAAACTAGTTGAAAAATGCTAACAATCTATGAAAAAATGCTTAAAACAAAGTTTTCACTCAAACTATTGATGCCCTTTCTTCAATATCACTTGCTTCTAAATGGTTACCTTCATTACCTTGCTATCCCTAACACAGTCTTTCCTCATTAACAAATTATTATAGTAAAGAGCAACAGTTGGTTAAGTCTGGAAAACTTGAGCTTAATTCTGTACCTACTGTCAAAATTTTTTCTGTTAGTGACGGTGGAACCACTTATTTCCATCTTATATATCCTAGTCATTATTATGCTACATAAGAAAGTAAAAATGTCATCAAACTCTCCCCTCCCCTCACAAAAAAACAATTGGAAAGAGCTGAACAAAACCAAAACTGTGTATATTTGTGCTGGAGGGAAAACAATTTTGAAGGATTGATTCTTTTATGAGGGTGATAAGGAAAATAGGAAAAATTCTGTACTTGAAAATTAACAACCTTACAGGCCTCCTTCCTATCTTTACACAGTCTTCATGGTACTAGGGAATAATTTGCATACCTTGATGGAATTCTTTATGAAAGTTTGTGAGACACAGACAGCCTTTTACCAAATGACATTTTAGAGCATATATTCTTGACTTGAATGATATAAGAAATATAATAGATCAAAAGTCATAGGGGGCCCCAGCAATTGCTTCATTTTACAGGAAAAGAAATAGGTCCTGGGGATCAAGTGACTTGTCAAATTCATCAAGATAATATGTTCTGTTTGAGATAGGACTTAGGAAGCATATTGTCTAATGCAAGAGCCTATATTCTTTCCACTTCACAGTGCCTTTATATTTGTTTAACATTGAAAAAGCATGTGATTGAACTGAAGGGTACTTGAATGTTTCTCCAAAAAGGTGATTTCCATAAAATGAGACTCACTGAATGATATAACAAGTTATCTTCATTCTGATTATTAATATTGGCATGGGGGTATGTGCTTGTGAAGCACACACATGATTTTTGCCACCCTCATGGAGGATAACTAGCATAGATTCCAGAAGAAAAAGGGCTTCCTTAGATGGTGAGGTGCCCAGATTCTACTATTTGCTTATGATGTGCTAATCACATCAAACTTACAGAAATCACAGAATCTCCAAAATGAAATCCATCATTCAAGAGGAATGCTAGTTGTTAGCCTTTGTCCAGAATTTGGATGGACATCTTTTAGAAGTCTATCAGTATATTTTAGATGAATGATAAAGTGGGTCCTCTATTGGGAAATGCTAGATTGTATTTGGAATATTTCACAGTGCTTGTAATAACCCCATCCTTCCTGAAAGAAAGGTCCGTCTTTTTTTTTTTTTTAATCCTTTCTGCCTTAGAATCAATATTGTGTATTGGTCCCAAGGCAGAAGAATGGTAAGGGCTAGACAATGGGGGTTAAGTAACTTGCCCGAGGGTCACCCAGCTAAGATGTGTGAAGTCAGATTTGAACCTAGGATCTCCTGTCTCTAGACCTGGTTCTCAATCCCCTGAGCCATCCAGCTGCCCCCAAAAGGACCATCTTCAATAAACATTTATTAAGTGTCTACTATGTGCCAGATACTTTATTAAGTGGAAGGGACCCTACCCTCAAGAATCCCAGTCAAAATGATTTTTTTTAACATCAGCATTTTTCCACTAGGGCTGAATGGTTGTGCATGAGACACCAAGCTATAAAGTCAAAGTTGTGGGTCACTAAAATGTACTGGGGGTGTTTAGGAGGCTACAATATATTACCAATAAATAATTGTGCAAAAATGGTATAGATGAGGTGAGTTGCAAATGAATAGCCCTCAAGCTCCACTGGCTTCCATTCATTGAGAGATTTAGTTGTAGATTTGCATATTGGGTGGATGCTCATTGGAGGCTTTATGGAGAAATATGGGTTGATGTTACCAAGGACAAAGAGTGTTGAATGGGTTGTAATCTGCACACAAATTCCTTGAAATACCAGAAATTATAGTCAGGATCCTCTACCATCTACTTTCAACCTTTCTTTCTAGCCTTCCATTTTTCTCCTGTATTTCCCTGTGTACTTTAAGCAGGGCGTTAACCACTTCAATTTCAGTCCATTTGTAAAATTAAAAAACTGAACTAGATAACCTCCAAGGATCCTTCTAATTCCAAGTCTATAGCATTTGATAAGATATTCACATTGGTTTTATATTGAACACTCTTGCTTTCATCAGCCCTTCCTCAACAGTAAAGATTTCTCCTGTTTCTTAGCTGTCCCCAGGGGGTAGCCAGTTCTTTGTGATCTCACCTCTTGAAATCTTTGTATTGAAATTGTGAACTCTGCAATTCATCTATAATTGCACTACTTTTGCCTTCATCTCCCCATTTAAAAAAAATTCCCCTAAGCCTGATTTTTATCTGGTGCAGTTTTATTTCCCTGTACCTTCCCTGTCTTCTCAGTCCATCAACTTTGGTTTAATTTTCCCCTTCCCTGTTTGACCTTGTCAAGAAGGCAATGTCCTCTATATTTTTGAATCTCTTCCCTTCCCACTTCATACTTGGGTTCACAATCTTTAATCTTGGATCACTCCTACCTTCTCTGTTATTTCTCCCAAAGTTCTTGAATACTTCTGAAGGAAATCAAGAATCTAAGCTAATCACTATAAATTCATTTTAGTTAGCTTCAAATGGTTCCTCAATGATGTTCAGTAATCTTTTTATTAATACTCTTCTCACTGTTAAACTTTGCACAGCAACTGTTCAAGCACCTTTTCAAGCTCTCAACTCAAGCTGCACCAATTGGCTCCAAAATTGTGCCCATCCATTATGTTTCCTTCTCTCTACTTCTGCATCCCCAAACCTCTACATCTTTAGCCTTATTCTTTGCTCTAGCCTCAAGATAAAGTGGCTTTAAAAAAAACACAACAACCTACTTTATCCCTTTTCTCTCTTTAATCTTTACTTTTCATTTTATTGCTTTTTCTCTCATGGTCTTCAATTCTTTTCAGGTCTCCTTTATCCTTTAAATAACTTCACCACCAGCCCAAAAAAAAAAAAAAAAATCCAAAACTTTTCTTGATCTTGTCATCCACTCAAAATGACCTCTCTTTTTTGACTACCAAAATTCCAGAAAGAACACACTTCAGTTCCTCATAATAGTTACTTGCCAGGCCTCCTGGGATGTGGAGTCAGGAAGTCTCATTTTCTGGAGTTCAAATCTCACCTCAAACAGACCTTGGGGCATGTCACTTAACTCTGTTTCATGTTCCTCATCTGTAAAATAGGCTGAAAAAGGAAATGGCAACCACTCCAGTAACTTTGCCAAGAAAACCCCAAATAGGGTCATGAAGAGTGGAGATATGACTGAACAATTGGTCTCTGCCTTTAGTTTCTCCTCTCTCCAATATATCCTTCACATAGCTGCCAGAATAATCTTCCTTAGGTTCAAATTTGTCAGCAGATCAAAATCTATGGATGCCTGTTGCTTCTATGAGTTTTTTAACTTGACATTTAGGGTCTTCCCAGTCTGTTTTCAACTTATTTTACAGCCTTATTTTTATCTTTCTTCACACTATATGATCCATTACAAGAGGACTATCATCAGCCTAGCATCCCTGTATTCCTAGATCATTCTTAAAACAATACTTAATACTCCTCTTTTCTCATTATTCTTATTTGCCTTTCAAAATCCTTTTCTTTCTTTAAGGCTTAGTTTACATATTTACTGTGAAGCCTTCTCTGATCCCTCCTAGCTAAAGAGGACACTTATTCAGTTGTTTTTAAGAGCTCTCTTTAGGGTAATGGAAAACCCAGTTTCTAGACTTATTTTGGGAGAGCCCTACAAATAGGGCAGGGGATAGAGAGAGAAGTTAAAATTGGGTACCCATATATTTCTTCCAAACGAGAGTTCTTCATACCTTAAGAAAAATTTTTAAATACAGATAGTATGATCCCATCATTAGGCTGTTCCTTTGTATCCCTACTACATGGCACAGTGCCTGGCATAGCAAGACCTTTAACTTGTTGACTGTGTGGGAGAAAAATCACTGCATTTGGAATCCAAGAACTATGCTTTGAATCCCTGCTAATTGCTACTTGACTTGGACAAGCCACAACTGATCTGTAAAGAGATAGATAGACTAGATGGCCTCTAAGCTTCTGGCTTTATGTCTGTGAAACTATGATGGGTCCCAAATTACTATGTTAATTTTAACCTCATTCTTACATGGTCATTCTTGGTTTCCTAGTTTCCCTTTTCCTTTTTAGAGCACTACCAAGCATATTTTATAACTTTGTACCGTTTCTGACTACTTTTCACCCTTCACCCTTCAGGTCCAGTCAGTTGCCAAATACTATTGACTGTCTCTATAGTGTCTCTTACATCTCTCCTTCACTCCACTTAAAGGACCTCTGCCCTTGGTTCAGGTCCTCACCTTTCACCTGAAGCATTGCAATAGCCATCCAGGTAGGTTTCCAGTCTTAAATCTCTCTCCTCCAAGAATCCCATCTCCATCAAGTGTCATATTTGACAAACTTTAGCCACCCCACCCCCACCCCCAACACCTGCCAAACCCCAGCAATACCTGGCAGAACACCAGAGCATGAGTTTGAGAACCAGTCCCCTCAGGGACATTCAATGAAGTTAATCCTAGTAGCTCACGTTCCCCAGAGATAACCAGTAGAGGGATTCCAAGTTGCCTTGACCCCTCTATCCCCTTCCTTCCCCAAACCTATAAGTCCCTCTATCTCCCCTATTCAGATGGGACAGCCTCACCAACTTTCTTGGCATTGGGCTCCTCTTGCTGCATCTCCCTACTCTGATCTCATTTGTCTCGTGTCAAATCTTTCATCATTTGGACTGACTATTGATTTTCCTTAAGCATAGGCTGGACCCTATCATTTCCCTGCTCGTGGGGAATAGAATAAAAGTACCAATTCTTGTGTTTTACCTTCTAAAGCCCTTTGCAGTCTGGCTCTAACAACCTTTTCTGGCTTACTACTTGACTCATTATATACTTTAAATTTCAGTTCAATTGATTTACTTGCTGTCCAAACAATTACCTATCTTCATTACCACAGTTTTGTACAGATTGTTCTTAATATTCTCATTTCACCCATACCATATTCCTAACTCCCCCCCCCCCAAAAAAAGGCAAAACAGAAATCCTCAGCTGTATGACCTTGTATAGGAAGACTGTCCTAAATTTCCCTCCATTTGTTAATGTCTTCCTTCTGAAAAAAATTACTTAATTTAGTATATATTTTGCATTTTCTTTGTATATATTGTGTCCTCCCCTCACCCCATAAAAGGTGAGTTTCCTAAGGGAAGTTATTTTTGGTTTTCAATTTGAATTTTCAGAGCATACTATAGTTCCTGAAACATAGTAAGCAACTAATGTTGGTTAAATAGATTGACCTCCAAATCAACTTAAATGTTCTCATGTTGCTGTGGTGGAAAAATTCATCATTGTGTTCATCACCCTGAGACCAATTTGGCTTCTCTGAATTTTGGCTTCCTCTTGGAAGAGAGGTCCTTCCCAATTTGTCCATGTTACCAGACCTTGTATTCTTCTGGCATCACCTTTTGAAACTTAGGACCATCTGTTGGTTGTTGACTCAGAGGATCACCTGTACACTTCAATGAAGAACCAGAATAGCATAGTAAAGGAGGGGTTGAAGGCAAAAATATCTGGCTATGAAAAAAAGTTCTTTCTGTAATGAGCACACAATCCAACAGGAGAGACAACATGCAAACAAATACAAAAAAGCTACCTACAGGATAAATAGGAAATAACCACAGAGGGAAGGTGCTAGAATTAAGGGAGATAAGAAAGGCTTCTATAGAATATAGGATTTTAGCTGAGATCTGAAGCAAGTTAGGGAAGCCTAGGAAGTGGTGTTGAGGAAGGACTTTTCCTTAATGGGGAACAGCCAGTGAAAATGCTAGGAGCCAGGAGTTGGAGTGTTCTATTTGAAGAATAGCAAGGGTACTGTAAGCTTTAGAGAAAGGGGAGAAATGACTTGGAGCAGTGCTGGTGAACCTTTTGGAGATGGAGTGCTGCCCCCCCCCCCATGCCAGGCTGGCCCCACACAGGGGAGGAAGAAAGTGTTCCCATTGGACTTCAGAATGTCCTCAGAGCATGCAGAGGGGAAGGGGAGTGGCCTAAGCTCCCCTCCAGTTCTGCCTGCTTGTGAGTTGCCCACCTTACCCCCATGCCCTCCCATTGGCTGCTGGGCAGAGGGCTGGGTGATGTGAATGGAGAGGAGGGGAGCAGCTCCTGAGTCCTGTTTTTCTAGTAATGAACTGGGGGGATGGGAGAGGCAGCTGTTTGTCCACAAAGAGTGCTCTGTGTGCCATCTTTGCACCCATGCCATTGGTTCATCATCACTGGTTTAGGGAAAGGCAATTATGACAGAACCTTTTCTTTTGAAACTGAGGAAATAATAGGATATTTACCACTTTGGCTAAAAGCCAAAGGAATCATATGAGGTTTTTTGGAAAATAAGCCATGTGATTGCCTTAAGTTTATGCTTGACCATATCCACCTCTAGGTGCCCCTTGGTTAATCTTCTGGCCTCTAGAATAAAAATATCAATTCTTGTGTTTAGCCTGTAAAGCTATTTCTCAAAGGTACAACTTAACAATACTATTGATTGAGAAAGTTGGGTGGCTTGGCTGGACTGAGCAACAGGCCTGGAGACTGGAGGTCCTGGTTTCAAATTTGGATTCAGACACTTCCTGGCTGTGTAATCCTGGGTAAGTCATTTAACAAATTGTCTAGCCCTTACTTCAGCCTTGGAACAGATACTTGGTATCAATTCTAAGACCTTAAGGATTAAAAAAAAACAACAAAAACAACTATTGTTGATTACAGAAATTTAACTCCCTTTTCAATATAAACTTTAAGCCTTCAATAGTAGAATTGTTTGGCCTGGGTAAGAATTTATAAAGTGGATTTTCTGGAGCAACTAGATGGATGGGTGAATAAAGAACCAGGCCTGAAGTAGGGGGGTCCTAGGTTCCAATGTGACCTCAGACACTTCCTAGATGTGACCTTGGGTAAGTCACTTAACCCCAATTGTCTAGCCCTTACCACTCTTCTACTTTGGAAATGATACCAATTCTAAGACAGAAGGTATTTAAAAAATAAAGTATGTGGGGGGGGGGGGGGGTGCAGCTGGGTAGCTCAGTGGATTGAGAGTCAGGCCTAGAGACGGGAGGTCCTAGGTTCAAATCTGGCCTCAGACACTTCCCAGCTGTGTGACCCTGGGCAAGTCACTTGACCCTCATTGCCCTCCCTTACCACTCTTCCACCTAGGAGCCAATACACAAAAGTTGAGGGTTTAATAAAAAAAATAAAAAATAAAGTGGATTTCCTGTCACTCAAATCTAATGTTGAATTGCCTTAAAACAAATAATGGCTACAAACACCAGCCTCACCAGTTCTTAATCAAACCTGGCCAACTCTTCCCTACTCTATTCAGGTCCAAGACCTATTCTGTACTCACATTGCATCACTGTTTCTGTCTATTGCACCAAGCTTTTATTGTACTTGAAATTATTTTCAGATAGGTGCCCCTGAAGGAGCATATCAGTAGTTAGATCAGCTGTCTCCAGTCCTCTAGCTTGATTTTGAGTCATTGGTCTATTGACTTTACACAGTAGTCAAGCAATAAGCATTTTTTGAAATTCAATTTTTTTAGTTCCAAATCCTCTCCCGCCTTCCTTCCAACCTATTCTCCCATAGGGAAGGTAAGAAAAACAAAACTCTTACAAATATGCAGCCAAGCAAAACAAATTACCTTAACCATGAGAAAGAAAGAAAAATAAAAGTGCTTCAGTCTTAACCTACAGTCTCCACTCGGGGATGGATAGCATGTTTCATCATAAATTCTTGGGAACTGTGATTGGTCATTATCAACAAGAATTTATTAAAGGTCTATCACGGGCGTGGATACAAGGAAAAGCAAAATATGCTCCTTAACATTTAGGTGGCCACACACTAAAGGAGATATTCATAAATAACTTGGTGGAAGGAAAAAGGTCTCCTTCCCCCTTAAAACTAAAACTTTAAAGCCACCCCCAAGGTCTGGAGAGACAATGAATTCTCTTTAATGCTCCTTGTTTCGTAACCAAAAGTTTCCGTGGGAAAATGGCCTTCAGGCCATCTTGAGGGCGGACTTCCGGACCTACAGTTAGGGACTTCCGGACCTCCAGACCTAAAACGCTCCACCGGCGCTAGTGCTCGCCACCTGCTCCCGCCGCAGAACCCAGAGCCTCTTCAGGGATAACGAAATGCAGCCAGACAGCTGCCAGCCTTGGACTTGAGCCAAGAGGCCCACCGGCAGTAGCAGAGTCCAAGGTTCTCCCCCGCCCGTTTCCGCTGAAAATTCTTAAAACCGTAGCGCCCCGCCCCACCCCACCCCATCCCAACCCATCCCTACCCTCTTGCCCCCAGCTGCTTTGAATCCCCGCCTCTCTAGGCTGGCCCAGGTTACATTTAGTTAATTTCTTTTAAAGGCATGTGTCCATGTTTTCATTTCTATTCGGTTCCATAGAATTCTCTCTGGGTTCGAATGAACGTAGTCCCGGCGTCCAGGTCTGGGGGTCGGGGCGGCTGAGGAGTGGTTGGGAGGAATAGAGAAATAAAAGAACTCGAACTGGTCGTAAACAGGCTTAGGATTGGGTTTACGGAGCCGAAGAGAAGAACTCGGAAGCTCGGGCACACCCAGGAAAGCCCTGGCGAACTCGGGGACTTTAGAGCACGGGGGGCGGGACCAAACGATGGGGGCGGGAGGCGTAGAGAACAAGTCAGGAGCACTGGGGGGCGGGGCCAAAGACTCGGGCTTTCTTTAGAGGAGCTGAGACTAAAGGTGCTCGGGAGTTTCTTTCGGAGCCAGGCCCGTTCCCCTTCCGGGTGATGGGAGAGTCCGGAAGAGAGACTGCGGCTGGGCCTCAGCTGGATGAGGTAAACACCGTTATCCCGGCCCGCCTCCTTCCCTCTCTGCCTCAGGGGTGGGATGGGAACAAGTCCAGGCTTCTCTCTCTGTCTTAGGCCGGAGCTTTTGTTTCTCCCTGTTCTTCCTGCACCTGCCCTTGCTTCCGAGGGGAGAGGAGGGAAGAGGAGAAGACGTGGGGGGAAAGGTCGTTTTCCTCTTGGCCTCCTTCCCCGGATGTCACCCTGGGAATCGGAATCGTGGAACCCCAAACAGCCAATGGGGAGAATGATCCTTCTTCCATCCCTCTGGAGAAGAGTTTTTTCGATTCCTTTAGCTCGTTAATCGCTGGCTGAGGGTAGAAGCAGGCTGGAGTAGAGGTGACTGGACGGTTTCTTGGATTCAGGGAGACCTCTGGGGTCCCTCTCTGTCCTTGACCCTTTCAGACTGAATGATGCTGGGGAGGGTATCCAGCCCATGCTCCACTGCCTCTTCCAGCATCTGGGGAACTTAGGATAAGTCACTTAACTTCTTCAGCTCCAACGTCTTTATAAAAAATTGGAGTGAATTCAACAGACGTCTGTTCAGTGCCTACTAGGTGTAAGATACTAAGATTGCACCTCTGCTTTGGTAAAGGAAATCTCACTGGCAGTGCCCCCTCTACCTCCTGTGGCTTGATTTGGAGGTGCAAAGAGAGAAGAATAAACAGACATTGCCAACCCAAGAACAATTAAAAAATTTAATGGGCTTGTGATTAAAGACGGGAATAATTGGGATAGGAGGCCTTTTCCCCTCGAATTGTTTTTATTGTTTTTTCCCCTGATTAGCAAGTCCTCTCCACCTCCCCCACCCCACCCCCAATAAAAGAAAATGAAAATCCTAGTAACAAATATGCACAGTCAAACATCAACACTCAAGCTGGCCATGGCCCAAAATGTAGATCTCATTTTGCTTTTCAAGTCGATCACTTTGGCATAAGATGGGTATCACTTCAGTTATCAGTTCTCTGAAATTGTGATTTGTCATTGTAACTATTAGAATTCAAAAATCTTTCAAAGCTTATTTTTTTAAATAATATTGTTGTATAAGTTCTGGTTCTATTCATTTCCCTCTGCACCAGTTCATAAAGGTCTTCCCCTGTGGACAATCTCTTTTGACCCCTTTAAATGATTGCTAGGTGAGAGGCAAATTGGATAAGAGAGTCACCTGGGAGTCAAGAACACCTGCATTCAAGGCCTGCCTTTGACAAGCCTAGGTTAGGTGATCCTGAGCAAGCCTTAAACACACAATTTAAACAGTTTACAGTTGAAGGATTTAGTACAGGAAAGTCCCTCAGAACATGTCAGAAGTGACAAACAGTTCAATGTCTGCAGAAACTTTTGGGTTCTGTCAGAGCAAGATTTAAATGCAATTAGGAGATATTTAACAAAATAAAAACAAATGCAAAATAAATATTAATTTGTAGTTTTCAGAGTCAATAATGGTTGATACCACTCATCTAAGTATCTTGCACCTAATAGACACTTGGTGTTTGTTAAATTCACTTTTCATTTTTATAAAAAAAGTAGGAGCTTATAAGGAGAGAGAGATTAAGTGATTTGTCCAGAGTTCCCTAGAAGCTTAAAGTGACAGGACCGGGATTTGAGATTGTCCTTTAAGTGCCAAATTCATTTTTTACATTACATATATATCATGCTCTGTTTTCCTTACTGCACAGGAGGATTAGGTGAAAGAAGAGATCTTCAATTTGATTTTTGATTAGGCTACTAGCAGTTTGACTCTACTTTTGAAGTAATTGGAAAATACATTATATTGGTATTTGTTGCTGTGATGTCATAGAAGAAATTACCCAGAAAGTTTTTTTATTTAATTGTAGCAGATAGCAGTTGCAGATTGGCAGTCTTACCATGCTGGTAGCTCATTTTATAAACATTTCTAAACCACATATTGTACAAAGGAATTAATTAGCCATTATGTAGCAACTACTTTTTAGGCATTGTGGGAAATACAGAAAAATTGGGGAATTATAGAACTTTAGCATTAGAAGGATCCTTTTGAGTTTTAGTCAAACCAGGCCAGAGGTACTGACATGGACAGTTGATTTTAAGCAGTCTGGACAAGGTCATACAATTAAGTGTCAGAACCAGATCTTTTGATTTTGGTTCCAAGGGAGTTACATGAGTACAATGATCCCTCATCTGTCGCTGGAGTTATGTTCCAGAGACCCCTTCAGTAGGTGAGAAATCCATGAAGTAGCCTTTCATTCCATCAGCCAATAGTGTACCGTGTACAATTTCATGTTGGCAAACTTGCACAAGCGGCAGTGGTGAACTGCATTTCCATTTATTCATCCACAAAATCCTGTGATATAGCAAAAACTCCATGATACAGAATTAGATATTTTTTCTTTTAAAAAACCTGTGATATAGTGAAGCTGTTATAAGTGAACCGTGATATAGTGAGGGATGCCTGTATATCATTTCAGAGGATTCGTTAACTCTAGTTTGGTACTTTCTTCACTGTACCATGATAATTAGCATTGTTTCCATTCCATTATTTCTCTACAGTCATTGCTTCACATCTTTCATCCAAAAGTGGGTTAGATTTGGTCAAAGAGGTTGACTTCAAGTTCCTTTAGCCTTTAATTTAGCTGTATATGCATATAGAAAAATGCTAAGTTGAAGTTTATAGTTTTGATTCTGATTTCAATTTTTTAAGTATACATACATACCTTTTAAAAATCTGTTTTTATTTTCTACTTTGTCCAAATGCATATGAATGAATACTCAGTTCCCAAAGTCCAAACTAACGTTTTCTCATGATTTCCTTCTTTTTATTAATGGCATCACCATTGTTCTGTTCACTCAGTCTATAAATCTGTCATCTTTGATTTTTCCTTCTCCCTTGTTCCCCAGGACCCTTCAGTTCTTTCACCATAGTATTGTTGTGGTTTGGGAGGACACTTAAAGAATTACCAGATTCTGATGACTTTTTAAAAATAGAAGAATCTATTGAGTGAATGGCATGGGAGTCAGGTGCAGGTGAAGTCTGCTTCCCTTTGGGAGAAGGAATCCAGGATTTTTATACCTTAAAGGTGAACCTATGGCATGGGCGCCAAAGATGGCATGAAGAACACTCTTTGTGGACATGCAGCTGGCTCCCCCCCCCCTCAAGAGTTCAGTACTAGAAAGGCTCAGGGACTTGGGTGGAACTGCTCTTCTCCCCCACCTCCACTGTGCCCGAGGATATTTTTTCACATCCCCTGCCTCTCTGCTCAGCAGCCAGTGGGAGCTTATGGAAGATTGAGGGGGATAAGGTGGGTGGCTCACAGGCAGCAGAGCTGGAGGGGAGCAGAATGCTAAGGCCATTCCCTCCCCTTCTCCACCCAGGTGAGGACATTCCTCACTTTACCTGCCTCTCTGCCTAACAGCCCAATTGGAGCGCTTCCTCTCTCCCCTGTGTGGGGTAAGGAGGGATGGGGCATTCCCAGCACTCCCTGGGGGTGGACACAACACTCAGTCTGGGGGCTGGGGCAGGGCTTGGCACTCTGTCTCCAAAAGGTTCATTATCACTGTCTTAAAGGAACAGAGACTATGTGATCTGGAAAGGAAGGTGGGGAGGAGGATAAGCAAGGAGGATTAGATGACATTCTTTTGTGAGATGCCTTAGTGTCTGGGGCAGAAACACAAGTATATGTTGTTTATGGCATATTAAGCCTTGATCATAAAGGTAGGAGAATTGCATATCTTAGAGAATCTAGTGATGTTTGAGCTGCATACAAAAGGTATTCATCTGGCTAAAACCCTTATAAAACTAGGGGAAATGCATCTAAAACTGAAATGGATCTCTCAGAGAATTCTTTGTCTATGTAGTTGTTTCTTTGGTTGCACCAGGGCCAGCTTTCTTCAGTTCCAGCTTTCCTGGGGACCAGGATTGAAGAATTCCTCACTTGCTCTTTTTGACCTGCAACTCTTCTAGAGACTTGGGGTGTCTGAGGCACTCCACACCCCCACTCCAGTATGCTAGTTTTCTCATCCTTTTCATTTCCATTGTAATTCAGACCTTCACCTTTACTCTCAAGACTATTACAGAAATCAGGCATCTGAACTTCTTACCCCTAATTTATTCTTCTTTTCCCCTTAAGCCTCTTTTAAAATATTTTTTATTTATATCTTTTGTCTTCCTGCCCCAAGAACCATTCCATATGAAGAATATTTTGTTATTTTGTTTTAAGACTGTTACCTTCTATCTTAGAATCGATACTAAGTATCATCATTATCATGTATCATCAGATACTAAGTATCAGGCAGAGAGATAAAGTCTGGGCAATTGTGGTTAAGTGTCCGTCTTGTCCAGGGTCACACCATCAGAAGTGTCTGAGGCCATTAAACCCAGAACTTCCTGTCTTCAGACCTGACTCCCTATCCACTGAACTGTCTCCTGAATAATATTTTTTAAAGAAAGAAACAGAAAAAACAAAATAATAAGCAAAACTGATCAGTATATAGAAATATAGCATACATTTGTAGTCTTCCACTTCTGCAAAGTCGTGAAGTAGGTGGTGTCTTAAACATGCTTGCTCTTTATGATTTGTAACATTCACCTTTTTTTAAGCCTTTCTTTCCATTTAAATTGTTGTGGTAATCATATGTTTTGTATTCTTGGCTCTATGTTACTTTCTACACCCCAACTTAAACTTCTTAAAACACAGCTCTGCCTCATAAAGTTTTTGGTATTTCAGGTCTCTAGCCCATTAATATTCTATGTTCAACAGCACATTGAAAAACATTGTCTATTGTGTTCAAGTCACTGATCTAGGCACTATAATATAAAGATTAATGCTATGTCTTTGCCCTTGAAAAGCTTACAGTTTATTAAGAAAGATAATTTATAAAGGGATAAAGCTGCAGTACTAATTAGAGCAGTAAACACATAAGAAATACAGGAACAAAGTAATGAGACAAAATCACTGGCAACTAAAGGTTAGGAAGGCTTCATGAAGGATAGAGCACCTGAGGTAGACCATGAGGGAAGAAGGGATTCCTACAAAGAGAGAGGGTACAAAAGGAAGGGACACATTTTAGGCCAGGATAGAGTAAACAAAACCAAGAAAATAGAAAGAGCCCAGGAATGTTGAGAGATGGAAAGATAGGTTGGATCATGACTTTGAAGAGTTTTGTGTTAACAGGTTTGAGAAGTCTGGACTTTATTCAGCTGGCCATTGGGAGCCATTGAAGGTTTTTGGATATCTCCCTTTCTTTTTCCTCTATTCCACCTTCTTTCTCTTTTCTACCTCCCTTCTCTGTTCCTTTCCCTTTGGGTAGGCATCAGCTACACTGGACATACTATTTTTTCTACTTAGAATGAACTTCCTTACATCCTTGCTTTTTGAAATTCTGCCTTTCAAGATCCAGTTCAAATGACACTGCCAACATATAGCCTTTCTTCTCTTATTTTCCAGCTAAAAGCAATTTTTCCCTCTTTTGCACCCTTGGTTTTACCTCTGTATTGGCACTTCATACTCTGTTTATGTTTTATCCTTTCTACTAGTTTATAAGCTGCTAAAAGGCATTCATTTAGTCAAGTATAGAATATCATCAAGAAAATAGTCAGGTACTAGCCATAGGTTTTTTTCTTCCTGGTTTTTCTTTCTTCATACTATTTACGTATCTTCAACATAGTAGGTAAGTAATTAATATGCTGAATTGAACTGACACGGATGAGCCCCCATATGTTATGCCCAGCTCAGATCCCCGTAGTAAGGATGAGTCCACGCCTACAGTGTAATAAGCAATAGGAACTTTAATGCCAACTCAGAGTTAGGGTCCAGCACGGTAGAACCAACCTGGACCCCATTGGGAGGGAAGCATGGGTTTTTATGCTAATGCAGAGTGTACATAAACCATTTGGGAGTCTAGTTACATTGTGTCCTAATGAATACTCTACTGTTAGTAGTCTTGGGTTTCATGGGAGCCCTGATCGGACCCTAGCTTGTGTTTGTTTGTGGTTGCTTAGTTTCTGTGTCATAACTTTGGGGTTCTACAGTATAGTGGAGGATATTGAATCTGAAATCAGAGAACTTGGGTTCAGATTTTGGCCCAGCTGCTAAGTCACCTTTTCTAGGTCTCAGGTTTCTCATCTATAAAGTGATAGCATTGAACTACATAACTTCTGAAGTGACTTTTGTAGCAGATAAATAAAACACTGGGGAGTAGGAGAGGGAGAAGGAGGGTGAGTTGGTTAACTGCCAGGACACAAATAACACAAGAGAATCATACCCACTCCCACAAATAAAGGACAGAGCTTGGGAATGAGTGGTGACAGGACTGAGAAAGTGGCAGTTTGAGATCAACTATCCTCCTAACTCTGGCCAGCGGTTAAACTACATAATAGTGGGTCCTTGATGGTTGTGGAGAAGGAAACAAACAGGAAGTTATATAAAATGTTTAATGAAGTTAGGAGAACTTCATTGGGAGAGGTTTGAACTAAACTAAAAGAAAGGGCACAGCCAACTGTCAGTTAGAATGGCTGGCTTCTCTCTGACTCTAGCACAGACAGACAGTCTGGCTGGAACACGAGTGGCTACTAAGGGCTTTGGAGACAATTTCTTATGCCACAGGAGATACTGCTCCAAGCTGAATCCTTGATGTTACAGGTACTGGAACAAATCCTTGGTCAGCTAGTAAATCCACAAACTAAGGTTAAAGGCACTCTGTAATTGATCCACCCAATTATAGTGACTTGTCCTTTCCTCAGTCCAGGCACTTGCTCTATGTTATCACTAAAAGTCTCCAAAGTTTCAGGATATAGACAGCTAACAGGATCCCAGTTGCCAAGCTCCTTACTTCAGCTCTTGACAGTTCACCACTCAACCACCTTCTCCAGCTCCTGCTGCATTCTATACAGAATGTCCATGCCACTCAGCCAAGATCTTGCCTCTTGCTGCCTGTGCTTGTTACCTACCTTTTATATCCTACCTTATAAATTTGCCTATAACATTTTCACCATTAAACCTATGTTCCTATGGAATTTAATAGATACTCAGTAAATGTTTGTTGAATATCAATGGTTGGAATGTTCTTTCAAAGACTTCACCTTTGACAGAAATGTGTTTCTTATATTCACATTTCTGAATTTTTGCCTTTATGTATTTTATTGTCAGTGTTAAGGAATTTTGGGAAGGTCAGGATCCTTAGAATACTACATTTTCCATGAATTCAATTCTAATATCTATGCAGTTACTCCCAAAATGACAAATCTCTAATCCATATATTTTAGCATAAATAAGATCTCTTTGTGCCAAAATAATCTTCCTAAGTGTAATAGGGAAAAATTGGATATTATATAGATATATATTTTAAGGTGTGGTCTCCAGGAATCTATAATTCAGATTGATTCCATAATTAAAATAGACCCAAGTCAGGATCGGTTTTATGGTGGTTTATTTACAATTAGGAAGGTAGAAGGTAAGGAAGTAGAGAGAGGGAGAGGCTGGCCCGGGTCGGCAGAGGCCCGGACAGAGAGAGGGTTAAAAGGCTAATTAAATTGGGCTACAAGCCGTAAGGCCTTAGCAATCAGAGAGGCAAAAAACCTACTTGAGGTAGAGAGTCTGGAAACTCCAAGGCAGGCCCAAGGAAGTCAGCCTAACTTACCCCCTTGACTATTCAGAGGGGAAGCCGCCTGAGGTCTCAGCTGAGATCCTTCAGCACCAAGTTCAAAGCGGGAACTGCCTCAACAGGAAGTTACCAACATACTTGAAGAGATAGTGTATTTCGTCACTTCGTGGGGGTCCATCTTTAATTCAAGTGGACAAATGGCAGCCTCTACACTGTTTTGGATTGCCCAAAGGGCAGTCCCTTGTTCTTGATTTGTTACTTATTGTCACGTGTGGGTAACTCATCTCCCCTCCCCACTAAGGGAGGTGGGGATGACATTATCTCTGGTGGCTAGAGTTTTAACTATGAATGGGCTTGAGCTAATTCCATTTTCACAATCCCCCCTGATGATCATGTTGGGTGCCTAGTCACCCCAAGTGATCATTTTACATAATCATCTTATACCCACAAAGGTCTTCTAACTACAACAGTTAGACATAAGAGGGGAATGGAAGAGAGAGAAAGCAAAACCAATGTTTGCTAAGCCCATTGACAAGAAACCAACTGGGGGCAGTCCCCTATTGGCATAAAATGTACATTTAAAGTAGCTGTTCAAACCCCATCAGTTCAATCAATTGTAACCCAAAGTTCGTTCTGGATCTCTTGATTCAATGTAGATTCTTCAAGCATCTCTCTGCAAACAGTTCATTCTGTGGATTAAGGAATCCACAAGCTTCTTTCCCTGAGAATTTTTCTAGAACAAAATCAAAAAATTAAATCTTGGATTTAATAAAAATACAATTAAATCTTGGATTTTATAAAAAATGCAATCCCCTCTGACATGGCTATTTAAAAAAGAAATACCCAGATCAGCTCAGGATACATGGGTTGAGTTATGGGGTTGTCCATTAACACATAAGCCACACTCTCGACCATGTCACTGTCTTTTCCAAAAATCTTTAATAACTACCTTTTTTTTTCCCCTAGTCTAAAGTAGTATCTGTAATGGTGAGGCACCAGGGATATTAATTATTATTAAAATATAATCTAAATGGTTTGTGGGTACACACTGGGTTGAAGGAGAGACAGGACCAACCAGGATAGGGAGACCAGGGTTCACTGTTTTAACTGACACAGGAATGGCAGTTGGCCCAACGGTCACCCAGCTCACCCTAGGCCAAGGTCTATGGAACCAGCAGGCAAGGTAAAAGTTTGTACAGTTGAATTGAGGGTAACTAAATAAAGGATGGGATAGGGAATTCTATACTTGAAACCTAAGGGGCAAACCACAGGGGGCAGGGAAGGACTTAACTACACTATCCTATTGACCTAAGCCAGGCAGGGCCCAAAAGAAGCAGTACTGAAGTCACAGGGAAAGCTTCAAACCTGGTTCCAGCCAGGTTTGGTCAGCTCAGCTAAAGAGCCTGAGGGTGGCTTTCAATTGGGGTCTCAAGGATGGTCACAGGATGCCAAGAGCCAACTCCGCCAGGTGATCCAAGGTACCCAGGAAGGGAGAGTGAGTTTGAAATGCTGTCCACCAGATCCCAAACCACTTCCCCACTTGGTGCAGCTCTGCAGTTCTTGTCCACTTGCTGAAAGCCTTCACCTCTCAGGATCCCAGGGAATCTGGATACAGTTTTTCCGTAACTCTTGAGATCTCCCAGGGTTAGCAACAGTTATGTCCAACTACTAATGGAGTCCCTCTCAGAGGACAAGCCCACTTCCTGCTCCTTCATTCCATCTTGGAATCCTCCAGCCCTTCCTGCTAGGTCCAACACTATTACTAAATTAATTGTTAAATAAACCCTCACAACATATCTCATGTGAATTGGTCTAACCATTCTGGAGGGCAACTTGGAATTATGCTCAAAGGGCTTTAAAATAATGGCTGCACTTTAACCCAGCCTTACCTCTGCTGGGTTTGTACCCCAAAGAGATAATAAGGGAAAAGACTTGTACAAAAAAATATTTATAGTTGCGCTCTTTGTGGCGGCAAAAAAATTGGAAAATGTGGGGGTGTCCATCAATTAAGGAATGGCTGAACAAATTGTGGTATCTGATGGCGATGGAATACTATTGTCCTGAAAAGAATAAAGAAATGGAGGAATTCCATGTGAACTGGAACACCTCCAGGAATTGATACAGAGCAAAAGGAGCGGAACCGGGAGAATGTTGTACAGAAAGACTGATACATTATGACACAATTGAATATAATTCTACTAGTGGCAATACAGTGACCCAGGACAGTCCAAAGGATCTTAGGAGATGGAACACAATCCATATCCAGAGAAAGAACTGGAAACAGAAACACAGAAGAAAAGCAAATGATTGATCATGTAGTTTGATGGGGATATGGTTAGAGTTTTGATGTTAAAAGATCACTCTACTGCAAATATGAATAACATGGAAATAGGCTTTGAACAATGATACATGTATAACCAAGTACAGCTGCTTGTCAGCTCTGGGGGGTGGGGTGGGAATCATGAATCATGTAACCATGGAAAATATTCTAAATTTAAAAAAAAAATAAAGTATTAACTCAGACGTTAAATAAAGCCCATAGTTTGGTTCTATCCTTTCAAGTGTTATTTATATTACTCCTCTTAATATGCACTATATTTAAATTAAATTGAATTTCCAACTATTTTATGAGTTCCTCTAAACATGGAACAACTTTCTTACCTCTACCTTTTAAAATATTTATCTTCATTCAAGGCTGAGCTCAGGTGGTATCTAGTCCTCAAATTTTCTCCCAATTAATAGAATCACTGAATTTGAGAATTAGAAGAGACTTCAATGGGCATTTGAGTTTAAACCATACATGAAAAAAATCTCTATTATAACATACTAATAAGTGGTAATTCTTCCTTTGCTTTAGGACCTTAAAGAAGGGAGGAAATCCACTAGCTTTGAAGCAGCGAGTTCAAGTTTTGAAAAACTCTTAATTGTTAAGAATTTTTTCTTGACTTCAAAACTTAAATTAGGCTCTTTACAATTTCCATCTATTGATTTCTTTCCTATGGGAACAAATAGCAAGTCTAATCTCTCTTGCATATGACAGTTATTCAGATATTTGAAGGTAACTATCATCTTACCCTGAGTCTTCTCCAGACTAAACATACTAAATTGCTTCGACTGATTCTCATATCATGAACTCATTTTGATTTTCCCCTCTGCATACACTCCAACTTTCAGTCTTCAGATTTGTCTTATATGGTGATAGAATTGAACATAAAGATTAAATTGGAAGATACAGTATAGTGCCTTTCTTAAGGTAGCCCAGGGTTATATTAGCTTTCTTGGCTTCCACATCACCCTGATTACACACATTGGACATGCACTCCACTAAAAATCCCAAATCTTTTTAAGATTTACTACTATGTGATGATTCTTCATATAAAGTTCATTTTAAAGTACTGAAGTATAAGATTTTGTATTCCTAATGAATTTTATTTTTAGAGATTCTGTCCAGTACTCTAGCTCAGTGACGGGCAAACTACAGCCTATGGGGAAGATGTGGCCTCCTGAAATGTTGAATCCTGCAGCAGACATTATTCCTAATCTGACGAATACAGTGAATAGGATATACAATACAATGAAACTTCGAAAGAGTTGCCTTAGAAACAGACTGACAGATGAACATTTCCTTTACTTTGGCCCCCTCTTTAAAAAGTTTGCCCATCACTGCTCTAGCTTATTAGAGAGAGCTAAATGACATAACAGATAGAGCATCAGACCTGGAGTTAGGAAGACCTAAGTTCAAATTGGGCTCAGACATTTCCTAGCTAACTCTGGGTATCATGTAACCCTTTTTGTCTCATTTTTTTTAAACCCTTAACTTCTGTGTATTGACTTATAGGTGGAAGAGTGGTAAGGGTAGGCAATGGGGGTCAAGTGACTTGCCCAGGGTCACACAACTGGGAAGTGTCTGAGGCCAGATTTGAACCTAGGACCTCCCATCTCCAGGCCTGACTCTCAATCCACTGAGCTACCCAGCTGCCCCTTGTCTCATTTTTTAAATCTGCAAAATGAGGTAGAGAAGGAAATAACAAACCATTCTAGCGTTTTTACCAAGAAAACTCCAAATGGAATCACAGTGAGTATGAAACATTTGAATAACAATAAAACTAGTTTATTAAAATCTTCTTTGGATCCTGACATTGTTACCTATTGTAGTAACTAACTAACCCTCCCAGCTTTGTCATCTTCAAATATGTTGAACATGTTTGTACCTTTATTCAAGTTATTGATAAAAATGTTTTAAGAACCCTAGATGAAGATCTCTGGGCTGGATACTCCACTAGACACTTTTGTCTGAAACAACATTGAGTCATTAACAACTACTCTTTGAATCTAGCCATCCAATCAGTTCTGAATTCATTATTCAGAACTTTTCATCTAATCCATATCCTTTATTAAAATTTTGCTAAAATCTAGGTAAATGTCACCCACAATTTTCTCTTCATATGCTAATTTAGTAATCCTTTATATATAGAAAGTACAGGTTAATATGGTATGACTTTATGATAAATTTATTTATTGATTTATGATTTAGAATATTTTTCTATGATTAATGTTCTCTTCTTCCCAGGTATGACTTGTTCTTGATAAAGTCATATGATCACTATACTGCCTCCTTTTCTAGATGTTCACTAGCCATCTCTTCAAATGATCTAGTGTTTTACTAGGAACTAAAACCAAGCTCATTGCTCTATAGTTTGCAGATTCTATTTTCTTCCCTCTTTTGAAAATCGGGACATTTGCCCTTCTCTAGTCTTGTCATATCTTTCCTATTTTCCCCACTTTTAATTATTGCTAACAGTGGCTTATTTATCTGCTATTTATGATCACATCTTCTCTACAGGTATGCATGCTTTTGCTCTCCTTGTGTTTACTTAGCTGCTACATTTTGCACCCCTCTAATAGTATATAACTTCCAGGAGAGCAGAAATTGTTTTACTTTTATGTGTGTACCCCTAACTCTTATAGAATACAAATTTTTGTATATCTGTTGAATTACTGCCTGCCCTATTTCATTTACTTTTTACAGTCATGAACTGAAGTATAATGGCAAAGTAGCCTTGTCAAGGCAAAGTTGTCAGTGGCTTACTAAGCTGGTTTAGTAATTTCTGCTCATACCATTAGACAAAAAAAATTGTTAAGCATTTACAATATGTCAAACACCAGGGAATGCAAATAGAAAAGAAAGACAATCCCTGTCCTCAAAGAACTCACTCTCTTTACTACACACATAAGAGAGGTCAGTTTCAAGGTGAGTGAAAAGGCCTGAAGGTTCCAGCAGCTAAGGGAGTCTGAAGGGTGGAGTGACCCACCACCATTGAGAAAGGAAAAAAGGGCCTAAGTGTTAGGAGAAAGAATTCTGGGTTCTAGTTGGAAGGGAGTGTAATACAATGTGACACATAAATAGTCAGGAGTAGAAGACTGGGGTTGGGTTTAAGTGAACTGTATATTGGAACTATACCCTGGTCAGACCACATCAGTCAATCATTAAGCATTTATTAAGTACCTACTATGTGCCCAGATGCTATGCTCAGTACTGGAGTTACAAAGAAAGGCAGCAGTCCCTGCCCTGTAGGAGCTCTCAATATAATGAGGGAGACAACATGCATAGTTGTTTGCTATATGTAGCAAACTATAGGCAGAATAAATAGGAAATAATTGACAGAAGGAAGGCACTAAAATTAAGAGGGATTGGAAAAGACCTCTTGTAGAAGGTGATATTGTAACTGGGACTTTAAGGAAGCCAGGCGATGGAGATGATCAATAAAAATGCCCAGAGCTGAGAACTGAGAGTTTCTTGTTCAAGGACCAGCAAGTAAACCAATGTCATTGCACCAGGGTATAGAGGATTTTATATTTGATCCTGGAGGTGATAGGGAGTCACTGGCGTTTTTTTGATGGTGGTGATGTAGTTAGACGTGTGCCAAAGGAAAAACATCGGCAGCTGACTGGAGGAGAGACTGAAGAGGGGAGATGCTTGAAACAGTGGGACCAACCAGCCTGTTATTGCAATAGTCCTCGTGTGAGGCGATGAGGGCCTACTTCAGGATGGTGGAGGTATCAGAAGAGAGAAAGGGAACATAAGAAATATAGCCTGTGAGATGTTATAAAGGTAAAATTGATAAGATTTGGCATCAGATTGGATGCCAGGGGTAGGGAGCAGTGATGAGACACAGTGAAAACGCCAGGATTATAGCTAGGTTTTTGAGCCTGGGCTACTGAAATATGGAAGGTTGGGGAGAAAGACTATGAGTTCAGTTTTGGACATATTAACTTTAAAATATCTACTGACCATTTAATTTACAATGTTGGAGAAATGAGGCTGGAGGTCAGAAGGGACTACCACCAGTTCTCACATTGTATTTTAGATTAGAATTGGGTAAATTGGAGAAAATTAGAGGATACCAACCAAGATGGTAAGGGATCATGAGTCTATGCTGCATATAAGGATCAATTGAAGGAAATGGAAATATTTTGCTTGGAGAAGAATATGATTGGGGGAAGGGGGCAAATATTTGAAAGATTATAATGTAGTAAAGGGACAGGTTTTATAGGGCAGTGGGTGGAAGTCACAAAGAGAAATTTAGGATTGATATAAGAAAAATTTTCTTAAAAATTAGAGCTCTCAGTGGAATGGACTGCTCAGCAGGAAAGAGTATGTTTTCCCCTCATTGGAAATCTTCAGGCAAAGACTGGATAACCACTTGTTGGTATGTTGTAGAGAAGATTCTTTTTTTGAGTATGAGTTAAATTCCTTGGCAACTGATTCTTTCCAATTCTAAAATTCTATGATTCTGTTAGATTATGAAATAAGTATATGGCCTAGTTACTGCATTTTAGGAGTCTCTTTGCAGAGACCTTATACACAGGCATTTGAAAGTTTAGAGTGTAAATAAACAAAAAGCTGATTTTCTTAGACTTTAGTTGATGAATTTTTTTTTAAACCCTTGTACTTTCGGTGTATTGTCTCATAGGTGGAAGAGTGGTAAGGGTGGGCAATGGGGGTCAAGTGACCTGCCCAGGGTCACACAGCTGGGAAGTGGCTGAGGCTGGGTTTGAACCTAGGACCTCCTGTCTCTAGGCCTGACTCTCACTCCACTGAGCTACCCAGCTGCCCCCTTTAGTTGATGAATTTGATGCCTGAAATGACCAACCACTGGGATAAAATATAGTCAGTAATGAAATGGTAATTAAATTTCAAATTCTGCCAAAGATGACGGATATTTAAGCATAACTGTTTTTCAAGAAAGCTCCACATTTGAGTGCAAAAGAAAAGAGCAACAACCCAGGATCAGCAGGATGCTTGCAGATAGTAGACTGGGGAACTAGAATAATGGGGTAAATAAAGCTCTGTTGTTAAATTAAGATTAAATATTTCAGTTCACTTTATGTGTTGCTATCCTCTCCAGCCCAAAGATAATGTGACCTACAGTATACCTATTGAAAAGGAAATTTCTGGAAAATACCAATAAGTTCAAGTCAACTTTAATAGCTTAATGCTGCACTGAGACTTTTGGGACACCTTGTATATTAAAATTTTAACCTTCAATTAACCAAGCATCTGCTAGAGTATTAAGAATAGTAATAGTTCACATTTGTATAGAACTTTGTGATTGAAAGAATACCTTCCAGATAGCGTTAATGTGATATAGATAGTGTCAGGAGGATTGCCATCATACAGATAAACTGCAGCTTTCAGATTGTCAACACTATAGGCAAGGCTGGGTGCTTGATGTAGGGAATACAGATAAAAAAGACAGTACCTGCCTTCCAAAAGCTTACAGCTTATATATGTGTATATAAACTATGAGACAGATTAAAGTATGGCAAGATGCTGAGAAGGGAACATGATTGATGTGAAAAAGAAGAGTTCACATGTCAACTGAGAGGGTGGGAGGAAGGGAGAAGATCAGGAAAAGTTTCATGAGGTATTGTTAATATTTTTTAATGTTTTGTAAGAAAATTGTTGTTTTCCAAAAGGCTCTCTGAGTTAGTAATCATTAGAGCAAGAGATACCACTATACTAATTAATGAGTAAATATTAAGCATTTCTTATATGACCAACACAATGCTAGATGTCATAGGTGATATTAAAGTCTCATGTAGTCCTGACCCTAAGGAGTTTTTAAAAAGATATATATTTTTTTCTGTCTTTATTTTTTTATTATTATTATTTTTCATTTTTGACATGGTTACATGATTCATGCTCCTACTTTCCCCTTCACCCCCCACAATCCCCCACCCATGGCCAATGCACATTTCCACCAGTTTTGTCATGTGTCCTTGATCAAGACCTATTTCCAAATTGTTGATAGTTGCATTGGTGTGGTAGTTTCCAGACTATATCCCCAATCATGTCCATCCCAACCCATGCGTACAAGCAGTTGTTTTTCTTATATGTTTCCTCTCCTGCAGTCCTTCCTCTGAATGTGGGTAGCGTTCTTTACCATAAATCCCTCAGAATTGTCCTGGGTCATTGCATTGCTGCTGGTACAGACGTCCATTGCATTCGATTTTACCATAGTATATCAGTCTCTGTGTACAATGTTCTTCTGGCTCTGCTCCTTTCGCTCTGCATCAGTTCTTGGAGGTCTTTCCAGTTCACCTGGAACTCCTCCAGTTTATTATTCCTTTTAGCACAATAGTATTCCATTACCAGCATATACCATAATTTGTTCAGCCATTTTTCACTCATTGAAAATTCCCCAAGGAGTTTGCAGTTTAGTTGGGAAATTAGTTAAGTCACATTAAAAAATGAGAGAATTAGTGTTAAACAATGTTACATTGAGTAAAAAAAGGTCCGAGAATACAAAGAAGTATGATTTGAATAAGATTAAAGTCACACTTATATCTTGTCCTCTTCTTTGTCTTTCTTCTTGGATTTATTTGATCCAAGGTTACAGCCCAAACCTTGTCTACCCTTCTCCTATTTGTGATCCTCAGGTTAGAGAGGTCTTGATGATGAGAGTAGATGATGGTAATTATGAAAGAGGGATGGTGTTAGTAGAGAGAGATCAGAAAGGTAGAATCTTGTAAGAAATATTAAGAGTGAAGAATTCTTTTTACCTTGAGGATTTATGGCCCTTTGCCTAAATGCATGCCTAGATCTATCAAGGATTGCTGATTGATAACAAAATCTGATAATACCTGTGGTACTTTGTCAGAAAGTTATTAATTTTCCAAATAGCATTGTTATGGGAATATTAGAGATTTTGAAATAATTGTATGAGATGAGAGTCAACTCTTTAAAATTTAGGATGAAATAAAGAACCGCAAAGCTTTTACTCTCTGCCCTTCCACTTCATTCTAAAATAGCCTGCATCTTTTCTTTCTCCTTCAACTCTTTTATGAATCATCTTTCATGAGTTAAGTTGATGTTTCTCCTCCCCTGACAGAAGAGTGGCAAGGGCTAGGCAATTGAGGTTCAGTGACTTGTCCAGGGTCACATAGCTAGGAAATGTTTGAGGTCAGATTTGAACCCAGGACCTCCCAACCTCAATCTATCCACTGTGCTACCTAGCTGCCTCCTGATGTGAGCTTCTTGAAGGCAAAGGTTGTTTCTCCTTTTCTTTTTGTATTTCCACCACTTAGCATAGTGCTTAATGAATAGCAAGTGCTTAATGAATATTTATAAAAATCAATTTATTCATTGACAAATGACATATTGATCTGAACCATTAATTCATCCAACCTATATTCTTTGCTGAAAGTGGCACCAAGGCATATGTTATAGGAGTGCTTGCTGGTTGTTCCCTGTGAAATCCATTATTCAGTTAAACAAATAATTTTGAATGCCTACTATGTGCTTTAGTACTGTGCTCTGCCCTGAAGTAACTTGTTCATCCTTAGCTTCCTAGCTGTGGGCTAAGATCAAAATAAAAAGCGGTGCTTTTAAAAACAAAATATTTGCATTTCTTCCTTTAAAGAGATCATCATCAGAAAATGGGTTGAAGTCAAGCGAAGAACCACTCCTCAGAAAGAGTTCTCGCCGATTCGTCATTTTCCCAATTCAGTACCCTGACATCTGGAAGATGTATAAACAGGCACAGGCATCCTTCTGGACTGCTGAAGAGGTAAGTGTTCAGGCTTTTCTATATAAGAGGTTAGAACGAACTGAGAGTTCCAACAATACTTCCAACTTTAAAACGTACACTAAGAATAGATGACTGCTGGCTTATTACTTTAAACTGCCAACTCATCAGGTGGCAGCTAGGTGGTGACTCAATGGATTGAGAGCCAAGCCTAGAGACAGGAGGTCCTGGGTTCAAATCTGGCCTCAGACACTTCCTATCTGTGTGACCCTAGGCAAGTCACTTAACCCCCTTACCACTCTTCTGCCTTGGAACCAAAACAGACTAGTGATTCTAAGACAGAAGGTAAGGGTTTAAAATAAAATTAAAATAAAAAAAATAAGCTATTGACTCAGTACAGTAGTATCAAATGCTTTGTGTTCCAGTGCTCAACAATAAAAAAAAAATTCTTGTTGCAAATATTCCCTCTTCTGTCAGAGTTTGCCTACCATGTGTTATAGAACAACTTTAGTTCTTAAGTAGTTTTTAGGCTGCCCAGAGTCAGGTAAAGCTACCACTGTTTACTGTGGTCAAGAAGGTAAATAAAATAGCAACTCAGCTATAGCCAAACGTACATAATGATAGCATTGTTGACCCCACTTTAAATTGTAAAACTTACCTTCCTTAAGAAAAACTATTTACAGTTGTGCTACATGTGTGAATGACCATAAAATCATGGAGGCACTTCCATGTTATAGGCCATGCTGTTGTCTCCCCAGCCAGTCCTGTGGCTTTTGTTTTGAGATTAGATATAAACTATTCCATCCAGAAACCTTGTGCTAGATGTTGATAAAACTTCATAGATGAATAATATGCAGTCCTGATCTCTAGGAGCTTACAGTCTAGTTGGCATGACAAATTATATATGGAGAAACAAATTAAAAGAAATATATGAAAGTGCTTATAAGTGAAAAAAGACAGTGTGCTAAGAGTTCAGAGGAACAGCCTCTTAACCCTTGTTGAGGTAATAGAGGGAATTGTTGCATTGTATGATTTGTATGGGTTTTGTACCCAACCTCTGGAAAACAAATTGAAACTATTTAAACCAAAAGAGAGCAGCTTTTCTATGTCAGATTTTAAACTTTTTTTTTATCGTATTTTTTTCCTCATTGCATACAGAAACAATTTTTAAAATTCATTTTATGACATTTTCATATCCAAATTCTCTCCCTCTTCTTCCTCCTCTCCCTGAGCTGGCAAACAATGTGATCTAAGTTATACCTTTCCTATTCAGACAATACTTGTTTCCATATTTGTCATATTGTGAAAGACACATTCAAGAAAAAAAAAACTAATGAAGGAAATAAAGTGAAAAACAGAATGCTTCAGTCTGCATTTGGACTAATGATTCCTTGTATGGTAGTTGATGACCTTTCTCATCAGGAGTCTCTTGGGGCTGAATTGAATCCTTGCCTTGTTGATAATAGTTAAAGACATTCACAGTTGATCATTTTACAATATTGGTGTTACTGAGTACAAAGTTCTGGTTCTGCTCATTTCCCTTTGCATCAGTTCTTATAAGACTTTCTAGGTTTTTATGAAATCATTCTGTTTGTCATTCCTTATAGTACAGTAATATCCCATTATAATCATATACTTCAACTTATTCAGCAATTGCCCAACTGATGGACATCCCTTCCATTTCCCCTTCTTTGTCACCACAAAAAGAGCTGCTATTACTATTGTTGTACATGTAGGTCCTTTTCTCCTTTTCATTTCTTTGAGATACCTGGATAGTGCTGGGCCAAAAGTTATACATAGTTCTATAGCCCTTTTGGTGTATTTTCAAATTGCTTTCCAGAATGGTTTTACATATGTATATAGTTTTACATATCTATATCTATGTATCAGTTCACAGCTCTATCAGCAATGCACCAGTTTTTCTTTCTTTTTCTTTTCTTTTTAATTTTTAGAAAAATTTTCCATGTACTAGTTTTTCCACATTCCCTCCCAATCTGATAGATGTGAGTTGGTACTTCAGAGTTATTTTAATTTGCATTTCTTTATTTAATAGTAATTTGGAGCACTTTTTCATATGTGTGTCAAGGGTTTTAGAAGTAGTCATGTAGAAGTCTCCAACCAAATCAAGCACAAATAAAACACGATATTGTCTATATGTATTCTCTGAATACAAAGGATAATGCTTTAATACTTAAGTGGATCTACATTCTTATCAGTGTGAATCTTTAAATCTGTAGATTGCAACCCATATGTGCCTTTTAATCCAATATTATTCTAAGTGAATGAAAGGGACAAGAATTTTCATTATTCTGAAATTATGGCAGTCTAAGTTGTGGTAGTATGGGGAGAATATTGATATTTCAAATATTGGTCATTGTAGCAGGGAACAACTTCGTGTGTTGAAAGTAATGTTTAATTTCCCAAATACAATCCAGCCTGCTCTGCTACTACAATTCTGCAACCAGCCCAGTGCCTGTTCAAATTGTATGAATTAAAAGGTTGTCTTAGTAGGCTGTCCACTGAAATGCATGTCATATCTAGACAATATGCAATCTCAATACATTTGGATTCTTTTATTTGAGTTGCTAGGCCGGTATTTTCCAGTGACTATACCTTTCACTGAAGAGGAAGTCCCTGAATATGATACAATTTGTAAATGGGAGTTATTTCACAACTCCACCATTTACTGGGAATCCTACACAAGACATCCTCTTTGACCCTTGGGGCTGAATTGAATCCTTGCCTTGTTGATACACTTTTGCCTTGTCGAACACTTTTCCTATGAGTATAATTCCTTATGTAATGTCTAGTTTGAAGGTGATAATTAAAGAATCATTAAAGTTATCTGTAGGTATATCATGAAGTTTTTTTTATCATCTTGCATGCATGTGAGACACTTTTGTAGCAGAATTTTTAAGCATGCACTTGAATTCTAATCAATTGCTTCTTAGTAGGTAATCATAAAATAATATATAGTAGCACAATATTGTATTCTTCGTATCTTCCAGTAATTTCTGTTATAATGAAGATATAGGTTGCTATAGAGATTTTATTCATGAAAGTTAGCCAGTTCCTTTCTCATATTTTAATCAGGTGTACCCTTCATGAGAAGATTCTCATGAAAATTTTATAGAAACTAGGAAGACTTGTGTATCAAATGAGATAGTACTTAGTGCAGTATAGGCATATGGTAGTTGCTTAATAAATGCTTATTCCCTTTCCTTTCTCCACGTAGCTATACTTTTTTATAGCCAATGAACAGAGCTATCCTGCCCCATTTCCATACCCAATAGATTATAAGGTCTTTGTGGATTGGGACAAATTTGTTTTTGTTTTTGTTTCCTAAGGTATTTTGCATGTCTTTTATGTGTAATAAACATTTGTTGATTTTGGAATAATGATGCAGTCTTTGATCTTTGGTTTTTTGTTATCCTTTCAAGAAATATGTTGAAAATCTATTTCTAAATGCCTCTCACAGATATCTTGGGTATAGGTTTGACCTAGCCATTCTTGCTAACATTTTTTTGAATGACATTGAGTAGTTACATATCAGAGTTTTAAATGTCATTGTTATAGTATCATTAATAATGAAAGGAAATCACTATAGAAACAAATGCAAAACTGTTCATAGCATTTCATAGCAATTTGTTTCTCTCTTTCCAGTTTTATTTGCAAACATGCTTGGTATGACTTAGTTTAGTTGAATCTCACAGGAAAAAAATATTCCATTCTCTGCTTTTTAGGCACAAGTCTGCAAGAAATGATCTTTAATTGATTTTAATTGTTCTGATGTAAACATTCCTGCTTAAAGAGTCCAAAAATAGACAGAGCTTCCCTATGACTCTAAATCTCTCAATTCATTTTTCAGTTATGGCATTTTTTTGACAATAGACAAAAATTCACAATAAAATAAAACAGTTACATGACTCAAGGTAAAGTTCTGTTGACATTTTGCTTTATCTAACACAACAGTAGTCACCTTGGAAGAATAATTTTCACAAAATCATTCAATCCAACTTTGATTTTAAGGATTTCTTCTTTCCAGCTGGTCAAAGCTGAAATGGAGATATTTCCATTAACTGAAAATAATCAGAGACTACTTCTTTATGTTAGACAATCATTGCCTAAATCCCTTGGAAGTAGTTCAGTCTAACACAATGTCCTATGCCTTGCCTAGGGAATTATTTTGGAATTGAGAGTTTTCTTTCTTATTAGGGAAAAAAATTTCTGAGTAAGATAATATAAAAATGTTTTCCTAATATTTCTAAAAGAAAGAGGTAGAGGGCTTTAGTTTCTAAATGTGCATATATTTATAGAGGGAGTGGTAATAGTTAAAATTTGAACTAGAAACCTAGCAGTGATAATTCAAATGCCCAATTATGAATTTCTTAAATTTGCCATAATATGAATTTTCACTTGTTTACTTATGTCCTTGTTTTATCCATTTACTATATTGAAACACTTGTCAAGGGGAAGTAAAATTAAATCCTTACTAACTATGTAATGTAAAATGGGTTAAAAGTTTATCACACTTGACTATCTAACTGTTTGTGGTTTTAAAAAAAAGTTCATTATTTGAACTAAGTGAACTATGGGATTGATTGTCTTTCTAGCCTGAGTTCATATATACCACTTTTTCTTTAACTAGCAACAGATAAAGTGTGAGAATAAGTGGATTTCATAATTACTATCTCTGAAAATATTAAAAAGATAATATCAGTGTTTGGAATTCCTGAAATATACCTTAGTTATGGCACACTTAATATATATGTTGTTATAACAAAGAATTGTTGTAATTTTTAGTTCTCTCCAGCAATGTATTTATGAAATGAAGAACCATTTAAATAAAAAATATTGTGTTTTTTTTATCAGGCTCCTGATACTTCAATATTTCAATAGTTTTATAATTTCATTGATTTGAGTACTCCCTTCTTACTTCAGATTGCAATCCATTTATTGTCTCTTCTTATATGACTATAATGTGTCCACCAGTAAATCTTTTGTGGGATCTCTGCAGAACATACTAAGAGGGGCTTTCCACTAGATCTCTTGACACTGTGTGGATGCTAATTGAATATAGGGGCTGTCTCTTGGTTATCCCTTTCTCTTAAAATATGGCTCACCTCCCTCCTTTTTCTAGTCAGATATCTCTTCTTTGATATTTTTTTATACTATTTCTCTTCATTTCCTTACTGATAATATATTGTAGCCCACCTTAAGCATTTCAGTTGTCCTTTAAACTATCCATAATTTTAAGACTTTGGAAACTGACAGTTCATGATTTGAAGCTGTATAACATACTAAAAGAATATTCTTGTGAAAAAGAGAGATCTTTGTTTCAGAGAAAAGCTAAGTCATCAAAATCACTGTGTACTATTCCAAAGGCATTTCAGCCTGCTTTCCTCATTATGTTCAGTTTTGGACCTAGGCTATGCACTCTCTGTTCAAAGTATATATCCGGATTGTCCATTCTAGTGCATATCATAGGCCAGACAATAGACATTCCTCTTCACATAGCCTTTTCCTATGTGTATTTAGACTAAGCTCCATTGTGGGATTATGGATCTCATTTAGGAAGCTTTGCATTATTTTGTGATTTGATATAATCAGCATGATGTCAATCAAAAATAGAACTATCTAGAAGACTTCACTAACAATAGAGAATGCCTTTTCCATTTAGATTATCTGGACATTCTCTAAAATGATGGCAATTACTTTTTGGTAAGTGCTAGAGATATTTAATATATTTTATGAGGACATTACACAATTTTCTAAAAGATTTTACTTTCCATTCGAATGATGTACATTAAAACTTGGAAACACTTTTCAATTTTATAATGGAAGTTAGAAAAATATGATTCAGTTTACCAAAGTGCATCTTCTGGCTGACTTTTTTTTTTTAGGAATTTCCTGTGCCTAGTGTGATTACCTACAGTTTATAAAACATAAGGCTTGGTATTGTTGTAGCATTAGTAATCAACTATCAAGTATTTATTATGTATCAAAAACTAGCTTAATATGAGTACAAAGTAACAAGACATGCAAGAAGAAGGAAATAGCCTTTTTACTGACATATTTGTGATAGTGGTTAAGTCCTTAGTAGACTAACACATATTTGACTTCCATATTATCAGAGTTAAAAAAAAGATTTGGGGAAATTGAGGTGTTCAATCTGATCACCACTGTGCTAAGAATTGTATGATATATGGTAGCTAGTGGCATGGAAGTTACTGTTCATTTTTTTCTTAAAATATCTTTGAAGACAAACTTTCTATTAACTTATCTCCAGATTATAATGTGGGTTGCTCCATTTTAGTTTTGTAAATGTAATTTTACCAAACATTATCAACCTTTCTTCCAGAAGAATAGAAAACTCTTTCATAAAATTTATGTATAATAAAAATATTTTTCTATATTTACTCTAACTATAGTGGGTCTTCTTCTCTACCCTTAAGGGTAAATTATTGCTTGAAATTTTCCTTTTTTATTGGGAAATATTTTGACATTGTCTAAATTAAAATTTTGGAAACCTTTGAATTTCAGGTTGATTTATCAAAGGATCTTCCTCATTGGAACAAACTGAAATCAGATGAGAAATATTTCATCTCTCATATCTTGGCTTTTTTTGCAGCCAGTGACGGAATAGTCAATGAAAATCTGGTAAGATGGTGATTTTCTTTGCTTTTGTTAGCACTTGATGGCTAATTTGATAGTAGTAAAATATTTCATATTAATACTGAAAATAGTGTCCAGGAAGGTAAAGCCAGTAAAACTGAAGTTATGAGAAGGGAAAAATACTGAAGTGGTAAAGGAAAAGATACATCTTAATTTAGCAAACATGATGTTAGACTGCCTGTAATAATTTTTACAAATTAGAAATGGCATCTTTTAATCATACACAATTAATAAAAAAATCTTCTTGGTCAATTTGTGATAGAACAATTTAATAGAATATTAATAATAATACTATGAAAATGATAATAGACAATTATAATATAATAGAAAATATTCATTTTCTTTGATTTTGACACGCATTTTATTTATAAAAACATTCTAATGATTTTGACATTGTTTCTTATTAATTTGATAAATAAAATCTTATGGGTTTTCATTAAATTGATACTATTTTCCTTTAGGTGGAACGTTTTAGTCAGGAGGTGCAGGTCCCAGAGGCACGCTGTTTCTATGGCTTTCAGATTCTCATTGAGAACATTCATTCAGAGATGTACAGTTTGCTAATAGATACCTATATCAAAGACCCCCAAAAAAGGTACATTGGGATTTTCACCAACCTTTTAAATTCATTTATAGATATTTACTACACTTTCGTGTTTATTGTAGGTCATTAAGTAACATCTATTTCCCATCCACATTAAATGAAGAATTAGTCAGCTTTTTGAATTTAGGTATACCGTGTTTTATGTTCATTGTATTATGCTTATCTTGTATGTTTAAAGAAATTGCTCTATTTAGGAATCTTTGATCACAAATGCCATGCCAGACGATACCTATTTAATTTGAACTTTGAAGTTTGCTGTGTTTTTTCACTTTTAGTAAATGGTCTACAGCTCTGAAAAACTGCATGTGCATTGTTCATAGAATTAAAGTTAGTTGAATAAGTATTCTTGCTTAAGCAGTGAAAATTTTGCCTGATGAAGAAAAGTAGGTAATAAAGTAAGAGATTATACCAGTTATTGTTTTGGTTTTACAGGGAGTTCTTATTCAATGCAATTGAAACAATGCCATGTGTTAAGAAGAAAGCAGATTGGGCCTTGCGATGGATCTCAGACAGAAAATCCACATTTGGTATGTAGCTTTAATATACATATGTCCTAATTGGACTTTGCCCATGTAGAGCTATTTAATGCAGTATGGTCTAGAAGGAGTCACTCTTAACCTCCCTGAGTCTTAGTTTTTCATCTACATTAAATTTATTGATCTCTAATATCACTTTCATTCCTATAAACAAACAAATACAAATGGTTGGGTAGTCAACAATGATGGCTGGTTCAAGAAAAATGAATGATTGTCTTAAATTTAAGAAAAATAAAATATAGCAATACTTAGAAACTAGAGTAAATAATCTCATGTATGTTAGTGTGCTGAGTAGACATGAATGGAGACAGAGTGAATCCAACAGAATCTGATCAGGAGTTTTCTTGTTACCTACAGTTTGTAACTGTCTTTAGTAACATTTTGTGCTTTTATTTACTCAAAGCAGGTCAAGATTTCAGTCTCCGTCAGCATTGTAAGTCATTAAACTATAGAACCATGGAGTTCAGAGGGACCTTAAGATCCCTTAACCTAAAGCATGACTCTCATCTATAACATCCTTGGCCACTGGTTAATCAGTGTTTGCTTGAAGGCTTCCAATTACAGGGTATTTGCTACATTCTAGGGCAGCCATTCTAATTTTTAGCCAGCTTTCATTGTTAGGAAGTTTTCCCCCATTTTGAGCTTCACAGATATTATCTCAGTGTATCCTTATAACAACCCTGGGAAGTAAGCATTGTTATTCTCATTTTGCAGATTTGGAAACTGCAGCAGACAGAGGTTAAGTGATTTACCCAAGGTCACACAGCTAAGTAAGTGTACGAGGCAAGATTCAAACGTAGGTCTTTCTGACTTTAGCTGTAGTGCTCAATCCACTCTGCCACCTAAACTGCCAATTGTGCCTTCCAAATGCTGGTCCTAGTTCTTCCCATTAGGGCCATACTGGAAAAAAAAATCAAAATAACTCATCTTCCAAATGATAGCCTTTTAGAAAGCCAAAGCCGAGGACAAACAAGCTAGATTTAATACAGTTTTGTACTAATAGGGTTGTGCTTTGTTATCTTTTCCTACACATGGTTATACGAGTTAAAATAAAATGGGGGCAGCTCAGTGGATTGAGAGCCAGGCCTAGAGATGGGAAGTCCTGGGTTCAATCTGACTTCAGACACTTCCAAGCTGTGTGACCCTGGGCTAGTCACTTAACCCCCATTGCCTAGGCCTTACAGCTCTTCTGCCTTGGAACCAATACATAGTATTGATTCTAAGATGGAAGATAAGGGTTTTTAAATAAATAAATACATTCAGAGAAAATAGAGATTAAAAAATAATAATAAAAAGGAAGTGATGTAAATGTTCATTTGAATGCCTTTACCTATCTCATTCACTTTGGTCCTAGACCTCTCAAAATCTTTTAATTTCAGGTATGACTTTTCCTTATTATTTAGAATATACATAAGCAAACAAACATAAGGAAAAATAGATTGGTATGCTTGATATTTAGAAATTTTTATGGCATCCATTTTAGAATTGAATGTGGAAAGGAAAGAAAAGCAAAATGGACAAGGAAAATGTTTTTGCATTCATTGAGAAATGATTCATAAATAAAAAAGAAAGATTACAGATCTTGGGCTGGAAGGCTCACAGAGGCCTTCTGATTGATATCCCCCTGTTTCCTTCATGCCACAGATGAAGAAACTAAGGCCTAGGGGGAATGAATGAAAAGCCTCTGGTTACACAGATCTTATCAGAGTTAGGTTTGTCTTAGATAGTAGTAGATAAGGAAAAGGAAAATAAGCCTCTGGGGAGAAAAAACATCTTTTACTAGATGCTATGATGATAAAGCAAGATACTAGGGAAAGAGAGAGAAAAGAGAGGAATACCATTATTTCCTTTGCTACTGTTGGGTTAAACATGGTTAGCATTCAAAAACTGTTTATTGAACTGCTTTCCAGATCACCTATAGCTAGGATAACCCCTCTGAACGTTTCAAGTCAAGGAGGAGGAAGGGCCTTGGTAAGGAAGTAGAAAGAGAGGAGAATGAAAAGCCACATGGCCACACTGATGCCAAAATGCTTCCAATGCTGCTTTTCATAAATTACATGAAATCACACAAAACCCATAATCATTTGAAAGAGATTGGCCTAAGTCCTCACCATGGGAAAAGGAGTGAAAACCACACGTTTCCCACGTGATTGCATGCAATTGGATTAAGCATCCATTTACATGAATGTCTCAGGCTTCACAAGGAGCAGGACATAATTGAAGAGAACAAAAAAAGTGAGCAAAGTGCTCCCCACCCCAAAACTTTGTCTTCTCACAGAGCTTGTGGCTAAACAAGGCCCCTCTTTAACAACACCAGGATCTTCCCAGGGCTAGTCTAGAGCTGAACAGACATGGAGTCCTGTGATCTCAGAAACATCCACGTGTGGGAGGGCAATGGGCAGCCAGGCGGTGCCTGGTGGATCGGTAGCCACTGCGAGCACTCCTGACTACACTAACTACTAGCAGGAATGGAACACATTAGAAAGAAACATCAGGATGTATGCATGATGGTGAAAGGAGACAGTAGTGTGTCAGGAGGGACAGCTAGGAAAAGGCGCATGTCGCAGCACAGACTGTAAAATGTGGAAATGAGCAGGTGATGAGCTCCGGTAGCAGCAAGGCTCAGGAAGATGTGTGCAGCCCCAAAGGATGAGAGTCTGTGGAGGGAGCCTCTATACACATGAGATCATCAAAGTCAGTAAATATAGTCACAGACTTTCCTAAAGACATGCCATAAAAATCAGTTTCTTATTTGTCAGCTAAAATTGTCTAAATTGTTTCAGAAGGAATTATGTGATATGTGTCTATTTTGGAGAGGCAGCATAGCATAATGGTTAGAGTGCAGGAGTTAGGAAAATGTAGCTGCAGTTCCTGCTTCTGACACCTGTTAGCTATGTGATCATGGTCAAATCTGTTTAACTGGTTGAGATTCATTTTCCTCATCTTTAAAGTGGAAGTAATAGCACTCATATTATCTATATCACTGGTCTTCTTGATTGCCAAATGAGATGTGAAAAGATCTTTGTAAACCTTTTTTTAAACCTATCTTAGAATTGTTGGAGTTAAGTGACTTTCCCAAAGACACATAACTAGGAAGTGTCTGAGGAGATTCGAACCCTGGACTTCCAGGCTCTCTGTCACTGAGTCGCCTAGCTGCTCTATAAATGTCCCTTATTGTTATAGAATGTTCTCATGACTATTCACTATCATGACCCCTTTCTTCCAGGGTCTCTTCAATTTATCAGTCTCCTACCCAAAAAGTCCAGGCTTAACTAAGAATTTTTGCTTTTATACATTTTACTGATTTTTACTTTTCCATAATTCATTTTAGCCTAATGAAGCCATTTCTGTTTTTGTTTAATTTTCAAGTATTCAACAAAATGAAGAGATGATATAGCAAAGAAGTTTGAAGCACTTAAAAATAATTTGATTTTGTCTAAAATGTTTGCATTTTAAAAGACAGTGAGTTGCTTTTAGTTTAATGAAGTAACCTTCATATACAGTTAAAAAGTGAAAAAAATAATTTGGTTTCTAATTATCAGCAAGGTGAATCCATGTATGATTTATCACATGATGATGAGGATAAGGGTTTGCACTTGGGATTTTTTTTTTTTTTTTTAGATTAAGGAATCCCAGATGTTGTAGGCTGGCAAATGACAAGTCTTAGAGTTGCCTAAAGCCGAGAACCAGTGTGGGGCCAACCAGATTACAATGTAATTGGGAAATGTTTAACAAACTAAATATACAATATAATACGAATAATGTTAATCTGTGGTTTTCTAAGTTAATTTGCTTGTGGTAGTATTTGACCTTGATGCCTTTGACCTAAAGCACTGAGAGTTTAAGTGACCTCTGGAAAGTGGAAAGAGAGCCAGCCTGAGGCAGATGTGTCCCTATGGCCTCCTGGCTCTCTTTCTACTTTCCAGAAGCCCCATTGCTTCTGGAAAGGCAGATGATAATCATTTAATATTAAGTTTTCAGTGCATTATATTACACAGTGTGCATAAAAATAGTTACAAGTAAAGATAAGGTTTTCTCATAAAAAGAGATGACAGCGCAATAGCAGATCAAGCAAAGAAAGACACATTTTGATTTTCATTAGGTTTGGCACATAGCAAGTAGACTAAAGGTGCCTCTCTTATTTATATTTGTTAGATTGAACTTTAAATGAAAATTGTGTCTAGAAAAGAGAAATACCAAATTGAATGTTTATATTCAGGGGATACAAATGAAACAATGCCTGCCCACAAGTAACACATTCTATTGGTGGAAACAATGAGTACACATAGAATCATATAAAAAATAAATACAGGATAATGGGGAGAGGCACTGGCAGCTGTGAGGGGAATCATAGGGAAAATGGTAATTGATCTGAGTCTAGAAGGAAACAAAAGCTTTTAATACTCGAAGTAAGGAGGAAGGATATTCAAGACCTAATGGCAAAAACTTTGAACTAGCATATATCTTCCCCTTTTATTCCTTAACTGATGTTTATTATCATAAAGTCATTGGACAGAGTCATTTCTATTATTTTTTACAAGGAATTTTGCATTGAAGTCCTTTTAAAAAGTGAATACATGTTTATGACAGGAGAAAGAGTGGTTGCTTTTGCTGCTGTGGAAGGGATTTTCTTCTCGGGTTCCTTTGCTGCTATATTCTGGCTTAAAAAGAGAGGTCTTATGCCTGGACTCACTTTCTCCAATGAACTCATCAGTAGAGATGAGGTAAGGTATGAAGTCATCTTCTAGTTGTGGTATATATGATTATCCACAAAATTCATTTCTTATTTTTCTTTGCCCTAAAAAATGATCATAATAATTTAGAATAAACAAGAAAGATTTAAATATTCTTCAGAATAGCTATTCATTTTTTTTTCTGAAGAGAAGCAGTTCCCTGTCATAACATTTTAGAATTGATACATCTAAGTAACCTTCAAATACAGATCATCTGAGAATGTTCTCAGTGTTACATGACCCTATCAGGTACAGTTATTAATAGAAAAATCAAAGTAGCTTTTGACTCTCTTGATATATTTTTAAGGTCACTTACATTTTCATCTAAGAAAATCAAGAGAGAAATATCAAGTGTTATTTGAAAACCTCTTGTATTATACAACAGACCCTTGGTGTTTATGAGATTATACATTCTAAAGGTCTTTGGTAGTATACTGTATGGTATTGGTGAAAGGGAAAAGGATGTATATATCTTTTCCTTTCTTCTCTCATTTCCTTTTCTTTTTTAGTATTGGAGAAAGTAGATGTGAAATTGCTCATTTGAAATGAATTATCTACAACTCAGAACACTTGGAAGAAGAGAGATAGATAACCTGAGGTTCTCAGCCTTTTAGATAAGACCTAATATTTTAGCCAATGTGTTGATAGCCTTTGTTTGTCCCAGGTAAAATGAAACAGTGCTTCTTTCCATTGTGCAATTTATTGTGGTCTTAGGATGCATTGAAGGTAGTGTCCAGGATGGAATGACAGTTCCACCCTATAATGTATATTGCCTTGGTCAAACTATGTATGCAGTGTTGTATCAGTCCTGGGCATTGAATTTTAGGAAGGAGATTAATAAACTGAAGAGTGTGTTAGGGCAAGTACCTAAGACTTATGGTCATATATGAGTTTGGTTGAGGGAACTCTGGGGCATTTAGCTTAGAAAAGATAAGATTTGGGAGGACACATCAAGATCACCTAGTTGTTTATCAATATTTGAAGGGTCATGTGGAAAAAAGATTATACTTATTTTGTTTGGCTTTGGGGAACAAACCTGAGAGCAATGGGTAGAAGTTGTAAAGAGACCAATTTGGGAAATTCATTCCAATAATTAGTGCCATCCAGAAATGTAGTGTGTGGCCTCCAGTATAATTGGGCTCCTTTGAAATGCTTCTCTGTCTCCTTTGCTGGATCCTCTTCCATGCCCTCTCACCATAGGTGTCTTCAGGATTCTGTGCTGGGCCTTCGTACCTTCTCCCTCTATACTTTTTCACTTGGTGATTTTATTAGCTTCCATGAATTTAATTACTGTCACTCTGCTGATGACTCTCAGATCCTTCCCTCCTCTGGAGCAGCTCCAGTCCCTCCTCTGACCTTTTATCTCACATCTCCAACTTCCTTTCTGTCAACCCTCCTTAGCTGGATGTCCAGGAGACATCTAAAACTCAGCCTGTCCAAAATAGAATTCATTATCGTTTCCCCTAACCTCTTCCCCCTCCTACTTTTCCTTTTACTATGGAGGGCAACACTATCTCCAAGTCCATCAGGCTCACAACCTCACTACTTTGGACTCCCTTCTCACCCCATGTATCCATTCTGTTGCTAAGTCCTACCAATTTCACTGTCATGTGAATTTCCTAAATATGCTCCCTTCTCTCCTCTGGCAACTGTATCTCCCTAATGCAGCTCCTCATTTCTCATTCCTCTCTGTCGGCCACAAGTCCTTCCCTACTCCTCTCTATCCTTCATTCAGCCACCAAAGTGATTTCCCTAAAGCCTCTTAATCATGTCTCAACCCCATTTAGTAAGTTCCATTGACTCCAGTTACTTCCAGGATCAAATACAAAATGATGTTTAGCATTCATAGCCTTTTGTACTCACCACTCTCCTCCCCTTTCCTGTGTTCTTACATCTTACTTCCTGCCATTCTGATCCCGGGACACTGACCTCCTGGCTGTTCCAGGAATAAGACAGGCCATTGCTTAGTTCCTGGCATTTTCTCTGGCTGTCCCCCATGCCCAAAGTGCTCTCCCTTCTCATCTCTGCCTACTGGCTTCCCTGACTTCCTGACTAATAATGTAGAGAGGATTATTAGTCGGGTATGATTTGGGCTGAATAGCTTCTAAAGGTTGTGAGATTCCTCTTTTGCCCTTCAGATATTTAGTGACTTGTTATCTTCAGTCTCTCCTAAGTCTCATGCCTTGTATAAGCTCTTTCTTTCCTTACTTTCAGCTCCTATTCTCTGAGCACTCAGATGAATGCTGATATCTTAGCATAAATCCTCTATTGTAGAAATATGTTTGGGAGATATTTTTGAGGTATGGGGGTGAGATGCTTTCAAATGTTTCTTGCAACATCCTGTATTGCTCATTAACTATTTTCTTGAGAGTGAAATACATAGAATAAGCTATATAACAAAAGGACCTTTAGCTTTCTTTACCTCATGGTAGAATAAGGTGTTTGCTCACAACACAAATCTTATAATTGCATCAACATTTCCAGAATGCTAAGATTGGAGGTGGGGAGAAGAGAAAAACTGAAGAATACTAATGTCTTATCTTTCTTTAATCATTTAATAAGAAATTCAGTTACACAATTCTTACCCTTTCCAGTGATAATCTTATATGAAATTAAAACTGCAAGAAAGAACAACTTTCCTCAGGCCCACCAGAATTTATTACTTTTAACATTCCCCTTTCTAAATTGTTTCCTCAAATGCGCTACTTAACATATGTGCTTATTCATAACATATATGATAAGATACAAGAAAACCATATTGATTTGGACTGCACTTCTGCAGAATTTCGAGGACTTTCTTGAAAGTATCCTAACTATATATTGTTAAAAAATAAATGCCTCTGGGAAGCAAGTACCTGAGCCATGCTGATATCTTATTGTAGAAAGTTATAAATTACAAGATGTCAAGGTCCCTGCCCAGCTCAGCCAAAGACCCAGAATTCATTTGTCAAGTGGTATATAGAGAGTCAGATTACATAGAACCCCCTCCCCCAACCCCAATCTTAAAAGGGGAGTGGTCTTCTGAATATTTCTGCTCAGAGGGGATGCCCAGTGTTTTCATCTTTTTGGAGTTCTCCTTTGGTAGGAAGGTCAAGTCTTTTTTCTTATCTCTATTTTATGAAGTAATCATTCCATATATGGTAGAAATAAAGATGGCCAAGGTCACTCATCTCTTCAAAGCCAACTGAGATATCATAATGTCTGGATACATGCCAGGTCCCTGGAGATACAAAACTCTCTTTGGCAAGGATGTTTTTTGCAAGGCACTTTAAGGGCCTTTCTTTGTTATTTTACTCATAATGTGATTATTGATTCTCATATACAATTATTCATTGAATATGGGATAATTCATTATAATTTATTTCTAAAATAACTAGCAGAGAATATGCAGTTATACAGAGACATAAAATAGTGAAAATAAATTGAAGTTGCTTAATTAAGTTTTTTACAGTATGAAAGCATTATTGCTAAGTAAATAATATAAAAAAACATTCCATGAGGAATAGTTACACTATTTAAAAGGACAGATTTTAAAAATAATCCCAAGTATCTAATCACCTGCAAATAATATAGTAATTCTTTTCACTTAACACAACTGATATAGGAAACATCATTTTTGTTATCTTGATCTAATTATTTGATATACTTTAAAGTAGCAAAGTTACAGTTGTTTCAAACTATTATATAGACATTTTCATAAAATCAAATAGATTTTGTCCTCGTGTGTGAAATTTCACAAATTAGTACTTGTCTAGCTATTTATCATTCTTCTTGCTTTTCTTCTGTGTCTGTGTAAATATTTTTGTGTTAAATAGAATAAAAGCTTCTTGAGATCTTGGAACATGCCTTTTGAAAAAACAAACTTGTTCTATATGATGTATAAGTGAAAATAACTTTTGGATTATGATTGTCTTCCTTTTTTTCAGGGTCTTCATTGTGATTTTGCTTGTTTAATGTTTCATTACTTAGTGAATAAGCCTTCAGAAGAAAGGGTCAAAGAGATCATCATCAATGCTGTTGAAATAGAACAGGTAAACAGAGAAGCCTTTATTTAACTTCACTATAACATGTGAGGAACACTGCCTGCTGATACAGCATTTAAGGTTGGGCACTTTTGTCCTATATACCCAATTCTAATGTAGTAGCAGAAATGCATTTTTGCAGCTTTACTTGAGATCTGAATCCAAGCTTGTAGGGTTTTTTTTTCCCCTCCTTCTCCTTTACTTTGTGCCTCCCCCAATTTGCCAATGTCCTTTAATTTTATTTTTCTTTTATTTTCTGATGAACTTCCTCACCTTCATATTTCTCTATTTCCTATCCCTGACACCTCTAGGAATTAAAATCCATAGATTCTAGGTCCTACTAATAAAAAGGGAATCCTAACAGAACTAGTACAGGAAAAAGCAGCTCCCCCTTTCTTAGCATGAGGCCCAATCAACATTAAGGCATAGTAAAATACTTGTTTAAGTACTATTGTTTTATAAGATAGTCACAAGGTATTTGTTTTAGGAGGACTATATTATACCCATAAGAAACTGATTTAATTTGTTCTTTCACAAAAATGCAGAGTTTGGTTCATGAAAATAATAGATTTCCCTTTAACAAGATTTATTTTCTATAAAATTCAAGTAACTGAAACACTTCCTGATCATCATGTAGCCAGTTGTTTAATATTATTGATTTTTGATGTGTTCCTCTTGGTGTTTTTTCTCCTAGGAATTTTTAACCGATGCATTACCAGTTGGCCTAATTGGCATTAATAGCACTTTGATGAAACAGTACATTGAATTTGTAGCAGACAGATTACTTGTGGAGCTCGGGTTCTCAAAGGTAAAATGTTTTTCACAATGAAAAAAACCCCACATTATTAAATTGATAAGCCCCTCTTGTTAAGTAAGATCTCTTAAGATTTTTATTTCACAACAGTGGAGATAATAATGCATTGCATAACTCCCAAAATATCTGTAACAGTTGCACAAATGTCATTTTTGCAAAATTTCCTATGAAACCAAAGGGAAATTCACAGCACAGAACTATTCAGAAAAGTTAATGCTGGAGCTAACAAGTGCAATCCAATATTTAGCAATATGATTGGCTTTAGCTAACAGGATTACCTTTTAGTAATTTCACCTAGATGAGTCAGATGTGTGTATATTCTGTTCGGTTAACCTCTTTACTGTGACCATATGCCACATATCTTGAGCTAATATGCAACTGCTCTGAATTCACAAATGTGTGTAAATTTGCACACATGTTGCATTTGTTAGAAGGGCTTAGCTTCAGTCAATATTTTCATATGATCCAAGTCCTTAAGATATGGAGTTTTACTTAAGCTAGCAAATGATTTCTTGTATGTAAACTGAACTGCAAATAGATTCCTTATCAATGAAGAAATGAATTCTGATTTTTGGACTTCTCTCCATGTTTGGTCAAACTTCAGCCTAAATAGACTGAGGTGACAGTTTGTGGTTGCAGCTGAAGCTACTCCCTTGTCATTCCTTTGCAGCTTTAGATTGTTTGTCTAGTTTGTAGCTTTGACGTCTCATCCCATAGGCTTAGCCGTCCCTTCTCTGAGTCAGCAACTTCAACACGTTCACAACCTATGTTTGTTTTGGCTGCCTTGAGTATGAGTGCTGTTCTTCAATGTCCCAGCGTCCCACAGTCACGCGATGTAAGCCTTGGAGGAGACTTCAGTAGCTGTTTCGTCCAGCTCCTCCTATCCCCACCGTGGCCTGCCCAGGTGCTTGTCCTGCTCCTGTCTAAAGATTTCCAAAAGGGGCAGAACAAGTATGTGTCATACTTGTTGCTTTGACATAGTATCTCTCTCTCTCTTTTTTTTTTTTTTTTTTAATTTTAAACCCTTAACTTCTGTGTATTGACTTATAGGTGGAAGATTGGTAAGGGTAGGCAATGGGGGTCAAGTGACTTGCCCAGGGTCACACAGCTGGGAAGTGTCTGAGGCCAGATTTGCACCTAGGACCTCCTGTCTCTAGGCCTGGCTCTCAATCCACTGAGCTACCCAGCTGCCCCCCATAGTATCTCTTTTGATTGTCTCTCTCTCTCTCTCCAAAGCCCGTTGCCGATATTAACCATCACTGGACCTTTTAGTTTCTGAGAATGTAAAGACCTGGAATCCTGTTACCATTGCTAATAGTAATTGTAATGGAACTCTTAAACAATCTCAACCATGTCTATAGCAAATTAGCACAACCTGCTATAAATTATAGGGTTTTTTAAATTTTGGTTGGCATTACATTTTGAGACTTATGTGGAACTTGATTTGGCTTAATGCTTCTTGGACTATTACTGCATCACTAGACACTATACAACTGTGAGTACAGAATTCAGAATTTACTTTTCATCTAATTAATTTACCTATGTGTGCCTCCATTTTCCTGTTTTAAAATAGGAGCATTTTATGTTTGTGTTAAGCCAAAAGTGGAAGGAGGAAAAGAAAAGTAGCTAGTTTCTGCAAGTCACCTAAAAAGCCCCACATTTTTAAATTTATGTAAATTAAATGTAGGATAAGCAAGGTGAAAATTGTGTAGGCTGGTGCTTTAACCAGCTGCATCTCTCTCTTCATGGCAAGGTAGATAACAGTAAGAGAAAATTTCTTGGTTTATTAGAGCATATTTCTTGAAAGATGAGATTTTGCTTCTTAATTGTTAATGCTTTTTGTTTTCTTCTTTAGGTTTTTCAGTCCGATAATCCCTTTGATTTCATGGAAAATATTTCTCTGGAAGGGAAAACAAATTTTTTTGAGAAAAGGGTCTCAGAATATCAACGCTTTGCAGTTATGGCTGAAACAACAGACAATGTCTTCACCTTGGATGCAGATTTTTAATTCATTTTTCTAGATGCTTCTCTTGTTGGTAAATGAGCCCTTTTTTCTCCAATACTAGTTGTCAAAAGAAAAGCCCAAATATAGTTCTAGTAAAGTAAAAAAAAAAAAAGCTATAATTTTCCTTTGAAAATCTGAATATAGCTTAAATGCTTTTATTTGGGGTCATGGGTAAATATGACTACATTTTAAAATGTTTTTTAAGTTTTATTAATTTTCTTGTAAATAAGGTAGTATTGGTAGTGATGGCTATATGAATGTGCTACTGGGGTGGGGGAAGAGAGGGTTCTCCTCCCTACAGAGTTTTTTTGAATTGAGTTATATTGCTTTCTTTCTTCCCCCCAAATAATGGACCCAGAGGTCTATGCCAACATGTAATTGTTGGGTAAAGTGTTTGGTATTTTTAATGTTAAAGGGAAAGCAATGATGATTTTCCAAGAGAAGATAGGGATTGTTAGCAAGAGGGTATATTTCTTTTACAAACCTAGGATAGATATTTTTAGGGAGATTTTAATTTGTGTTCTATGGAAATGAGCTAAAAATAAGTTGATACAATGATGGGCAAACAGTTGGACAAAACTAAAAATCTTTTAGAAAACATTGGAAACAGCTGGGTGTCACAGTGCTGTGGAATTGGGGTCAGTAAGATCTTGGTTCAGAGCCCACCTCACATACTTGCTAACTATATGACCCTCAGTTTCCTTGTCTATAAAATGGGCAGAATAAATAACACTTGCCTTTCTGGGTTGTTGTGAGGAAAAATCAAGGCTTTGCAAACCTTAAATCATTATATGTAAATGCTTCTTACTATTATTTTAAAATAGAGAAAATATATAATTATAGATCTAGGAAATATGGAATATGTTAAATGAAAGAATTGTAGAATGGAAGTAGGGAGAAAATAGGATTCTCAGTGGTAAAATTAGAGAATATTCAAGATGCAGGCCAAATCCTCCATGAAGCTTCCTTTATGTTTCCCTCTACTCTCTAACTAAAAATGATGTGCATGGCTTGACTCTTTTCCTAGATTGTAAGCTCTTTTAGGGCAGAGGCTTTAATTTTTTTTTTAATCTTGCACATGTTAAATGTTCTTGATAAGTCTTTCCTAAAGGATATGTTGTGCCATTAGGTGAGGTGAGCGAATTAACTCTATAAGAAGCAAGTTGAACAAGAAGTCAAAAAGGAGTGGTATCTGGGGCCCAAATGGGAAAAGGGCCTCCTTGTTCCTTCAGAAACTCCCCAAAAGGGAGTCAGGTGGCAATATCTTGGTTTAGATTAGAGTGTAATAAATAGAGGAACTGCTTAGGAGCTCAAATAAGATTCTACAATCTACTTTAGACTAAAAGCAGCTGAAAAGGAATATTTAATACTTTTAAAGCTGTCCCAGGATAAGGTGGGCCAGATGTGTAGTATACCTCAACTGTATAATATCCTTTGAATACACAGTAGGACCTTGCTTTATGCAGCCAGTACTGTTCAAAACCTTTTACCTAAGTTGAAAATTGCACATAACAGTGAGCCGCATCATTTAATAAATATTTCCTACACAAACATACTTAGACACTTCATGACTTAGGCTTCTCAGAGCTACCAGCATTACTACTCTTATACTTTGGGGCCATTATTAATAACTAAATAGCATTAATGAAGCAAAGAGAAGCATTCCTCTGACACGGACACAACTTGGGAGAACTCTGTGCAAAGACTGACCAGGAACTAACGTTTGGTACAAAATAATATAATTCATATGAACACATCTCAAAGCAAGAATGAGTGTGATTGGCAAGACTTTATGCCACTTGGTAAAGTGGCATGGATTTAGCATGTAATTAAACTTTTTAATTTTATGTCTTTTTCTGCCTTTCTTTTTTTCAATTGCCAATTGTGTATACTTGAATTCACATTAGAAACTGTTAAACTATAAAGGGAGAAAGACTACCACATGGCAAGTAGTAGAGAAGGACTGGTACCTCTGAACAGAGCTCTAACAGATAATCTCTTCTCTCCTTCTTTTTATTTTCAGGTGGTAGCAGCAAAGGGAAGGTCCTCTGAGATTCAACCAGTGATAGGAGAGGGGATCCATGATCTTTTGTTTCTTCTCCTGTGTGCTTTTTAGAAAGTGTCTGGAAAAACAGGTTATATTTTGTCAGTTTCATAGTAACGACCTTCAGAATTTGTTTTCAGATAAATTCTTAGCTCTTGGTTTCTCAGTGGTCATCTATAAAGCTTATTTGTACCAGATTGGGGGAAATTATTTAGCTATTATAAAAGGTACAGTTCATTCATGGCTTTATTAAAATGTTGAAAATGATAATTTAAAAATGTTCTACATGAGATTTTTTTTGTTCAATTTATAGAGGTCTTCTTTTGTATCTATGAGACAGTTGTATCATTGTATATCAAGTCTGCTGAGATCTGACTTTATTTTGTCTTATTCCTTCATTAAGTTAAAGCTGCATATACTTTTAGAATGATATTTGTATTTTCATCAACAAAAATTTCAAGGGCACATATCTCCAGAAAGAGATTTAATTTGAACCAAATCTAGCTTGCCTGACTTCAAAATGAAGGAAAGTTCTAAGTCCTTTCTGTTGAATTCAGATCCTTCTCTTGTATTGGCAAATGCCTTAATGTCAAGCATATTTATTTATAGTAGCAATAAATTACCAGTAAGAGAGGGTAGGGAAATCTTATACTGATTTTTAATATATTGGCTTACTGTAAGAAACATTCTACCATCTCTCTTCAATATCCCACTTAGCAGACATGTTTTATTATGTTCATGACATTTTACTCTCTGTTCTTAAGGAACTTAAATTCTACAACTTTCCAGGCTTAAAAAAATTAGTTTATAGTTTACAATTTATTTATTGTAGCCTCAGTATTAAACTTTGGTTACAATTAAATCACATTTTATTATTTGGCACTATAAAATCTCGAGTAATGGGGCTTGGAGTTCGGCTTCTAGGAAAGTATTTTGTTATGTTTATAAGATGTAAAGAATTTAAAATAATTATTCCTACAATGTAGGAACCAATCCAGTCATGACTTAATGTTATGGGATTGTGATACTCTCATTTTTAAATGTTGAATTCTTGATTGTTTTGACACCCCTTCCATCATTATTAGGAGAAAAATGATTGCTAAGAAAAAAGCATTTGTACACTGGAAAAGAAATTACTCAGAATTTAGGTTTTTGTAGCATGATAACATTATTGCCATGTATCAGTCACTAATATTTTTAATGCTGATGACTCAGAAAACTAATAATGGTTTTTCAACTTGCTTACTACGTGGTCATCAGTTTTCATGCTGGCCAAATTATCAATACTGCTATGTCCTAGGTGTTTTAATGAAGGAGAATAAATTAGTGCCTGCCTCTGGAATTCACATCAAAGCTGATTGCTTTTCTTATAGGTTATTCCTTAGCCAACTGAGTGGTTCCCAAATAGGAACTTGTATATCTTGTTCTTTTAACCCTCTTACATGATTACCTCCCAATTAAATGTATGTGGATTGCCTTTAGATTTGAAGGAAGAATGTGAGATTATTGAAATCCTTAATGTCCTTACTCTAAGAAAAGATGATTTTTGCCTTCATGCTATTGGTTTAATTCACTTAAAAGAAAACTATAGATTCAAATACCGTGAAATACTGACAGGTTTGATAACTACCTTTCTTAAACAAAACTATAGTGATTCTAGAACTTTTATTTAAATGGATGAGGCTAATTTATGCTTTTGATTTTACTGTTTAATATAAAACTGTTTTAACAATATCTGAGTTGTCCAATCATTTCACAATATTTAGAAGGTACTCATTGGGTACCCCATATTTTATTTTGTCTATATAAAGTATTTTGTATTCAACCAATTCAGCTATTTATATCTATAATTAAAATTTTCCAAGGAATACATTATGCTTTTTGGTCTGATTATTTTATAGTTTAACATGATTGAAATAAAATGCATCATAACAACTTGTTTGTTTATGTATTGTTTTTAAGTAAAGCTGTCCCTTAAGTTAAGACCTCTTTTTTCAAATGCAAGGGTTTCTTCATAGTTCTCCGTCAGTGGCATATTGTAATGGAGGGTTATCAGGGATGTTAACTATTACTATTTGTGGGTTCACACTGGGGTGAGAGAGATAGGAATGACAGATGAACAGGACCCAACAAGGTAGGGAGACCCAAGTTTAACTACTAGGAGGTTACAGTTACTGGAAATGGCAGTTAGGCTCCAACAGTCACTCAGCCCACCTAGGCAAGGGCCTATGGAACCAGCAGGCAAAAGGCAAAGGTTTATAACAGTTTTTAATCAGGGACTACAAGATAAAGGCTGGGAATTGGGATTCTACACTTACAAGCTAAGGGCAAACCACAGGGACAGGGGAAGGACTTGACTACACTAAATTAAGACCTAAGCATAACAGGGCCCAGGGAAAAAAAGCAGGACAGGAGTTTTCTATGTACCATCATGCACTACATATGTGAACCTATTATTGATCTGCTGTTAGGCAGATACAACACATTACTTCACTTATGAGATGACAGATATTAATCCTAACAAACTATGTTCCTGTGAAACCCAGTATTCTGTGTATATCTGTGTTGTAGAATAGAGTTCTTGTTGGTAGTTTGCTGGGCAAGAGGTCTTGTTCTATATATTCCTTGGTAACATACTTCTGTGGGTATTTCAGTTATGAAGAACTTGGAATTAGAATGGTCATTAATTCTTGGCCCAGAGTAGAAGGTATTGAATTCAAGTCTAATTTTGAATTCTACCTCATATACTCACTAGCAGTGTGCCCTGGACAAGTCACTTTTCTTTGCTTCAGTTTCCTCATTGCCAAAATGAGCAAGAATGGACTTGGTGAATTCTAAGGTTTTTCAGAGATTCAGCTTTTCAAACTTTAATGTTGTGTGTGGGATTTTCAGGTCGTTCCTTTTGATGACCATGATAAAGCATGGCTATGTGTTTCAGAATAGATCTCTGATACCTCTCTGTGGGCAAATTTACCTGCCCATCCTTACCAGAGCAGGAGAACTTTGGAGTGGAGGGGAACACGGGGCCTTGGTCCAAGCCCTGGGTTCAAATTTAAGCATTTGCTAATTTGTGTATTTTGAGCAAATCGGCTTCTCAGGCCTTGTTTTTCTCATATGTAAAATGGAGATAAACACGGAAAGATCAGATTGGGATTAAATGGGATAAGATAAAGCTTCCTGTAGCAGGTAGAATTTTAGGTGGGATTTGAAGGAAGGAAGCCAGGGAGGCCAAGAGATGGAGAGTAGGAGAGCATTCCAAGTGTGGGGGACAGCTTGTGGAAATGCCTTCATGTGAGGAATGTCCAGTGTCACAGAACTGTGGAATAGTGGAGGGGAGCAAGGCTCCAGAAGACAGAAAAGAGGATAAGTTAGCTTTAAAGACCACGTAGGATTTTATGTTTAATGTTGGAGATAACAGATCTACTGAAGTTTGTCAAATAGGGTAGTGTCAGGACTGTGTCAAGTCAGAGAATGGAATGAGGAACTATAAGAAGGCCACGATCATCGAGAGTCCATATCATTGGAATGTGGGGTTTGAGGGCTAGTGAGTAGTAAGGTATAAAAAGACTGAAAGCAAGGAGCCAGGTTATAAAGAGCTTTAAAAGCCATACAGATGATTGCATATGATCATGCCGCTTGCTCTAGGAATGTGTTCCAGCTTCTCAAAGTCCTTCCTGTAAGAAAATCTTTGGCAGCCACATTGAGTCAAAGATGATAGACAGTTACCTGCTTAGAATGCAGAATGGTCTGATCTTGGCATGAGCCAAGGCAGTTAGGTTTGGGTATAAAAGGAACAGATCTGAAATCATCTTGGTCTCAGTTGGAGATATTTGGGTGAGGGTGGATAGGGTTTAGGCAATAGTCTATATACTCGTACTCAGCAACCAGCTTCAGCTATCATACGGATACAACTGCGTTCCATCAATCTCTGTTTCCTGATGTATAAACACCAAGAAGATCTGCAAAGACAACTATCATTTAGCAGGGCCAAACTTGACTCGGGTTTGAAGCCTGTCGGCTAACCAAGATCCTTAATCGACATCAAGTGAAGTTTCAACATCACTCTATCCATCTAGATTATTTAGGATTCCCAATTCTCACTTTCCATCAATTACCCAGTTTTCCTTTCCCTAATCTCATCAACTATTAAATTATCTTATAAGAAAAAACTTACTTGTGAGTCTCAAGGATCTAGTGGGCTTCAGTTGCCTGTGTCCTGTGTCAACTTAGGAAAGGGGTTATTTCAATATACCTTTAATTAACTTCTAAGAACAAATCCAAACTAATTAATCCTTATAGATCAAATAAGGAGATCTATAGTGAATTAAGCAAAGGGATATAGCCATCGACATCAATCTTACAAGGCTTCAGTTGGACAAGGGTTAGCTGAATTCTACTATCAGTTGATTCCTTACATTGTTAGCTCTGGGATTCTGTTATCCATCTGGGGATTGAGCAAACCGATTCTGCACTTTCTCCTCTTAACATCAGCTGCATTGGGGTTTGATCTTTTGGGTTCACCATTATAGCTTAGTGTTCCATTAGGACTCAACACTCCCAATTAACTCAGTCCCTAGAATCACCATAACATTCCTTAAATACATAGAATCAGATACATTATTCTAAATGTGGTGGGATTTGGGTCAAGTAAAGAGAGACTACCAGCTCCTTTTTTCTGGATATTATGTTTTCATTAATGCATTAAGAATACATTGGGGGTGGGGGGCAGTGGCAGCTCAGTGGATTGTGAGCCAGGCTTGGAAATGGGAGATCCTGGGTTTAAATCTGGCTTTGGATCCTACCTAGCTGTGTGACCTTGTCCAAGTCATTTAACCCCCATTGCCCAGCCCTCACCCTCTTCTGCCTTGGAAACCAATACACAGTATTGGTTTTAAGATTCAAGGTAAGGGTTTTTTTGTTTGTTTGTTTGTTTTAAGCATTAGGGATTGTTGTGGGGGGATGTCACATTACCTTGTCTTATGTTTGGCCTGGTGTCTATTCAAAGCTTTCAGGTCTTTTTTCCATATGTAATTTTTCTGGAATAGTGTGGTATGGTAACTAAGAGGCAGCCTTACACTCAGGAATAACTGCATACATGTCCTGCCTCTGACATTTACTAGCCATGTGGCTATGAGTAGATCACTTACCCCCTTAGTGTCCTAGGCAAGCTCTAACTCAGAAAATCATTCTCCATTTTGTGCAGAGCTTACACATAGGGAGTTCCTCACCCAAATTAAATTCCAAGTCAAAACTAGAGAAAGAGGTGGGGAAGCTGTTTTCTTGCCATGTGCCCATCAATCAATACTTTGTATGGTTTTTTAAATCCAAGTGCAAGATGTTCGATTTAGGGAGTAGCTAAGTGGCTTGGTAGACAGAAAGCCAGACCTGGAGATGGGAGGTCCTGGACTTAAATTTGGCCTCAGATACTTCCTAGCTGTGGACTCTGGGCAAGTCACTAAACCCCAATTACCTAGCCCTTACTGATCTTCTGCCTTAGAACCAATATTTAGTATCAGTTCTTAGACAGAAGGTAAGGGCTTTTAAAAGAAAAAAGAAATTATCAAGGAAAACTGTCCTGATATTCTAGAAGCAGAGGGCAAAATAGAAATGGAAAGATCAGAGCTGAATAGAAAAGTTGAGAAAAACGAGATTCGAAGGAAGCATAAATAAATAAATAAATAGGAAAGAGAAATCATAAGAGATCCAATATGGTTAAACTGTTTACATCCCTACATGGGAAGAGAATACTTGAAGCTCCTAAAAACTTTGTTATTTTTAGGGCAATTAGAAGGACATAGTCTATATGCATAAGTAGAGGGCAAGGGTGTCCATTGAATATGGTGAGACGATATTTTAAAAAAAGTAAAATTAAAGGGGGCAGCTGGGTAGCTCAGGGGATTGAGAGCCAGGACTGGAGGTCCTAGGTTCAAATCTGACCTCAGACACTTCCCAGCTGTGTGATCCTAGGCAAGTAGCTTGATCCCCATTGCCTACCCTTACCACTCTTCTGCCTTGGAGCCAATACACAGTATTGGCTCCAAGACAGAAGGTAAGGGTTTTAAAAAATTAAAATCAAAGAATGAAAAAGAAGAATGACATGGGAGAAGGGGGAAGGAAGACAAAAGGGAGTAAATTAACTGACTTAAAAGAGGTATGAAAGAGCTTTAATAGCAGAGGAGATGGGGGAAATGGTGAGGGTTGTGCTTGAACTTTACTCTCATCAGAATTGTCTCAAAGAAGGAAGAACATACACGTTCAATTATGTACAGAAATCTATTTTAACTACTAGGGTATAGAAAACCATTTTACAAGACAGTAAAGTAGCAGGGGATGTGAATAAGAAAAGGGGACAGTGATAGAAGGGAAGGCAAATTAGGGGAGGCAGTGGTCAGAAACAAAACACCTTTGAGGATGGATAGGGTGAAAGGGGAGAGGATAAATGGGAGGAAATAAGATGGAGGGTAATATGCAGTGATCATAACAGTAAAAATGCAATAATTTTCTCTAAAAAAGGCCTCATTTCTCAAATACATAGAGAAATGAGTCAAATGTATAAGAATAATAGTCATTCTCCAATTGGTAAATGATCAAAAGATAGTTATGAATGGGCATTTTTCAGATGAAGTAATCAAAGCTGTCTATAATTATGGGGAAAGTACTCTAAATTATGATTAACTATAGAAATGCAAACTAAAACAACTCTGAGGTACCACTTCATGCCTTTCCAATTGATTATTATGACCGAAAAGGAAAATAACATAAATTGGAGGAGATTTGGGAAAACTGAGACACTAATGCACTATTGGGGGAGTTGTAAACTGATTCAATCATTCTGGAGAACAATTTGAAATTATGCCCAAAGGGGTACAAAATTGTACCCTTTGATTGTACCAGCAGTATTATTTCCTAAAGAGAAAAAAAAAGGAAAAAAAACTATGTGTACAAAAATATTGATAACAGCTCTTTTTGCGGTGGCAAAGAATTGGAAAGTGAGGGTATGCCCATTAATTGAGGAATGACTGAATACGTTGTAGAATTTCATTATGATATTGTGCTATAAGACATGACAAGCAGGTTAAATTCAGAAAAACTTGGAAACATTTATGTGAACGGATGGAGAGTGAAGTGAACAGAATCATGAGAACATTGTATATACTAACAACAATATTGAATGATGAAATGTGACTGACAGCTATTCTCAGCAATACAATGATCTAAGACCATTTTGAAGAACTTGCGATGGATGCCATCTGCTTCCTGAGAAAGAATGGAATCTGAATCCATATTTCACTTTCTTACTTTATTTTTTTCTTCAAATTTCTTCTGCAAAAGGACTAACATGGAAAAATGTTTTACATAATTGCACATGTAAAATCTATATTAGATTATTTATCATTTGAGGAAATGAGAAAGGGAGAGATCTCAGAACTCAGTTTAGAAAAAAAGAATGTTAAAATTATTTTTATATGTAATTGGGGGGAAAAGTAAAATATCTTAAAAAAAAGAGTTACCTCATCAAACTTTATAAGTTCTAGTCAGTAGGACCAGATGAGTTACATCCTTGGGTAACCTGACTTGGATAACATTCTTTTTAAAAATCTCCATAATTATTCCCCCACCACTCCCAAATACATGTAAAAAACAATTTTTGACATGTTTTCTAAAATTTCTAGTTCAAAATTCTCTTTCTTCCCCCTTCTTCTTCTCCATCCCTGAGACATTAAGCAATTTGAATAGATTATACATGTAATATCATGCAAAACATTGCCATATTGGTCATGTTGTGGAAGAAGACACATTTTTAAGAAAATAAAATAAAATGAAAAATAGTATGTCTAGATCTGCATTCAGACTCCATCTATTCTTCCTGTGGAGATGGGTAGCAGGTTTAATTATAAGTCCTTTTACAATTGTCTTGGATCATTGTATTGTTGAGAAAAGTTGTCATTCACAGTTGATCACTGTACAATCTTGCTGTTACTGTATGCACTTCACTTTGCATAAATTCATATAGGTGTTTCTAGATTTTAAAAAATCTTCCTGGTCATTTTTATAGCATAATAGTATTCCCTTCCAACATATTTCACAACTTGGTCAGCCACTTTGGGGTAAAGTTCTAGAAAAACTTAGCATGTTATTGTTGACCCAGAGCCAATGATGTTTGAAAAGTCATGGAGAATGGAAGAAGTGGCATAGGAAGAGAGAAAGGCAAATTTTATTTAGATTTTTCAAAAAGGGAAAGGAAACAGCTTTAAATCTCTATATAAAGGCTATTTTAATAATAATAACCCCCCAAACTTTACACTTATCCCTCTTAAATGGCATCTTATTACATTTGGTTCAGTATTCTTTTTGATCCTGTCAGCTAATATGTTAGCTATTTGTCCAAACATTATGCCATCTGTAAATGTGATAACCAATCATATTATCAGTTCATTTATTTAAAAGAAACAGGGGCTAGGTGGATAGAAACCTGGGAACAATTGGTGAAAGTCTCAGGGAATTAGCTAAGATGAAACCTTCCCAACAACAGATGAGGACAACAACAAGCTAACTAAAAGTGGAATTTACTGCCTTGGGAACCATTCATTATAGACTTTCAAACAGAGGCTAGATCAGTGGTTCCCAAACTGTTTTGGCCTACCACCCCCTTTCCAGAAAAAAATTACTTAGCGCCCCTGGAAATTAATTTTTAAAAACTTTTAATAGCAATTAATAGGAAAGATAAATGCATCTGTGGCCATCACTGCCCCCCTGGATTACTGCAGCACCCACCAGGGGGTGGTGGTGCCCACTTTGGGAATCACTGGGCTAGATACTTGTTAGCTATGCTGTAAAAGAGAAATTTTGTCATTATTTATGCCTTGCTTCCATGTTTCCATTTTTGTAGGTCCAAAATACACCCCAAATTCCTAAGAATTAAAAATTGAAAAACCGTGCTTTCACCAGGGATAGCCAAACCTCTGTAAGAGTTCTGAACTGAGATGGGCTAAACTTATTGAACATTTCTACTGTCTGGCATCAATATGGTGAGCCAACTGGGATTGGGGATGGTGCCATGTTGCTTAAGCAGGGGAAGACCATCCCAGGTTGGAAATGGAACAGGCTAAAGCACCCATATCAATCACTAGGCCTATCATATGCTTTCCTGAATTGATTCCTGTTCTTCCAAGTTCTTCATTGGCTGTATTTCAAGCCTGCAATCACCCATCAGATGCTCCTCCATTGCCTTCTCTGTGATATAATAAATGCACATGATAAGTTAAATATAAAGTTAGCACAGAAAACATACAAGTTCTTGGCACATATTATCTGTTTCATGCTTACTCCCCCATCTCCCCCACATACACATACACACACACTCTGAGCCTCAGTGGATGCCTTGAGATAGCCCAGAAATAACCATGAATCTTGACTCCTACTCTAGTGGAGCTAATGCAGGGATGAAAGGAAGAATGTACCAGATTACTTTATTGTGGCACGATAGAGTGCCAGGCTTGGTGTTAGGGAGACTTGGACTTTTTTCCCCAGTAGTTTTTATTTTTTCAGTTATATGTAGAAACAATTTTTGACAATTTTTTGACATTATAGAAATCAAATTTTCTCCCTCCCTTCCTTCCCCTCTCTCCCTGAAGTGTTGAATAATCTGATATAGGTTATACCCATACTTTTATGTCATACATATTTCCATATTAGGGAGCCTTGAATTTAAATCTGGCCTCTGATCGTTATTAGCTGTGTGACCCTGTATGGATCACTTAACTCTGTCTTCTTTAGTTTTCCCAACTGTAAAATAGGGATTATAATAATAATAACACTTATTTTGCTGCTTCTTATGAAGATCCATCGATATAATATTTGTAAAGTGGTTGACACAGTTCCTGGCATACAGTAGGCACTTAATAAATGTTTGTTCCCCACCCTCCCCCTTCATTGGTTTTGATATTCTCATTGTTTCAGATCACAATTTCATGATTCCTTATTTGTGACTTCAAATAGTTATCACCTGATGACATATTGTGGCTCCAAATATTCATCACCTGATGGCCAACTCATGATTAATGTCTTCAGACTTAGCAGGGCTGGGCTTTGGACAACCAATCCATGATCATTTCTCAGACTCCTCCATGGAAGGACCTGCCAGAGCTCTGTTAGCATAATTTTTGAAAGACCGAAGACAGCTCCACAGCGTGCTAAGACATCAGAAGACCTTAGTGGGGCTTTGGTTTCTTTAACTGCTGAAATGGACAAGAGATACTCACCCCCCCCCCCCACCAGATACTCAGACTTTTAGGCAATTAAGCATAAGCATTCAAATAGGGTGCTCACGTTAGCCCCTTTACCTTTAATGACTTCTCCTGATACTTCAGAGGTGATAGGAAGGGACCGAAATTCCTGGAAGATCTATTTCTAGAGCTAAGATCCAGACTGCATGCTTTAAAAAATCCACAATTGTCCTGATCTATTTTGCTTTTACATTGCCTAAATGTCTCTTCATTCTAGATATGCGTCTTGTAGAACAGAATTTGTTTTAAGGAAAAAAGAAAAAGAGGAAGGAAAAAAACAACAAAACTGATTCACACATCTAAAACAAGTGAAAATATATACAATGTTCTACCCCTGTGGTAGAATGCAAGCATTCACTCTTCTCCAGAGAATTAGAGGGAGGTTACCTTCTCCTAGCTTTTCTTTGGACCTATGCTATTCTTTGTAATTTTGCAACATTCTAAATTACATTTATTATCTTCCTTATCTTCCATCTTAGAATCAATACTAAGTATTGGTTCCAAGGCAGTAGAGCAATAAGGACTGGACGGTGGAGATTAAATTACTTGCTCAGGGTCACACAGCTAAGAAGGATCTGAGGCCAGTTTTGAACCTAAGATCTTCTCTCTCTAGTCCTGGCTCTCAATCTACAGAGTTACCCAGCTGTCCCCTCTAATTGCTTTCAGGTGGTTCTATTTATATGACTGTAGTAATTATATATATATAAATATTGCATTAATATAAGTGGTATTTATTATATATTATACATATTATAATATATCATAATAATATATTACCACAGTAATATATAATTCCTACAGTAAATGAGTAAAGGAAATTATTTTTTTCAAACATTTATTAATATTCATTTTTAACATGGTTACATGATTCATGCTCTTCCTTTCCCCTTCACCCCCCGCACTCCCCCCACCCATGGCCGATGCACATTTCCACTAGTTTTGTCATATGTCCTTGATCAAGACCAATTTCCAAATTGTTGGTAGTTGCATTGGTGTGGTAATTTCGAGTCCACACCCTCAATCATGTTCACCCCGACCCATGCATTCAAGCATATATGTTTCCTCTCCTGCAGTCCTTCCTCTGAATGTGGGTAGCGTTCTTTACCATAAATCCCTCAGAATTGTCCTGGGTTATTGCATTGCTGCCGCTACAGAGGTCCATTACATTCAATTTTACCACAGTATATCAGTCTCTGTGTACAGAGTTCTTCTGGCTCTGCTCCTTTCGCTCTGTATCTGTTCCTGGAGGTCTCTCCAGTTCGCCTGGAACTCCTCCAGTTTATTATTCCTTTGAGCACAATAGTATTCCATCACCCGCATATACCACAGTTTGTTCAACCATTCCCCAATTGAAGGACATACCCTCCTTTTCCAATTTGTTGCCACAACAAAAAACGCAGCTATAAATATTTTCGTACAAGTCTGTTTATCTATGATCTCTTTGGGATACAAACCCAACAATGGTATGGCTGGATCAAAGGATAGGCATTCTTTTATAGCCCTTTGAGCATGATTCCAAATTGCCAGCCAGAATGGCTGTATCAATTCACAGCTCCACCAGCAATGCATTAATGTCCCAATTTTGCCACATCCCCTCCAACATTCATTACTCTCCCCTTCTTTCATTTTAGCCA
>NC_058130.1:642375284-642447819 GCF_016433145.1 Gracilinanus agilis | reverse complement strand
CTCCCCACTCCACTGCTCCCCTTGGTTTATCCCTTCTAACTTTCTCAGAAGGGTTAGATAAGAGTTTTATGTCCCAATGGATAGTATAGCTACTCTTCCCTCTCCAGGTTGATTACACTGAGAGTAAGGTTTGATTATTACCTCTTAATGCTCTCTTCCTCTCCTTCTTATAATAGTATTTGTCCCCTCTCCCTCCCATGCCCTCTTTGTGTGTAATAGAATATCCTATTTTCTTATTCACTCAAGTTTCTCTTGGTGTCCCCTGCTATTCACCCCCTCTTTCCCATCCCCCATGCCATCTTAGATTATTTAGTGTTCCACCCTCACCCTGTGAATTATTCTTCTTATTACTATAATAGTGAATATTATAATAGTGAATAGAGTTCACTACAGAGAATTATACATAACATTTCTTTACATAGGAATACAGATAATTAGATCTCACTGAGGCCCTTAAAAAGGCAAATTTAAAAATTATAAGTTTTCTTTCTTTCCCCTCTGTATCTTATTTACCTTTTCATGTTTCTCTCGATTTTTGTGGTTGGATATCAAACTTTCCATTTAGCCCTGGTCTTTTCTGTGCAAATACCTGGAATTCTTCAATTTTGTTGAATGCCCATACTTTCCCCTGGAAATATATAGTCAATTTTGATGGGTAGTTGATCTGTGGTTGCAGGCCCAGCTCTCTTGCCTTTCTGAATATCGTATTCCAAGCCTTGCGATCTTTTAGCGTGGAGGCTGCCAGATCCTGTGTGATCCTGATTGGTGCTCCTTGATATTTGAATTGTTTCTTTCTGGCTTCTTGTAAGATTTTTTCTTTTGCTTGGAAACTCTTGAATTTGGCAATTTTATTTCTGGGTGTTTTCTTTTCTGGATCGAATGTCACAGTTGTTCTATTAATCCTTTCAATGTCTATATTGCCCTCTTGTTGTAGGACTTCAGGGCAATTTTGCTGGATTATTTCTGTTAGTATGGAGTCCAGGTTTCTATTAATTTCTGGTTTTTCTGGAAGACCAATTATTCTCAAATTGTCTCTTCTAGACCGGTTTTCTTGGCCTGTCACTCTCTCATTGAGATATTTCATGTTTCCTTCTATTTTTTCAGTCGTTTGACTTTGTTTTATTTGTTCTTGTTGTCTTGAGAGATCATTAGCTTCCAATTGCTCAATTCTAGCCTTTAGGGATTGGTTTTCGGCTATCATCTTCTGGTTTTCGGCTATAATCTTCTGGTATTCCTTTTCAATCTGGTCATTTCTGTTGTTCAATTTGCTTATCAGTTCATTTGGTTTCTGAGCCTCACTTTCCAATTGCAAGATTCTACCTTTTAAACTGTTATTTTCTTGCCAGATCTCTTCCATTTTCCTCAAAATCTCAGTTTTGAACTCTTCCATAGCTTGTGAGGAGTTTTCCTTATTTGAGGAGGGTCCAGATGCTTGTTTGTTCTCCTCCTCTGTTTGCTCAGTTGTCTGGATTTTCTCTGTGTAAAAGTTGTCGAGTGTTAAAGACTTCTTTTTCTTGTTGTTAATCTTTCTCTTCTGAGCTTCCTGAGACTGGATAGCCATCGTTAGCCCAGCAGCTTCTCAGGTTTATCCTTGCGCTCAGGGTCTGTCCACGGTCTATTGGCTCCTGAGGTCTGTCTGGTTTTTTCCAAGGTCAAGCCCCCTGGTGGACTCCCTTGCTTGATCATCTGCAGGAGGTTTCTTTACAAGTCTCAGGGCGCTGCTTCCACAGTCGTATGCCCGTCTGCACTGGTTCCCCACTCAGGGTTTCAGAGCTTTAGCTCCTGGCTGTGTCTGCCTCCACCCACACCTCCACCCGTGCCTGCACTCTGAGCCCGCGCTCTGCGTCCAGCGTCCATTCTTGGCGTCCTGCTCCCGCACTCAAATTTTGTGTGCGTTTGTTAGCTTTTTGGGGTCCTAAATCTTGCTGCTCTCAGGAACAGGCCCTGGAGCTGCCAATGATTTGATGTGTGCCCCAAACTTGCTCTATTTCTTTTTAGCTGGCTTCGGCGCTATAGGTGTTGTGTGTGGAGGGGGTGGGGGTGGGGTGGTTGCTCAGCCCATGATTTAGTGAGAGTTGTTTCACCCCTTTGTAGCATGGAAATGCCTCGATTCCACGTACCTTCCACACTGTGCCCTGTTGTGGGGTTCCTCCATTCGTCTGGACTTGTTTTTATGTCCCCTTGAGGAGTTTTGTGTGTTTCGGTCAGGAGAGGTTAAGAGCTGCTTCTTACTCTGCCGCCATCTTAACCCGGAACTCCAATAAAGGAAATTATAAACAATATATTTTATTTTATAATTAGTATTATAACAATATATTATAATTAATATTATAATTAGTATATATTATACATTATGTATCATATATTATATATAATAGGAGAAGTAAAAATAAATTAGAAATAATATATAGTTTCCTTGACTCTGTTACATTTACTTTGTATCAGTCCATGCCAGTCTTTCCATGATTCTTTGTAGCTGTGATAGTCATAATTTCTAATAACAATAATAATAATAAATTCTAATAAAGTAATATTCCATGATTTTCACGAACCACAATTTGTTTACCCGTTCTCAATTCAATGGGTGCATACTTTATTTTCAGTTCTTTCCTACCACAAAAATGCTTATATGCCTTTCTTTTTATTGATGACCTCTTTAGGATGGATACCTGATGGTCAAATTTTTTAATCGAAGGGTTGAACATTTTATCACTTTATTTACAGAATTCCAGATTGCCTTCTAAAATGGTTTTCTAATTTGCAACTCTACCAGCAATGCATTGATGTGCCTATCTTTTCATAACCCCTCCAACAGTGCTTATTCCCATCATTTATCAGATTTGCCAGTTTGGTGAGTATTGTGGAGATTAAAATTAATATGCAAAATACTAAATATTATATGTATAATGGGAAAAAATAATAAAATATAATTAAAAATGCTTTTATAAACCTTAAGGTAAAAGATTATTATCACTATTATTGAAGAGGCAGGAAAAAAATGGTTGGCAGCTTCTCTGAGAAATGCAAAAGGAAGCGATGGAGATCCAAAGACTGGATCCTTTTGGCTGCTGCTAGCCTTTCTTCAAATCAGTAGGATTAGCTGGAAAGGATTGAGGGCAAATTTTGACTCCCCAGAAAAGCTAATTCCAGCTGATTCTCTGGAGTTCGGAGACAAACAGCCCCTCTCCTTGCCCAAATGTAGCTACCTCAAGCAGGCTTTCAATAATTTTTATAGCGTTATTAGGTCATGGAATTCTTGCCCCAACTAGGGCTGATTTCATCTTGTGGGAATCTTGCCTCCTTTTAGCCAGGTAAAAAAGCAAGAGAGACCTTGGGCAAAGTGCTACCCTATTGGATGATCTCTCAGGCTTTCCAGTTCACTAGATTTCTTCCAGCAAGACAGACAGATAAATTCAGCATTATTTCTTCACCTTGCACAGCTGGCTGGCTGCCTTTTTATTCACCACCCCCAGTATCCTAGCCCCCTCCTGCTTGCATCAATGAGGGGGTGGTAAGTGTTCACAGCAGGTATAGCATCTGTTCTGGATGGTTGTGAAAATTTGTAGCTTGCTGATTTTCCTTCAGTGTTCCTCTTGGTGGCATACTTGAGCCAACAAGATGGGCTTTCTCAGCCAGTAAGCTCTAAGAAGGAAGGTTTTCTGTTTTTGCAGAACTCTGAAATCTTGCCAGAAATGAATAGAGCGAATGCAGAGCTTGTAGGTGACCCGCCAGCTCGCAGCTGTTTTAGGTAGGACTGAAGGAATCGATTGCTATAGCTGATATCTTCAAACCCCGCTGGAAATTTGCTCTCAAAACTGAGCATAATGGACTAGAAAGCTCCCTGCTGCAAATGATGACCTAAGTGTAACTGATTAGTTATCCCACTAATGATTCTGATTGTGTGGGAATGAAGGGATTTGTGAATTGGTCTTTTGCCCTATGTCCTGGCTACTCTGTCCCTGGGCACTAGAGTCAGCCTAGGCTTCGGGGTAATCTCTAGTACAATGGGAGAAGGATGGCTCATTGGTTTCTTTCTTACCCCACCCCCAGCTAATTGAAAAAATTTCAGAAATGGGGTGACAATATTGCTAGTGAACTACAAAGATATGACTGTTCATATTTATCTCTTTACAAATCTCTTGAGATGAAAGGATAGCAAAGCTAAAGGCTTCAATTATCTTGGCCACATGCATGTCACATTATCAATGTACCAGTGCCCATTTTTCCTGTAATCATGTATATATTTGTGGGACATTGCCTCCAACTGTATGGAAGAAAATGCTTTAAAGCTACTATTCTTACTATGCCTTTGCTTTTAGCTAATTGTGTTTGCTGGCTGACTATTAAAGATTAGCCTACTGGAGGGGGCTCATGAGACATAGTTTTGGGAGTATAAATTACAAAGCACATTTGAGTTCTGGGTATCTGCCTAAGTGGATCCTGGGTACCCGGAGGACCCAAACAACTCTCTGAGTTGAGGAGCAAGTTGGGGAGGTAGCTTCTGGAAAGGGATGCAATTTATACATTTATATAAAGCTTTAGACACTTTTAAGCACTTCATATATGGTGTGTTGTTTGGTTTTAATAATAAGCCTGTAAAATAAGTAGTATAAGCATTCTTAGCCTCATTTTGTGATGGTGAAACTAATTTAAGTAATTCACCAAAACTCATGACTAGTTCATCATCATTATTTAGTATTTATTGAGCATCTATTCTGTGTAGTCTCATTATTGCCTTTAATAATAATTCAATAAATATTAACTGAATACCTAGTACACTATGTCCAAGGGGCTGAACTAGGTTCTTGGGATACAAAGATAGACATGACAGGGAAATCACAATATAACAAGGGGAAAGATATTACATAATTCAATTTTTTAAAACTCTTACCCTCTGTCTTAGAATTAATATTGTGTACTGGTTCCAAGACAGAAAAGCAGTGTAAGGGTTAAATTAAGAGTTTTGACAAAATAAGAGAGCCACCTTTAATAATTTAGCAATTTAGATTAATTAAAATAGAGATAGTAAAAGAATATAGTAAAATGAATATAGTAAAGGAGAGAAATATAGGAAAGAGGTAGAGAAAGAAAATTTCCTAATATCTCTACTAGTTATCCTATAACTACCTATAATTACTACCTAAAACTGCCTATATCTTCCTATAACTAACAACCACCCCACAAAGTTCCAACCTAATTCAGCCCAATCAAAATCAACCCAATCAGTGTTTAATCCAAAACCAATTAGGTTTGTCAACAAAGACCAGCCACCTTCCAAAAAGTTTAAGAAAGAAAAACCTAACAGCACAAACCCAAAGCCCAAAAAACAAAAGGCCAAAAGCCCTCTAAAGGCTAAAGCCAAAAAGGCCTCTCAGTAAGCTCAGGCCTGCCTTTATATTCCAACAACTAAATGGCAACCACCAACCCAACACACTCCCAGCAACCAACTTCCCAGCAACTGCCAAACCTGACAATCAGCAACTGACACTGGTCCCTTTTATATCCTTTTTCTACCTCACTTCCTGTCTCTATGGTTCCTCCTTCCTGCCTCTATGGTTTCTTCTTCCTGCCTCTATGGTTTCTCCTTCCTGTTACTGTGAGTATCCTTACACATCTCTATGGCAAGAGGACCTCCAGGTCCCCCATTAAATTAAAAAAGGAATAAAGAATTCCTTTTTACAGCAGTAAAGGCTAAGAAGTCAGGGTTAAATGACTTGCTCAGTTAAGAAGTGCCTGAGGCCATATTTGAACCCAGGACCTCCTATGTCTAGGCATGGCTCTCTTCCACCTAGCTGCTATCACATAATTCAATTTAACAATCAAGCAATAAGCACTTATTGAGTACCTATTATATGTTAGGTAAAAAGCAGAAAAACCTGGTTTCAAGTCTGACCTCTGATTTTTGCTAACTATTTGACTTTGAGAGAATCATTTAGTCTCTTAGTGCCAAGAGGAAACTCTCTAAAAGTGTAAGTTGCAGTAAGATGCCAACCTGCATTGGGGACACAGAGTTTTTTAGACCACCAGCATGAGTTTACTATTGGAGAGGATTCTGTGTATGGAGGACAGGGAGAGGAGATGAATATCCTTGCTATCCAGGTTCTAAGCTCTATTGTTTCTATATTGCTGAAGGACTGAAAAAAAAAGATTCTCTATGTTTTCAGAAAATTACCTGAGGATGTGGACTTTCTAAAATTCCCTGTAAGAGAAGGATTTTGGAAAGTGATTAGAATTGAAGGATCAAACCTCTCAGAAAAAGGGAGGCTCCTGAATAGAATTAAAATGATTCTAATTAAAGGTAGGCAGCTAGGTGATACAGTGGATAGAACATAAGGCCTGGAGTCAGAAAGACCTGGGCTCTAATTTGGCTTTACTTACTAGCTAGTGGGCAAGTCACTTAAGTCCTATTTGATTTAGTTTTCTCAACTGTAAAATGGGGATAACAATGGCACCTACCTCACATAGTTGTGAGAATCAAATGATAAAATATTTGCAAAGAGCTTAGCACATTGCAGGCACTATATAAATGCTTATTCCTTCCCCTCCTCAATTAGTCAGGGAGTATCTTGAGACAAATGATTGGAATTAACATAACAAAAAGCCATTTGAAATGGAAGAAATAAATACAGATGTTAGAACAAAATATTATGTCAGTGTGGAACAACAGACACAAATCATGATTTTTCTTTTATTTTGGGGAGGAAGGAAACATCTTAATGTTTTTAAATTTTCAGTTCCAAATTCTCTCCATCCCTTTACCCACTCCTCCATCTATTTTTTAACATTTAATAATATTTATTTTTTAGAAAAGTTAACATGGTTATATGATTCATGCTCTTACTTTCCCCTTTACCCCCCGAGCTCCCCCCCCACCCCCATAGCCGATACCCATTTCCACTGGTTATAACATGTGTCATTGATCAAGACCTATTTCCATATTTTTGATAGTTGCGTTGGGGTGGTCCTTAGAGTCTACATCCCCAATCATGTCTGCCTCAACCCATGTGTTCAAGCAATTGCTTTTCTTCTGTGTTTGCCCTCCTGTAGTTCTTCCTCTGAATGTGGGTAGCATTCTTTTCCATAAATCCCTCAGAATTGTCCTGGATCATTGCATTGCTGCCAGTACAGAAGTCCATTACATTCTATTTTACCACAGTGTATTGGTCTCTGTGTACAGTGTTCTTCTGGCTCTGCTCCTTTTGCTCTGCATCAATTCCTGGAGGTCTTTCCAGTTCACATGGAATTCCTCCAGTTTATTATTCCTTTGAGCACAATAGTATTCCATCACCCGCATATACCACAATTTGTTCAGCCATTCCCCAATTGAAGGGCATACCCTCATTTTCCAGTTTTTTGCCACCACAAAAAGTGCGGCTATAAATATTTTCCTACAAGTCTGTTTATCTATGATCTCTTTGGGGTACAAACCCAACAATGGTATGGCTAGATCAAAGGGCAGGCATTCTTTTATAGCCCTTTGAGCATAGTTCCAAATTGCCAGCCAGAATGGTTGGATCAGTTCACAGCTCCACCAGCAATGCATTAATGTCCCAACTTTGCCACATCCCCTCCAACATTCATTACTCTCCCCTTCTTTCATTTTAGCCAATCTGCTAGGTGTGAGGTGATACTTCAGAGTTGTTTTGATTTGCATTTCTCTAATTATTAGAGATTTAGAACACTTTCTTATGTTCTTCTGGCTCTGCTTCTTTTGCTCTGCATCAATTCCTGGAGGTCTTTCCAGTTCACATGGAATTCCTCCAGTTTATTATTCCTTTGAGCACAATAGTATTCCATCACCAGCATATACCACAATTTGTTCAGTTTTGATTTCTTTATCTGAAAATTGTCTATTCATGTCTCTTGCCCATTTATCAATTGGCTTGATTTTTTATACAATTGATTTAACTCCTTGTATATTTGCGTAATTAGACCCTTGTCAGAGTTTTTTATTATAAAGATTTTTTTCCAATTTGTTGTTTCCCTTCTGATTTTGGTTGCATTGTTTTTGTTTGTACAAAAGCTTTGTAATTTTTTAAAACATTTTTAATATTTATTTTTTAGAAAAGTTAACATGGCTACATAATTCATGCTCTTACTTTCCCCTTCAACCCCTGAGCTCCCCCCGCCCCCAATGGCTGATGCATATTTCCACTAGTTTTAACATGTGTCATTGATCAAGACCTATTTCCAAATTGTTGATAGTTGCATTGGTGTGGTAGTTTCGAGTCTACATCCCGAATCATGTCCACCTCAACCCATGTGTTCAGGCAGTTGTTTTTTTTCTGTTTCCACTCCAGGAGTTCTTCCTCTGAATGTGGGTAGCATTCTTTTCCATAAACCCCTTAGAATTGTATTGGCATTGCTGCTACTACAGAAGTTCATTACATTCTATTTTACCACAGTGTATCAGTCTCTGTGTACAATGTTCTTCTGGCTCTGCTCCTTTTGCTCTGCATCAATTCCTGGAGGTCTTTCCAATTCACATGGAATTCCTCCAGTTTATTATTCCTTTGAGCACAATAGTGTTCCATCACCAGCATATACCACAATTTGTTCAGCCATTCCCCAATTGAAGGACATACCCTCATTTTCCAGTTTTTTACCACCACAAGAAGCGTGGCTATAAATATTTTCCTACAAGTCTGTTTATCTATGATCTCTTTGGGGTACAAACCCAACAATGGTATGGCTGGATCAAAGGGCAGGCATTCTTTTATAGCCCTTTGAGCATAGTTCCAAATTTCCATCCAGAATGGTTGGATCAGTTCACAACTCCACCAGCAATGCATTAATGTCCCAATTTTGCCACATCCCCTCCAGCATTCATTACTCTCCCCTTCTCTCATTTTAGCCAATCTGCTAGGTGTGACATTATACCTCAGAGTTGTTTTGATTTGCATTTCTCTAATTATTAGAGAATTAGAACACTTTCTCATGTGCTTATTGATATTTTTTATTTCTTTATCTGAAAATTGTCTATTCATGTCCCTTGCCCATTTATCAATTGGGGAATGGCTTGATTTTTTATACAATTGCTTTAACTCCTGGTATATTTGAGTAATTAGACCCCTGTCAGAGTTTTTTGTTATAAAGATTTTTTCCCAATTTGTTGCTTCTCTTCTGATTTTGGCTACATTGTTTTTGTTTGTACAAAAGCTTTTTAGTTTGATATAATCAAAATCATTCATTTTACATTTTATAATTTTCTCTAACTCTTGCTTGGTTTTAAAGTCTTTCCTTTCCCTCAGATCTGACAAGTAAACTATTCTGTGTTCACTTAACTTGTTTATAGTTTCCCTCTTTATATTCAAGTCATTCACCCATTCTGAATTTATCTTGGTGTAGGGTATGAGATGTTGATCTAGACCTAATCTCTCCCATATTGTTTACCAAATTTCCCAGCAGTTTTTGTCAAATAGTGGATTTTTGTCCCAAAAATTGGGCTCTTTGAGTTTATCATACACTGTTTTGCTGACGTCACTTACCCAAGTCTATTCCACTGATCCTCCCTTCTGTTGCTTAGCCAGAACCATACTGTTTTGATGACTGCTGCTTTATAGTATAATTTAATGTCTGGTACTGCTAGGCCACCTTCCTTCACATTTTTTTTCATTATTTCCCTTGATATTCTTGATCTTTTGTTATTCCAAATGAACTTTGTTATAGTTTTTTCTAATTCAGTAAAAAAGCTTTTTGGTAGTTTGATAGGTATGGCACTAAATAAGTAAATTAATTTGGGTAGAATGGCCATTTTTATTATGTTAGCTCATCCTACCCATGAGCAATCAATGTTTTTCCAATTGTTTAGATCTACTTTTAATTGTTTGGAAAGTGTTTTGTAGTTGTTTTCGTATAATTCCTGTGTTTGTTTTGGTAGATAGATTCCTAAGTATTTTATATTGTTTAGGGTGATTTTAAATGCTGTTTCACTTTCTACCTCTTGCTGCTGTGATATGTTGGAAATATATAGAAATGCTGATGATTTATGTGCATTTATTTTGTATCCTGCAACTTTGCTAAAGTTGTTGATTATTTCTACAAGCTTCATAGTTGATTCTCTAGGATTTTTTAAGTAGACCATCATATCATCTGCAAAGAGTGATAGCTTAGTCTCCTCATTGCCTATTTTGATACCTTCAATTTCTTTTTCTTCTCTAATTGCTACTGCTAGTGTTTCTAGTACAATGTTAAATAATAGAGGTGATAATGGGCATACTTTTTCACTTCTGATCTTATTGGGAAGACTTCTAATTTATCCCCATTGCATATGTTATAAATAAAAGGGATGGAGGGTAAACTGGATACTCCTACTCTTGATTGGGCGACAGCAGTGGTAGTTCAGATATGTGGCTAGAGCAAGATCACCTGAGTCTTTCCACCTAGCTAGATGTTGTAACACCTCCCTCCTTTATAACAGTGCCCAGGCAGGATCCTTCAGGCCAATGGATGAATATCTCTGTCAGGTCCCACCTGGGGTTGATTAATGGTGGATATTGGGCTCTATTAGCTTTGGACATGTTTATCTGATTGCGTTGCTCCCTTCCCAGAGAAGTGATGAACCAACCACTCCAGGAAGGTACTTGAATAGCTTTATATATTTTAGCAAAAAAGGAATATTAGGAAATGGGAAGAGGAATAGGGAAACCCCAAATTAATTTTGATAATAATAATCCCTCAGAGCTGTGGGCAGGTAAGTGATTCTGGCTTGTTATTAGCTCCTCTGGCTCAGCCTGGCCAGAGCCAAACCAGAGCAAGCAAGTTGTTGTTTGATGTCTTTCAGCTTCTTCTTCCTGCTAGATGTTATGCCTTTACAGCCTTCAGGAACCACCCCTTTCCACCCTCTTCTTCTTCTCCTGCCCACTTCCTGGATCCCTCTCAGGCCCTGGCATACCTAGATATCTAAAGATGGTTTGAATACCTAGATATCTAGGGGACAGTAGAATAAGAAGATTCACGGTCTGGATACAGGTTGGCAAATGTTAATGAGGTACAAGACAGGAGTTCTTGCAAGGTTGAGGCAAGTAAACTTTAGATCCCAATAGACCAGGGTCTACAGATCTCAGGTCCAAGGGAAATGAAAAGACCCAAAAGCCAGGGCTGCCAGGGTATTTATACCCCTCTGGCCAACAGCTTTCTCCCCTGTCCTCATGGCCTCTGGGAACATTCTGATGTCCAATGGTCTTCACCTGTCAATCAATGGTGAGACTCTCAGCTCCCAGAGTTTCAATATAACATGAATGACGTTTTGTTTTTGGAAATTTCAGCCTGTAAATTTCCAGCTGATCTTGTCCATGGATGATCTCTACTCTATACTAATCTATGAGCTTCTATCCCATTAACTACCCTTCCCCAAAATAATAAATCCTATCTAATCTAATGCCTTATCTATCTATCTAGCCTAGAGCTAATGACAAAGGGTTTAGGATAGGTTTTTCTGGGAAAGTGTGGGGTTTGAATACAACATTTTCATAAACATATCATTTGAACATAAGTATAACATGTAAACATCAGAACATTTAAGAATAATTATCTATGTTGTTTCTTACTTTAAATTAATGAAACTTTGTAATAACTTTGTTTATATTTCTAACACTAACTTCAAATAACATTCTTAATTCACAATAAATTCTAATATTTTCTATTCCCTAATCTACGGTTAGGAAGATTAGTTTGTCAGTAAGTCTTACACTATAGTTAATGTGTTAGTCAATTAGTTTCATCCCTAACTAAACTACTCTATACAATGTTTGTCTAACATTATTTTAACAATTCTATCTGAACATTCATAACTATTTTACACTGACCCTATGCTAGCTAGAATTGAACTTCCCTGCATCTACTCTTTCCCTATGGGTTAGTAGACTTATGCTATACATGTTAGTAAAAATATTACATATGTACAAGGTTTTCATGTGATGTTCCTATGAAATGAGTACTTTAGACCTTGCAAGGAATCTCAGTTCTCTTGCTCATTTGGGTCACTGTAGTTTATTTTCAACTATATACATTTATTTACATTATGTACATGTGATGTGACTTTATTATGACTATGTGTTGGACTCATGACCTAACATTTACTATTTGGGTTTATACTCACCTTCTTCTTCAGAATCCCTCTGTCAATCAGCTTATGTTCTGTTGCATGCATTCCAGTTTGTGCATTTCCCTTGTGATTAGTGTCTGAATGTGAAAACCTTGCACCTATTCAAACCTAATCTTCATTCACTGATCTTCTCTCCTTGTGATTCTCCCGGTGATGATGTCCAAGTCACAGGTGTTGTCACATTTCAGGTCCTTGTACAGTCTCTAGTGCAATGTCTCCTGTTGTCCTTGTGCTGGTCCTGATGTTCTGATGTCTCTGGAACTCCAGAATCTTCAGGATCTCATCTCTCTTCTCCTTTGCTGGATACCCATCTTGTCAGTTGTCGACTTGATTGAAGAATCCCTGGATCAGGAACCAATGTGTGACTGTGTGATGTCATGTTAAATTTTGTGTTGCCACAAAATTTCTTCTTATGAGATTTTGTGTTTGCACTTGTCTTTGATATACTATATGTAATGCTTAGTTTAACATTCAGTTTCTTCTTCTTCACCACTGCTGATTTCTGATAAGTTTAACTGTTGATCTTTATGAGTGAATGAGGCATTTGTGTGATCTAAATCAATGATTTGAGTGTCATGTTCTTGATATTGACCTGTTTTTTGGTGTTTTCCTGTTTGAAGCTTTGTTTCTAAGTGTGATCTTTTGCTTCAAGGTTCTATCTCTATGTCAGATTCTGTTTCTTGTGTTTGAGGCTGAATGTTTGATGAGGTCTTGGTGTCACTGAGGTCTTTTTTTAAATGGGTATAGTGATACCACGCCTCCTTTCCCTTGATTTTTACAGAGGTAGGTATAACTAGGATTATTTCATGTGGTCCATACCATTTTGGTTCTAACACTGATCTTCTTGTGAAATTTCTGATATAAACTTTATCTCTAGGTTGATAATCATGTAGACTAAAGTCAATTGGGACTCTTTGCTGTATTAAAGATAACTTTTGTAATTCATCTAATCTCTCTTTCAATAAGGTGACATACTCATAGATTTTGCACTCAATTCCTAGATGTGATAGGTAATTAGTGTCTCGTGGAGCTTTTCCTACCCACGGTTGCTGACCATACAATAGTTCAAATGGTGACAAATGTGTTTGACTATTTGGCTGATTTCTCAAATAGAAAAGTGCCATAGGTAAGACATCTGGCCATTTAAGATGACTTTCTTACACAGCTTTCCAATCATTGATTTCAAAGATTGGTTAGTTCGTTCCACAGCTCTGATGACTGAGGTTGCTAGATAGAACATAGGTGTCTCTTAATTCGTAGCACCTGGTAGATTTGCTTTAAAATCAAGTTTACAAAATGACTACCGGAGTCAGACGATATGACTGCTGGAATAGAGAATCTTGGTATTATCTCCCTCAGTAGCATCTTTGCTACGAAATCTGCATCATTTTTCTTGGCTGGGAATGCCTCTGGCCATTTAGTCAGCTTGTCCACTATCACGAGTATGTACCTATATTTTTGACATCTTGGTATTGTGACATAATCTATTTGCAAGCATTCAAATGGTGTGAACGCTAGTGGTTTTCCCCCGTAGGCTTTGGTCTTAATTATAGCCTTGTTATACTGTTGGCACACTATACAACTGTCGCACACACGCTTGGCTTCTGTTGTCATGCCTATAGCGATCCAGCTTTTACAAATTGTATCCACAATTCCTAAAACTCCATAATGGCCTTTTCTGTGAACTGCTGCACAAGCAGTATGGTGTAGTAATTTTGGCAAAAACGGTTTTCCAGAGATGGACATCCATACTCCATTCACTAGATTGGCTCCAAGGTTTTTCTGCCAATATTCCACTTCCTTTTGTGAATAAGCTTCATCTTTATCCACTAAGGCTAAGTGAAATGTAGCTTTTGGTCCAAATCTAGCTGCCTACTTTGCACTGATGTCAGATCTATAATTGCCTATCTGTACTGTTCTCATTAACTTTTGATGTACTCGGCAGTGAATGACAGATAATTTTGACGGTAATTGTATGGTCTCTAACAATTCACTTATCAGTTTCCCATAGACTATTGCTTTCCCATTTGAAGTTATGAACCCTCTTTTCTTCCAAATTTCTCCAGATGAATGCACAACTGAAAATGCATATCTCGAGTCCATAAAAACATTCACAGCTTTGTTTTTAGCAATTTGGAGAGCTTGTGTTAATGCAAAGATTTCTGCTCCTTGAGCTGAGATGTCTGGCCAAAGTGCTGCATACCATAGGGCTTCATTTTGGGTAGTGACTGCTGCTCCTCCTCTTTGCCCATTATGCTGGTAACTCAAGCCATCACAGAAAAGTGTAAGGTTGGCTCCTTGCATAGGAATATCAGATAGATCTTCTCTAGCCTTTTGCACTATTTCTAATGTATCACTACAACTGTGAAGGCTATCCCCTTCTAGTGGTAATTCAGGGATAAGAGTTGCTGGATTAATGGTTTTACATTTATGGAAGGTCAAGTTCTCATTTGTTAACAAAATCGCTTGGTACTGAGAGAGACGTTGTGATGTAAAAGCTTGCAGATTTGCATTCTTCAGTGTGATTTTAAGTTGGTGCTGGGAATACAATCTTAGCTCTCCTCCCAGGACTAGCTTAGAACTTTTCCTACCCATCAGAGCTGCAGTAGCAATAATCTTTAAACAGGAAACCATTCCTTGGATAACTGGATCAAGTGTTGAACTGTAGTATGCAATGGGTCTCAAGTTGCTTCCTAAGTATTGTGTGAGCGCTGCACAAGCACTTCCTTTATCCTCATGGATAAATAGGTGAAAAGTTTTGTTGTGGTCTGGAATGCCTAAAGCAGGAGAAGATAGAATTGCTCTCTTTAGCTTCTCAATGGCATGCTTGTGTTCCTTTGTCAGCTTTAGTGGTTCTTTGATGTCTTTCCTGGTTACTCTGTTAAAGGCTTTGATATTAGAGAAAACCCAGGAATCCACTGTCTACAGAAGCTGGTCATGCCAATTATTTCTCTTAATTGTTTTTTTGTCTTAGGTAAGCTGAGTCTTTGTATATCTTCAATTCTCTTTTTGGATATGCTCCTAGTTCCACCTTGCAATGTGAAACCCAAAATCTCAATTTTATTTTTTGACCCGCTGGACTTTATTTCTGTATATTTTGTGTCCTCTCCTATACAGTTCTTCTATGAGATGAATGCTATCTCTTTGACAGATATTCCCAGTTGGTGACATTAGCAGGATGTCATTTACATAATGCACCAATTTGCTGGCCATGAATGATATGGATTCAAGATCTTTTTGCAATATTTGACAGAAGATACTGGCCCTATTTATGAACCCTTGGGGCCTTATTAACCTTCATTATGTACTTCTTGGTCTTTCTCCTAACTTCAAATATATTTCCATTTCATTTAGAGATGGCTTATCTGATTTTTTAAAATCATGTTGGCAACAAGCTTGTGATTTTTGAGATTTGCTTGCCCAATTACTGTTGACATAAGTTTTCTTATAATTATCAGTCCTATCCTTATTAAAATCAATTTGTTTTCTGAATCTACATTGTCTTATCAGATGACCTGGCTTATTGCATTAGAAACATTTAGGAATTGAATTGTTGGACTTTTTCTGATTATAATAATTACTTTTTGGTCTAAATTCTCTATTTTTGGTGATTTGTAAAGGATAATTTTTAAATTCCTCTCTGTCTCGATCTCTCTTTGCCTCTTTTAATTCTCATTTTAACTCCTGAATTGTCCTGTCTTTCTCTGAGTCTAGCTCATGTCTAATCTGCTGTTCTTTCTGTTTAGACTTATATATGTATGTGGCATGTTTTCTTATTTCTTCCAGTGACAACTCCTCCCACTGTGGACAACTTTGTCTGAAATACACTTGAAAAGGCACACTAGTTCCCTTTATGAATTGCTTCTTTATGTGGGGTAATGCTTCATCTGCCTGGTTCCTATTAAAACCTAGGAGATTTTCAGAGTTTTCAATCAACCTGTCTAGGAACAAACTCAGATGCTCATCCTCAGTTTGCCTCATCCGTTTAAATTTATTCCAGCCACTTGGCCTTTTTCCATGAATTTTTACTGCCTCTAATAGATCTGTTCTGCATTTTATTAAATCTCTCATATTAGCAGGTGAACTTAAATCTATTGCTGAATGATCTCTTGGCCAGTCTACTAAATTTGTATTGTTCCTAGTCTCATCAATAAACCTTGTTTTCTCACTAGGAGTAAAAAAATCATCCACGTCAGCATATGATGGGTTAAACAGGCTAAATGTACGTTTCAGTTCCTTTGTGGCCTTGATGCTTGTTGATGGTTTTAGGTATATACTGTTTATTATTTTTAGGAAAGGTCCTTCTGTTCGTATACTTTCCAGGGTTTTCAATAGGAATGGATGCTATATTTTGTCAAAGGTTTTTTCAGCATCTTTTGAGATAATCATGTGGTTTTTGTTTGTTAGATTGTTGATATGGTTTTCCTAATGTTGAACCATCCTTGCATTCCTGGTATAAATCCCACCTGGTCATGGTGGATGATCCTCTTGATCATTTGCTGGAATCTCTTTACTAGTATTCTATTTAAGATTTTTGCATCTATGTTCGTTAGGGAGATTGGTCTGTAGTTTTCTTTCTCTATTTTTGATCTACTTAGCTTTGGAATCAGTACTATATTTGTGTCATAAAGGGAATTTGGTAGGGCTCCTTCTTTGCTTATTATATCAATAATTTGTATAGTATTGGGATTAGTTGCTCTTTGAATGTCTGATAGAATTCACTTGTGATTCTATCAGGCCCTGGCAATTTTTTCTTAGGGAGTTCTTTGATGGCTTGTTCAATTTCTTTTTCTGATATGGGATTATTTAGCTATTCTATTTCTTCTGCTGTTAATCTAGGCAATTTATATTTTTGTAAATATTCATCCATATCTCTTAGATTATTATATTTATTGCCATATAATTGGGCGAAATAGTTTTTAATGATTGCCTTAATTTCCCCTTCATTAGAGGTGAGGTCTCCCTTTTCATCTTTGATACTGTCAATTTGGTTTTCTTCTTTCCTTTTTTTACTAGATTGACCAGTACTTTGTCTATTTTATCTGTTATTTTCAAAATACCAGCTTCTAAGCTTATTTATTATTCAATAGTTCTTTTACTTTTGATTTTATTAATTTCTCCCTTGATTTTTGGTATTTCTAATTTAGTTTTCATCTGGGGATTTTTAATTTGCTAGCTTTCTAGTTTTTTAAGTTGCATGCCCATTTCATTAACCTCTGCCCTCCCTAATTTGTTAATATATGCACTCAAGGATATAAATTTCCCCCTGAGTACTGCCTTGGCCGCATCCCACAGAGTTTGGTAGGATGTCTTATCATTGTCATTTTCTTCAATGAAATTATTGATTGTTTCTATGATTCCTTCTTTGACAAATTGGTTTTGAAGAATCATATTATTTAATTTCCAATTAGTTTTTGATTTTCCTGTCCAGGTGCCCTTACTAATTATTATTTTTATTGCATTATGATCTGAGAAGGTTACATTTATTATTATTTCTGCTCTTTTGCATTTGTTTACAATTTTTCTATGCCTTTTACATGGTCAATCTTTGTGAATGTACCATGTGCAGCTGAAAAGAAGGTGTATTCCTTTTTGTCCCTATTTATTTTTTTCCACATATCTATTAAATCTAATTTTTCTAGGACTTCATTCACCTCTCTTATCTCTTTCTTATTTATTTTTTGGTTTGATTTATCTAGATCTGAAAGAGGAATATTTAGATCTCCCACTAGTATGGTTTTACTATCTATTTCCTTCTTGAGCTCTGCCAGTTTCTCCTTTAGGAATTTGGATGCTATGCCATTTGGTACATACATATTGAGCACTGTTATTTCCTCATTGTCTATACTGCCTTTTATCAGGATGTAATTACCTTTCCTGTCTCTTTTAATCATATCTATTTTTACTTTGGCTTTGTCAGAAATCATGATCGCCACTCCTGCCTTCTTTTACTCATTTGAAGCCCAAAAGATTTTACTCCAGCCCTTGACCTTAAGCCTGTGTATGTCTACTCGCCTCATATGTGTTTCTTGTAGACAACATATGGTAGGATTTTGGTTTCTAATCCACTCTGCTATTTGCTTCCGTTTTATGGACGAGTTCATCCCATTCACATTCAGAGTTATAATTATCAGTTGTGTATTCCCCAACATTTTAGTATCCTCTCCTAGTTCTACCCCTTTTTCTTACACTATTTCCTTTTAAACCAGTGGTTTGTTTTAGAGCAGTCCCCCTTGTCCCCTCCCTTGATTTACTTCCCTTTCTACACCCTCCCTTGTTATTCCCCTCTTTTTATTTTTAAGGCCTAATGAATTCTCTCCCCCTTCTTCTCCCCTCCCTTTTTCGACCTCCCCACTCCCCTGCTCCCCTTGGTTTATCCCTTCTGACTTTCTCAGTAGGGTTAGATAGAGTTTTATATCCCAGTGGATATAGCTACTCTTCCCTCTCAGGGTTAATTACAGAGGGTAATGTTTAAATATTCCCTCTTAATGCTCTCTTCTTCTCCTTCTTATAATAGTATTCATCCATTCCCCTTCCCATTCTCTCTTTGTGTGTAATAGAATATCCTATTTTTCTTATTCATTCAAGTTTCTCTTGGTGTCCTCTACTATTCAACCCCCCTCTTTCCCACCCCCATATCATCTTAGAGCATTTAGTATTCTAACCTCTCCATATGAATAATTCTTCTAATTACTATAATAGTGAATATTATAATAGTGAATAGAGTTCACTACAGAGAATTATACATAACATTTCTTCACATAGGAATACAAATAATTAGATCTTATTGAAGCCCTTAAAGAGGCAAATTTAAAAAATAAGAGTTTTCTTACTTTCCCTTCTATTTCTTATTTACCTTTTCTTATTTCTCTTAATTTTTGGTTGGACATCAAACTTTCCATTTAGTCCTGGTCTTTTCTGTGCAAATACTTGGAAATCTTCTATCTTGTTGAATGCCCAAACTTTCCCCTGGAAGCATATAGTCAGTTTTGATGGGTAGGTGATCCTTGGTTGTAGACCCAGTTCTCTTGCCTTTCTGAATATCATATTCCAAGCCTTGCAGTCTTGTAGCGTGGAGGCTGCCAGATCCTGTGTGATCCTGATTGGTGCTCTGTGATATCTGAATTGTCTCTTTCTGGCTTCTTGTAAAAGTTTTTCTTTTACTTGGAAGCTCTTGAATTTGGCTATTACATTCCTGGGGGTTGTCTTTTCAGGGTCTAGTGTAGAGGGGGATCTATGAATCCTTTCCATGTCTATATTGCCCTCTTGTTGTAGAACTTCAGGGAAGTTTTGCAGAATAATTTCTTTTAGTATGTAGTCCAAATTTCTATTAATTTCTGCTTTTTCAGGAAGACCTATTATTCTCAAATTGTCTCTTCTGGACCTTTTTTCTTGATCTGTCAATTTCTCATTGAGATATTTCATGTTTCCTTCTATTTTATCAGTCTTTTGACTTTGTTTTGTTTGTTCTTGCTGTCTTGAGAGATCATTTGCTTCTACTTGCCCAATTCTTTTCTTTAGAGACTGGTTTTCTACTATAATCTTTTGATTTTCCTTTTCAGTTTGGTTTATCCTGTTTTCTAGCTGTTTGATTTTGGTCTTCAATTTGCTTATCAATTCTTTTGATTTGGGGGCATCTTTTTTGAATTCCCCAATTCTAGCCTTTAGAGACTGGTTTTCCTTTTTAATCTGGTTATTTCTGGTCTTCAATTTGCTTGCCTCACTTTCCACTTGCGAAATTCTGCCTTTTAATCTATTATTTTCTTGCCAGATCTCTTCCATATTTCTCATAATCCCAGATTTGAGCTCTTCAAGACCTTGTGACCAGTTTTGATTTTTTGGGGGGAGGTTTGAATATGGTTACTTGTTTGTTCTCCTCTGCTGTTTGCTCTGTTGTCTGGATTTTTTCTGTGCAAAAGTTATCGAGTGTTAAAGGTTTCTTCTTGAGCTTTCTCTTCTGGGGTTCCTGTGGATGGCTTGCCATTGTGAGCCCCATGCCCTCTCAGCTTTATCCTCATGCCCAGGGTCTGTCTGTGCTCTTTAGGTTCCTGAGGTCTCAGGTCTAGTTGTTCTCAGGGTCAAGCCTCCTGGTGTTCCCCTTGCTTGTTCCTCTGCCTGAAGCTCCTTTAACAGTCTCAGGGCACTGCTTCCACAGTCATGCACCCCTCTGCCCTGGGTCCCCAGTCAAGGTCTTTATAACTCTGACAGGGGTCTCATTACTCAAATATACAAGGCGCTAAATTGATTTTATAAAAAATCAAGCCATTCCCCAATTGATAAATGGGCAAGGGGCATGAATAGGCAATTTTCAGATAAAGAAATCAAAACTATCAATAAGCACATGAGAAAGTGTTCTAAATCTCTAATAATTAGAGAAATGCAAATCAAAACAATTATCAAGTATCACCTCACACCTAGCAGATTGGCTAAAATGAGAGAAGGGGAGAGTAATTAATGTTGGAGGGGATGTGGCAAAATTGGGACATTAATGCATTGCTGGTGGAGTTGTGAACTGATCCAACCATTCTGGATGGAAATTTAGAACTATGCTCAAAGGGCTATAAAAGAATGCTTGCCCTTTGATCCAGCCATACCATTGTTGGGTTTGTACCCCAAAGAGATCATAGACAAACAGACTTGTATGAAAATATTTATAGCTGTGCTTTTTGTGCTGGCAAAAAACTGGAAAATGAGGGTATGCCCTTCACTTGGGGAATGGCTGAACAAATTGTGGTATATGCTGGTGATGGAATACTATTGTGCTCAAAGGAATAATAAACTGGAGGAATTCCATGTGAACTGGAAAGACCTCCAGGAATTGATGCAGAGTGAAAGGAGCAGAGCAAGAAAAATATTGTACATAAAGACTGACACATTGTGGTAAAATCGAATGTAATGGACTTCTGTACTGGGAGCATTGCAATGACCCAGGACAATTCTGAGGGATTTATGGAAAAGAATGCTACCCACATTCAGAGGAAGAACTACAGGAGTGGAAATACAGAAGAAAAACAAATGCTTGAACACGGGCTGATGCAGACATGGTTGGGGATGTAGACACTAAATGACCACACCAATGCAACTATCAATAATATATAAATAAGTCTTGATTGATCACACATTTAAAACCAGTGGAAATGCACTTTGGATGTGGGGGTCTTAAGGGGGAGTTAAGGGAAAAGTAAAAACAAGAATCATGTAACCATGGAAAATTTTTCTGAAAAATTAAAATATTAATTTAAATCTAAAAAAACCACATATTCACAAAATAAAAAAAAACAATAATAATCCATGACTTGTCCAGCCATTCCCCAAATGACAGGTATTCTTTCAGTTTCCAATTCTTTGCTAACATAAAAAGAGCTGGTATAAATACTTTTGTATATATGAGGACTTCTGTTTCTTTGATCTTCTTGGAACCTGGTAGCAGTATTGTTGGGTTTAAGAATATGCACAGTTGTATAGCCAAATTGTTCTCCAGAATGGTTGAATTAGTTTACAGTTCTACCAACAGTGTACTATTTTCCCACATCTCCTCTAGGACCTGCCATTTTCATTTTCTGTCATCTTAGCCACTCTGATTGGTGTTATGTATTAATTCAGACTTGTTTTAAGTTGCATTTCTCTGATTACTAGTGATTAAGATTTTTTTTTCATTTGATTATTGGTAACTTTGATTTCTTCCTCTGTAAATTGCCTATTCATATCCTTTGACTATTTGTTAATTGAGTAATGGCCTTAATTTTTTTTTTTATAATTTTGGCTTAATTCCCTATATTTGAGAAATGAGACCTTTATCAGAAAAATTTGCCATAATTTCTCCTATTTTCATGCTTTTCTTCTCATTTTAGCTTTACTGGTTTCACTTTTATAAAACTTTTAAATATTATTCAATCAAAATTATCCATTTTATCTCCTGTAACCTTATCTCTTGTTTTGTTACAAACTCTTCCACATCCATAGATCTGACAAGTAATTTTTTCCATACTCCCCTAATTTTTTTATATCAGGCTTTATATTTCAATCATGGAGCCATGTTTAGTTGATCTTAGTATAATGTGTGAGTGCCTAATTTTTGCCAGATTACTCTCTTACTCAGAGTTTTTGTCAGATAATGAGTTATTGTCCGAATAGATGAGATCTTTGGCTTTATCAGACACTAGGTTACTGTATTTGTTTGCCTCTGTCTATTGTGTATCTAGTCTATTCCATTGATCAACCATCCTATTTGTTATCCATTCACAAATTGTTTTTAATGATGAAGTGGGTAAATTAAAACACTGGAGTTTATAGAGGGAGAATGAGATGAAGGAGAAATGATAGGGGTGAAGAGGGATAACTGCCCGAGACAAATACAAATGGGAATCCACCCACACCCACAAACACAGGACTTGGGGAATGAGTGGTGACAGTTGAAAACCAACTGTCACTTCAGACCAACCCAGCTAGATTTTTCCTATTAAACTATAGTGAGCCCTCTGGGTTGTGGTGAAGAAACAAGAGGAAATAAAAACACTGTTTAATAATGATTTTAAGGGCAAGAGATGTAGGGAGAGGTCACCCTAAAATTAGGTATCTAAGGACAAACTCCAGGGACTGGAAAGAAGGGTCAAAATCTACTCTATACTAGCACTGGTTGTCAGGTTCAGCCTGGCTGGCTGGAAGGAAATGGATATATCACAACTGGGTCCACTTCTGTTCCAATGATGATTAAGGGTTTCCAGGAACACAGGTCCACAGCAAATTATCCACAGGGAAATGAAGGTAGGGAGCTGAACCAGCCTGAAGGGCTACCCTTCAGAGCTGTATCCAATGCTCAAACCTGCACTTCCTCACAGGATAGATGACTTCTTGTTAGAGACAAATCCACTCTCCTGGGCTCTTCACTAGAGACAATTAAACCAGCATCTAACTGCTCTCAGCCATATTAGAGTCCCCAGGAAAGACTTATTTCCTTCTAACTATTCCATGATTGGAACACTCCAGCCTTGCCTGACAAGCATCCAATTTACTTATGCCTACTGCTAAATTTTCCCTAATTCTCTTACAACAATAATTAACACCAAATTTGACATTTGGTACTGCTAGGATGCCTTTTTTCACATTTTTTCATTGATTCCCTTGATATTCTTGGCCTTTTGTTCCTCCAAATGAATTTCATTATTATTTTTTCTAGCTCTTTAAAACATTTTTTGTAGTTTAGTAATATGGCAATGAATAAATTAATTTAGGTAGAATTGTCATTTTATTATAATGGCTCAGCCTCCCCATGAGCCAGAAAACTATTTCTCTAATCTTTTAGATCTGTCTTTATATAAAGAATGTTTTATAATTGTGTTCATATAGTACCTATGTGTGGGTCTTGGCAGTGGACTTCCAAATAGTTTATACTTTTTCCAGTTATTTTAAATGGAATTTCTCTTTCTGCCTCTTCTTGCTGGGTTTTGTTTGCGATCTGTAGAAATGTTGATTTGTGTAGGTTTATTTTGTATTCTGCAGCTTTACTAAAGTTGTTCATTGTTTCAGCTAGTTTTTTAGATGAGTAGTGTTCTTTAAATATAGTTTCCCCCATCATTGTGTATTCTTATCCCTTCCAATTTCATTTTCTTGTCTAATTGCCTTAGCTAGCATTTTTAATGATATAGAATAATACTGGTGATATGGACATCCTTGCTTCACTCCTGATCTTATTGGAAAAGTTTCTAGTTTGTCCTCATTATAGATAATGCTAACTCTTGTTTTAGAGAGATACTATTACTAATTTTTAAAACTTCCTTTTATTCCTATATTTTCTAGTGTTTTTTTTTAAACCCTTAACTTCTGTGTATTGGCTCCTAGGTAGAAGAGTGGAAAGGCTGGGCAATGGGGGTCAAGTGACTTGCCCAGGGTTACACAGCTGGGAAGTGTCTGAGGCCAGATTTGAACCTAGGACCTCCCGTCTCTAGGCCTGACTCTCAATCCACTGAGCTACCCAGCTGCCCCGCTTTCTGGTGTTTTTAATAAGATTAAATATTGTATTTTGTAAAAAAAAAATTCTGCATCTATGGAGATAGTTATATGATTTTTGTTGTTTTTTATCAATATGGCCAGTTATGCTTATAATTTTCTTAATATTTGACCAGCTTTGCATTCCTTTTATAAATCCAGCCTCATCATATAGCATGAACTTTGTAATAAATTGCTGTACTCTCATTGCTAGAGTTTTATGTAAATTTTTATCAGTATTCATTAGGGAGATTGTTCTATACCTTTCTTTCTCCTTATTTTCCCTCAATTAGATATCAAAACCATATTTTTGTCATAAAAGGAATTTGGCAAGACTTTGACCTATTTTCAACAGTTTATGTAATACTGGAATTAATTTTTCTTTAGCTATTTAGTAGAATTTGCTTGTAAATCCACTTGGTTCTTCCCTCCCCTCCCTCTTTAGGGAGGTCTTAAAGGGATAACATTTAGACTCATGTTAAGTATAAAGAATGCAATCTCTGAAATCACCAGACAAGGATGCTTGTATTGACTGAGAAGACAATTTGATGGTGGTGGGACCCTTCAATAAGCATACATCAATTTCATTTAATATTTGCTATTCAGCAAAAAGGAAAATCTTTGAGTTTTAAACTTAAGTGGACAGTCAATTATAAGCACTGAAAATGAGAGGAAGAAGTAAAACCTAAGGGAAAAGATGCAATTAGATTGAAGAAAATGTGCTAGCATTTGATACATCTCTGAGGGCCAAAAGCATATCTAATATTGGTTATGAAAAAAAGATGTCAAATTTCAGTGAGTTGTTAGAAATGGAAAATCAATTTGAATGAAAAAAATCTTATATAAGCCTCCTTCTAAGACATCTTCTCTATTGTGAACCACAGAATTCAAGCAAAAAATTACCTAGGGATGCTTAGTATCAAGAGCAGAAACATATCAGTATCCAGGTAAGAGATGGAACTGAAGACCAGTCCATTCCACTCGGTGTCATCAGAGATCAAGAGTCAGAACCCTGATCCTTTGATTAGTGATCACCACCAGGACAATACAAATGAAGAAATAGCAAAGATAACCTGTTTTATTGGCTTGGCTTGGATGGACATCTCAATGAAGTGTGTTCTGGAAAAAGGAAGGTAGTTTTGGTATATAAGAAGCTAAATTCAGCAAAGCCAGCCAACTTCCCAAAACAGAGAATGAGGACTTCCTCGATCTAACTATGAGTTTTGCTCTAATACAAAAATGAAGTGAGTTATTCACAACTTTTTCTTAGTGAATATATTACTGGTTCTTAGTGCTTACACTCCATTTTTGAACTAGACATGAGAAAAGAAGAAAATATATTTGATAGTCAGACTCATTTTGGGGGTGGGGATGGAACCAAACTCATCAGTATGCAGTTTTTGGAAATGACTTTTCTTCTCTTTTAAAAAAAAATACCCTTTTCTAACATATGATTTCTAACATGGTCTGATGGGGATATGATTGAGGTTTGGGCATTAAATAACCACTCTATTGCAAATATGAATAACATGGAAATGGGTTTTAAACAATGATACATGTATAACCTAGTGGAATTGCTCATCAGCTCAGGAAGGGGGGAGAAAAGAGGGGTGGGGAAAAATCATGAATCATGTAACCATGGAAAAATATTCAAAATAAATAGATTGATTTTTAAAAATTTGTAAATAGCAAGTGATAGTGAAAACTTGAGAGCACATGTGTATGTAGTTCTATTGAAATATGTAATAAAAAGCCCAAGTACTCTTGAATCATGGATCTTGGATCTTCAAGGAAAAACCACACATTTTCCCTGACTCATTTTCTGTTGAATTGTTGCTATTAAATATTGATAATGTATATTACATGGGATTGAGGATTTATCCAAATTTTCAATAACTTGAGGTCTCCACTGTTACACCAATATAATAAATAAAAATTCCAACAAAGGAAAAAAATACCCTTTTCTGAAAGACCAGCTCCACTTTTTGGTACTTTTTTCGATGATTCCTTAGAGATTAGCAACAGGAGTTTGGCAAGCACATTCACAAGTTCTTTCAGGACTCTGGAATGCTATTTGTCAGGGCCAGAGGGCTTTTTAATATAGCAAAACGTTCTCTTATTATCTCTTTACCTATCTTGGGTTTCAACTCCTTTTTAACTGTGTTTGTCCTACTCTTTCCAGTTGAAAATTTCTGCTTTCTCTTTGTCATCTGTTAAAATAACACCATCTGCCCAAACTTGCTGGCTTTGCCTCAATAACTGAACATTCTTGAAAAAGTCCTTTGTATTGTTCTTAGCATTTCTCCCAAACCTCAACTCATTCTTGGCTTTAGCTAACTTCTGACATTTGTATAGGTTGGTGATATCCTTTTACATTTTCTCTTTGTTTATATACTTCTTTGAATTTTTTTGTATACGATCTTTTAAAAACTGAGTTCAACAGAAAGATCCTTTTGTTTCTTTAGATGTCTCCTCCTTTACTGCCTTATCAGGATGATGTGTGATGATAGCAACAGAATTTTGTTGTTAAAAGCCTCCCATCCATTAGACGTATAAGCATTTAGTCCATGAAAATCAGCAAATACAACAAATCAGGGATTGTTTTATTTATTATATATTGATAACATATTGATATTTATTATCTAGATGAAAGCGGAGAAAATGTTAGTAATGCCAATTAAATTTAAAAGTCAGCATTTTTTGAGAGCCAATTCTTAAACATTCACCTGAACACCCCTGCTACCACTCCTCTTCAGATATCTTCACCTTTAGAATCTCTGACTATGAATTCACAACTAGATTTTTTCTCAACACTAAAAAATGGCTGGTTCTGTCCAGATACAAATACACACACACACACACACACCCAAACACAGAGTCTCTCTCTCTCTCTCTCTCTCTCTCTCTCTCTCTCTCTCTCTCTCTCTCTCTCTCTCTCTGTCTCTCTGTCTCTCTGTCTCTCTCTCTCTCTCTGTCTCTGTCTCTGTTTCTTTTCATTTAGGAATTCTAAGATGACTTGGTCCTTAGCTCTCCTTTAAGGTTTCTCTCACATCTATCTCTAGAGGCCAATTCTTCCTTGTTAGTAAGAATTTAGTTCAGAATAATAACTCTCTTTGTTGTTTCCTTTACTCTCTGAGATATGAAACTGTCAATGATGCAAGTCAAGAAATTTTCAGTTGTTCAACTCTTAGGAGAACATAACTTTTAGCATACATGTGGATAGTTGAAATTCTTCCTTACTACCATTTGTGGTCACTGTCCCTATCTTTTTTTTTCTTCAGATTTTAAGGCTTTTAAATGTATACAAACACATATACATATATTATTATTATAGTATTATATATTATATATTATATATGTAGATATATTATATAATACTAGTATTATATAATTATATATAATTAATACATGTATTACATATTTAAGGGGTGCTACATTCCAGTAATTAAAATCAATTGAACAAATGAAAGTAGCAGTTTGAATTTTTCTATAGCTTTGTAATTTGTCCTATTAAATAAATTTACTATAGTCCCGTCTAGGTTCTTCTTTCACCAACTTTTAAATCTTCTTGCCTGTAGGGATCTAAACCAGCCAAATAGACTGATAGAAAATTCCTTTTTAAAGATCAGCAGTTCTTTATTTTTTGAACATTAGTGGTATCAGTATAGTCTTTTCAACTGTATTCAATTTCTTTGTCTTATAAAGTTAAAAACCTAAAATAAATAAAATTAGAAAGTAGTACTTTTAGGGACAGATAGGTGGTTTAGCAGGTAGAGAGCCAAGCCTACAGACAGAAAGAAGGTCCTGAGTTCAGATCTAGCCTCAGATACTTCCTAGCTATGTGACCTTGAGCAAGTCACTTAACTCTATTCGCCTAGCTCTTACCACTCTTCTGCCTTGGAACCAATGCTTTGTATTGATTCTGAGATGGGAGGTAAGGATTAAAAAAAAGAAAGCAATCCGTTTAGAAGGTTTTATGAATATTTGCAGAGAAGATAGCACTATTATTCACCTGCTAAATTATGCTGTTCCAATGTTTCCTTTGAAGTCAGTACAGAAGTACCAGGTCTTTGTACTAGATGGACTTTCTTAGTCTGTTTTATATTGCATATTTTAAAAAGTATCATCCATATTCTTACTCTGTTCACTTGGTCTGTGGCAACACCCCCTCCTCCCCTTCTACTCCATTCTTATCACTCTATTTCTCCATTAACCCTCTAAAAATTATCTGTATAATGGTTTGGTTCCAAAATTACTATATATTATTCCAGGTTTGTAAGTTTTTAATATATAATGCTATTCTCCTACCCCTTAAAAACTATTTCTTTAGAGCCCTTCCATAAGTTTCATTTAACTAAACATTAGAAAATTTTATTTGATGGTATTTACCTTATTGTATTAAAATTATAAGTTCATTTTATTGATTATATTTATTGTAAACTTTGTCACATAGATATCTGAAGTCATACTGTTCCTTTCTTGCTACTTTTTTCTTCTTTGATACCTTCTCCACTGTAATTTTTCCCCCCATTTTGTCCATGTGGTCCTCGATAGCAGAGGTGTCAAAAATATAGCCTGTGGACCACATGTGACCTACAACACTCTCAAGTCCTACTGGAACCAGATTAGAATGTTTAACAAAATAAATAATAAAAATATTTAAATGTTTAACAAAAGAAATAACAATACAGTATAGATAATGTGAATATATGGTTTTCTAAGTCAATATGTGGCCCATAGGCATCCTTATATATAGTTAGAATCCTCCCATGATTAATTTTATTCATGTTAATCCAGTGCTAAAGTCCATTTTCTGGAGTGTCTTCTGGGCTAAGGGTGACAAGTATATAATTGATTATGAAGATAAGTTGGTGTTATAAATATTACCTGATGTTATAAGGAGCTGAAGCTGAGTGTTTGTGGGTAATACCTAAGTGTAACACTTAAATCGTGATAGTGAAACACAAAGGGCCCACAAAATATTGGTAATGAATCTGCTAACCTCAATTTAGGAATAACAGTGCCCCAGACTGGTCAGCTAAAATGAAGAATCTGTGGTTGGAATTATACAGACACTTCTAACTGAACAATCTGGCTTAGTAAGGAAAAACTCTCCTTTCCCTCAAATGTCCCAAGGATATGCTCACTAAGCCTTAAGATAATGCTGACACAAATTTAGGTAAGTTTCAAAGATTTAACGCTACTAAGCTTAGGAGGGGAGCAGGGTATCATTTGAGGAAGGAGGGATACAGGAGATTCTTAATCTAAGCTAATGATGAAAGATGGTACTTGAAGAGGGAATGATCAGGCTTGTCAATAATCAATTTCTGGCAACCAGCTGCCAACCTGGCAGGGCCTGACAGAGTTCAACCAAAATCAGGTTGTTTAGCTGGGAGATGTTGTTGCTTGCTGTTGGAGTATGAATCAGGAACAGGTTCTTTGGTATAAAAGTATTTCAGGATCTGAGACTATAAATTGGTTAGTGCAGGTTGCTGGTAATTCGAGTTGAACTAAGGCCTATGCAAACCAAACAAACCTCCCACTCCCAAACCCAATCTCCAGATTGAGACAAGATTTCAGTTCAAATCCTTCCTTATATACCTGAGCTACTAACTGTATTGGCACCTGACAGCTCCTGCCAGTCTCAGCTCATTCCATGTTCTAAACAGACAACTGTCCATCACCTTGCTCTCCATGTTGATTTGCAAAATATCATTACACTGGTCACGTGAGAGGACAAGGACTTCTATTAGATTAGTATTTTTCAAATGTCAGGCAAGGAAGTCCCATTGCATAGATCCCTTGAAGTGAATTTATGGAAAGAAATAGTCAAGAGCATAAAGGATGAGCAGGCAAAGGGAATTTGAACTCTGTATCCCTTGAGGAAGTGTTCTCCCCCACCAATGACTTCATGGGTCCGTTCGTATGTGAAAGGAGGGTTATAGGATGGGGAGAGATAGAAGACAGAGAAATGAGAATGGCCTGGAAATAAAGGGCATCAATATAACTTTTTTTAAAGGTTTGCTTAATTATTAAATTAAAAGGAGATCAAGAAACAGAATTTTTCTTCAATCAAGCTAATGGTAAAAGATGAAACTGTGAAAGAACAACTAAAGAAAAGCTCCTATTCCTTAGACATTTTTTTCAGCTCTTCTTTTAAAGAACCCAATATCTGGTCCTGAATCTTCTCCTTCATCCTCCTCTCTTCTCCCAAGGTCACCATGACACTTCCATTTTTATCACTGCCTTTAAAAGTACAACTAAATACAAGACATAATGATCCATTTTTTTAGCACTTTACAGTCTTTCAAAAATGCTAATTTTCATTGAAGACTTTGTCAATCTGACATTGCTGACTTTGTTTCACAGAGAGAGTCAAGTTATCACCGAGAAGGCAGATGACATTCCTAGAACTTTGCCCAACATTGGTGGCAGGGTCAGCAGAAAACATTGTGTCAGAGGCACACTTCTGGGCTCAGACCACTGCTTATCCATTTGGCATAAAAGCAGTGAGTCATTCCAGTTGGCTGAAGGGTGGACTCCAATTGTCTGTCTGTCTGTGGCTTGCAAGGTTTTAAGGAAGACCAAGAATGGAATTCCTAATTCTCAAATCAGAATCTTTGTCATAAGGACATAAATGAAAGATTCATGACTAAAATACAAAGTAATTCATCCAAGGGTACAGGCAGCACCCAGTGGCCTGGAACCAGAGAGGCTTATGGATTGTTTTTTCTTGGAGAGGTATGTTTGGATTGTGCTGAATGTCTGATTGTATAGGTACTAAAAGCTGGTTTTGCATTGTTAGAAGAAGAAAAATTTGTGATCTTATCATACCAATCTGGAAGGGACCTTAGAGATCAACTAGTTCAATTCCCTTCATTTAAAAATGAAGAAATGGAGAGTCCAAGAATTACCCAAATACACTTGTATGGTAGTAAGGAGCAGATCTATCAGATCTATTATCAGATCTATCAGATCTATCACAAACTCTATCATTCCAAATGATGATCTCTCCCAGTTTACTGACTCCTCTCATCCTTTCTATCTAAAAACATACTCAGTTCTGCCCTATCCTTAATTTTTAAAAATTAAAAAAATTTATTTTTTTGTTGTTTCTTCATTTTTTATTTTATTAGAATATTTTCCCATGATTATATGATTCATGTTCTTCCCCCATCCAATTCCCTCCCACCCTCCCTGTAGCCAATGTGTAATTCCACTGGGTTTTACATGTTACATTGATCAAGACCTAATTCCATATTATTGATAGTTGCACTGGGATGCTCGTTTACTCTACATTCCAAATCATATCCCCATCAATCCATGTGTTCAAACAATTGTTTTTCTTCTGTGTTTCTACTCCCACAGTTCTTCCTCTGAATGTGGATAGTGTTCTTTCTCCTAAGTCCCTCAGAGTTGTTCTGGATCATTGCAATGCTGCTAGCAGAGAAGTCCATTATGTTCGATTTTACCACAGTGTATCAGTCTCTGTGTACAATGTTCTCCTGGTTCTGCTCCTTTCACTCTGCATCAATTCCTGGAGGTTGTTCCAGTTCACATGGAATTCCTCTAGTTCATTATTCCTTTGATCACAATAGTATTCCATCACCAGCACATACCACAGTTTGTTCAGCCAGTCCCCAATTGAAGGACATCCCTCAATTTTACAACTTTTTGTCACCACAAAGAGTGCAGTTATAAATATTTTCATACAAGTCTTTTTCCTTATTATCTCTTTGGGGTATAAACCCAGCAGTGGTATGGCTGGATCAAAGGGCAGACAGTCTTTTAAAGCCCTTTGTCTGCCCTATCCTTAAAAAAAGAAAATAACATTTTACTTGACTCTGCCACCATCTTTTCTTTCTCTTCTCATTCACTGTACAATTCCTGGAAATAATTGTCTATAGTAGCTTTTTTGGGTTGTTTTTATTTTTGAACTCTTACCTTCTTTCTTAGGTGATCTATCTACTGTGGTACCTAGTTCCCCTCATCTAGACTAGTTTGACTGATGTGATTTAGATACCTACTGTGGGGAAGAGACTAAAAAACATTTAAGCAGTGAACATCCCTGTCAATCTTTATAAAAATAGCAAGGAGGGATAAGCTAGTTTCTCAGTTAATAACATAATTTTATCTGATTTTTCTCTTTGGTTAAATTTACATGAGAGTCCTGAGCATGGAGTTAAGACATCCTGAGTTCAAATCCTCCCTTGGACATTTATTAGCTGTATGACCCTGGTCAAGTTAATTAAACTATCTCAGCCTCAGTTTCTACCTCTATAAAGTGGGCATAATAATAACACCTGTTCAGGCATTCTCAGGGTTTTTGTAAAGATACAACGAGATAACCTTTGTACAGCACTTTGTAAATCTTAAAGCACAATATACATACTATTTTTATCAGTCAATGAATAATCATTTAAAATGCCTGCTATTTGACAGGTTCTGGGAAAGCAATGAATTTATTAGCCATAGTAATTCTTCTGGATGGTCATAGATGTATCAATCTGCACAAGGGGAGGGAGGGCACATTCATCAATAAAATTGATGATCCTGGAAAAACTGATATATAACCACCAGGGGACAGTGCTGACCAAAGTCTGTTCAGTATCATGGGCAAGTACTATTAATTCAGAACTGATCCCCAGGATTTAGGCTGCCCTTCTCATACAAGAGGGCATTTTGAGGGTAACAATCAGACTCTGACTCTTAGAAAGATGATTGCCTCTCTTCCCTTGGTTCTATCTATGCCTTTGCTGTGTGGTAATGCTTGTCTCCTTAAGGGTACAACATCAATTTCTCCAACCCCGTTCTTGGCTCATTCCTTGTCTCTGGGCAGGAAGTCTAATTAATGAGAAATAATTCCCTTACAATATTTTAGCAACCATGGATACCTCGGGTTCTTGGTGAGATAGGCTTGCGCATATCTTGTGAAGAATTTAGTTACTTATAATATATGATTTATCTTCCTGCTTTGACCTTCCAAAGATAAAAAGTCAATATGGGGGCAGCCAGGTGGCTCAGTGGAGAGTGCTGGACCTGGGTTCGAATTTGGCTTCAGACATTTCCTAGCTGTCTTTTATTTTTAATGCCAACTCCCCACCACCACTTTATTAACAGGTAGATATCAGTATCGGTCTCATTCTTTAAAAGAAAAAAAAAAGAACCTCCTTTATTTCAAAATCAAGTTGCCTGTTAGAAGTGCCCTGGGTCAATTAACATTTTGTACTTTACTTAGACTTCTTACTGTCTTGCTTGGATGAAGGACTTTGGAGCTTTCCCCAGTTTTCTTGAATACTTTAGAGGCCTTAAGGTTCTTTCTCTTGCTATTGGGTTCACCTTTGACCATGTCTAACTCCCTAGACACCTTAGATCAGGGGGTAGAAGGTTTGTTGCCCAAATCCAACTTGCTCTTGTTCTGTGTAACTATCTTTTATTAGTCCCCGACCTTCTTAGCTCTCCCAGCCACTCTAGCTTTGGATATGGCAACTGCCTCTTTGGCTTTAGCTTAGATGCTAGATGGCCTCTTTTGCTTTCTGGCCTTGGGGGTTGCTTTTGAGACAGCCTGGAGTTTGGTTGCCTCTATTTTATGTTCTTCTGCTACTTTTTTAGGTGAAATGGAGCTTTTTTCCTTGCCATTGGGAATTTCAGTCTTTGGTTTGGTGCTCCTGGTTTCAGCTCTCACCTCTTCTACATCTTTCTGGCTCTAGCACCTTTTGGTTTTGAGTCCCCCTTGACCATCTCCACTTTGGTAGCTTTCTGAGCCTCCTTAATGTAATGGTGAGGCACCGAAGATGTTAAAATGTAACCTAAATGGTTTGTGGGTTCACACTGGGTTGAAGGAGAGACTGGACTAACCAGGATAGCCAAGCTTTTAACTGACACAGGAATGGCAGTTGGCCCAACGGTCACCCAGCTCACCCTAAGCCAGGGTCTATGGAACCAGCAGGCAAAGGTAAAAGTTTGTACAGTTTAATTGAGGGTAACTAAATAAAGGATGGGATAGGGGATTCTACACTTGAAACCTAAGGACTTGACTACACTATCCTATTGACCTAAGCCAGGCAGGGCCCAAAAGAAGCAGTACTGAAGTCACAGGGAAAGCTTCAAACCTGGTTCCAGCCAGGTTTGGTCAGCTCAGCTAAAGAGCCTGAGGGTAGCTTTCAATTGGGGTCTCAAGGTTGGTCACAGGATGCCAAGAGCCAACTCCGCCAGGTGATCCAAGGTACCCAGGTAGGGAGAGTGAGTTTGAAATGCTGTCCACCAGATCCCAAACCACTTCCCCACTTGGTGCAGCTCTGCAGGTCTTGTCCACTTGCTGAAAGCCTTCACCTCTCAGGATCCCAGGGAATCTGGATGCAGTTTTTCCCTAACTCTGAGATCGCCCAGGGTTAGCAACAGTTAAGTCCAACCACTAATGGAGTCTCTCTCAGAGCACAAGCCCACTTCCTGCTCCTTCATTCCATCTTGGAATCCTCCAGCCCTTCCTGCTAGGTCCAACACTATTACTAAATTAATTACTAAATAAACCCTCACAACAGTTGGAACCTTCTTCCTTGGTTGAAGCTTCCACAAGAACCTTCCTCTAGGTTGAAGCTTCCACAAGAACTTTCCTCTTGGTTGAAGCCTCCACAGGAACTTTCCTCTTGGTCACAGGAATTTTCTTCTTGGTCAAAGCTTCTGAAGAAAACTTTCCAGCTTCACTGGTTCTAGTTCTTCTTTTTCTTGGGTTTGACAGCTGCTATTGACTTCTTAGTCTTTGCCGCTTTGGCTTTGTTCTTGGATGCTAATTTGAATCTTCCTCTGGCCCTGGTAGCAGTAGAATTTTATAGGCTCAAGAGCACTCCATCACTAACACCCTCAGCCAGGGATTTTTCAGTAAGTATTTGAGTCTCCTCATTGACATCTGGGGACTTTTGGCAAACTTAACAAACTTAATAGCAGCTACAGAAGTGCCATGTTTGTTCCCTTTGGCCTTCAGCCCTTCAGCCACTATTTGAAGGGTGGATGGATGACCAGGAAGTTCTGGTTACACACTGGAGTCTGAGCTCTCAATGTCAATGTTTATAGCCTCAGTAGAAACACCAGGAAGAAAAACTGAGGAAGAGTAAAGATGAGTGGAATTGGAGGAGAGGTCCACAGTCAGATTCAGACCAACATTGTCCTCAGAGAAGGGTCCAAGCATATTCTGAACTTCTTCCTCAAGAGACATCCTGAAACTCCCAAATGACACAATGGTACAAATTGGTAGTTCTTTTCTAATAGTCATCTTTGTTGGGCTATGACACAGATTGAAGGACTACTAATTAGCTATTCAAACATTTCACATTTCCTTTGCATTATTCAAATACTCCTTTGTGTTTGTGATCTATTGGTGATCCATTGGGCTAAAGCAGTCAAACTCTGCCAGTTTTTTTCATTGCACTGGCTTTTCTCTCCAGTGTAAACATTATTAGTGGGGGACCCTGTTGCCAGTGGACCAGAAGGAGATCGTTCCTTCTCTGTACCCAGAAGATACTGTTGCCACAAAGTTTGAAAACATTAATAACTCACAAGATCACCTACTTAAGGAAGAAAAACAGAAAGCAGAGGTAGTCCCAACCTAGATACAGACTTGTTTAGTTCATGGCTTGGGGGGTAGGAGGGAGCGAGGGCAATTGTCTTTCACTATCCAGATACAGCTTAGAAAAATCCTTGTGCAGGGGCAGTTTAGGTGGTTCAGTTTATTGAGAGCCATGCCCAGAGATTGGAGGGCCTGGTTTCAAATCTAGCCTCAGATACTTTCTAGATGTGCAACCCTGGGCAAGTCGCTTAATCCCACTTGTCTAGCTCTTATTGCTCTCTGCCTTGGAACCAACACCCAGTATTGATGGGAGGCAAGGGTTTAAAAAAAGAAAAGAAAAACTCCAATGCTCTGAAAGAGGAAAAAAAGAGAGAGTAGTAGATGGGAAGGGCACGTCTTTTGCTTATTTGCTGAGTTCCAGCTTAGCAACTAAAAAGGAAATCTTTTGTCATCTTTATTGCAAGTCCTTGAGATCTCAGTTCTACTCAGAAGTCAATTAGAGGACCTTAATTATCACACACACTGGTCAGCCATGAGTATAACTAGAAGGTTGCCCCACCAAACTTCCACTTAGTGGATGGAAAACAGGCAAGGATATCTATGCATGGTCTGTACAACTCACAAGGCAGAGCAAATTTGAGCCTGTTCATGACTCTCTTGTGCATATATCTTATGTTTGCATATTTGTTATCATACTATATCTGCCTGTGAGTCCTTGGGCAAGTCGTTTTCCCAACTCTTTGCCTAGACTTTACCATTCTTCAGCCTTAAAACCAATACATGGTCTTGTTGCTAAGAAGGAAGGTAAGGTTTTAAAAAAAACCAACAATGGAAATTCTATCTCACTTCCTACTATATAAAAGAAAATTTACAAATGCTTGTGGATTGCTTGATAGTGAAATGATTTAGAGTCCATGGATCTAGATTTAAAATATGGCTGTATTGAACAACCCTTCCTTCCTAGGTCAGTTTCTCTGTCTGTAAAATAAGGGGGTAAACCTTAATGTTCCTTAGAGCTCTAGGTCCTAATCTCCTGTATTAGAATTGTTGTTCAACAAATTGTGGTACATGATGGCAATAGAATACTGTTGTACTATAAGAAACAATGAATCGATGGATTTCTATAAGAACTGGAAAGACCTATATGAACTGATGCAAAAAGAAATAAGCAGAACCAGGAGAACATTATACACAGTAACTGAAATACTATGGGACAATCAAATGTAATTGACTTTCCTGATAATAGCAATTCAATGATCCAGGACAATTCTGGGGACTAATGAGAAAGGATGCCATCCACATCTAGAAAAAAGAATTGTGGGAGTAGAAATCAAGAAGAAAACATATGATTTACCACTTGTTTATATGGGTATATGATTCAGGGTTTTGGTTTTAAAATACTACTTTATTACAAAAAAAGAGAATAATATGGAAATGGGTTTTGAGTGATAATATATGTATAACCCAGTGGAATTGCTTATCAACTCCAGGAGGGGGGGGGAAGGAGAGGGAGACAACATGAATCATGTAACCATGGAGAAAAACCCTAAAAAAATTGTTTTTCAGTCATTTCTGACTCTTCATGATCCCATTTGGGGATTTCTTGGAAAAACACTAGAGTGGTTTTCCTTTTCTCAACTCATTTTACAGATGAGGAAACTGAGGCAAACAGAGTTAAGAGTATGAGACCACATTTAACTCATGAAGATGAGTCTAGCTAACTTCAGGTTTGACTCTCTATTCACTGAACCACCTAACTTCTGCTAGGGTGAAGCAAGGATGCCAATTATCACCACTGTTATTCAGTATTGTACTAGAAATGCTAGCTATAGCAATAAGAGGAGAAAAAGAAATGGAAGGAAATAGAATGGACAATGAGGAAATAAAACTATCACTCTTTACAGATGATAGGATGGTATGCTTAGAGAACAGTAGAGAATCAATTAAAAAACATGTTGAAATGATTAACAACTTTAGCGAAGTTGGAGGCTCACAAAAATCAGCAACATTTCTATATATTGTTATCAAAGTCCAACAAGGAGATATAAAAAAAGAAATTCAATTAAAAATAACTGTGGAGGGGCAGCTGGGTAGCTCAGTGGATTGAGAGTCAGGCCTAGAGACGGGAGGTCCTAGGTTCAAATCCGGCCTCAGACACTTCCCAGTTGTGAGACCCTGGGCAAGTCACTTGACCCCCATTGCCCACCCTTACCACTCTTCCACCTAGGAGCCAATACACAGAAGTTAAGGGTTTAAAAAATAAAATAAAACAACTGTGGACAATATTAGATATTTGGGAGCCTACCTGCTAAGACAAGCCAAGGAACTATACGAACACAATTACAAAATACTTTTCAGACACACAGAATCAGATCTAAACAATTAGAAAAATATCAATTGCTCATCGTTAGACTGAGTAATTATACAAAGATAACATTTCTACCTAAATTAATATATCTATTCAGTACCACACCAAACTATCAAAATTTTGTGAAAAGAGAAAAAAATCATAACCAAATTCATCTCAAGAACAAAATGTCAAGAATACCAAGGGAATCAATTTAAAAAAAGTGAAGAAAGGTGACCTAGCAGTTCCAGCTCTCAAATCATATTAAAAAGCAGTAATCTTCAAAATAATCTGTTACTGGCTAAAAAAATAGAGTAGTATACCAGTAGAATAGATTAGGTACACAATACATAGTAGTAAATGACCATAATAATCTAATGTTTGACAAATTCAAAGATCCAAGATTATGTGACAAGATTTGGCAAATCACTATTTGGCAAAATCACTATTTGGCAAAAACTGCTAGGAAAACTAGAAAGCAGTTTGGCAGAAACTAGGTATATGTCAATATTTCGTACAACATAACAAGATGAGGACAAAATGGATACAAGATTTAGTCATAAAGGGTAATATCGTGAGCAAATTAAGGGAGCATGACATCTTACCTGTCAAATTTGTGGATAAGGGAGGAATTTATGATAAAACAAGAGATAAAGAACATTCTTGGAAGTAAACTGGATAATTTTGATGTACAAAAATATTTATTGCAGCTCTTTTTGTGCTGGAAAGAATTGGGCAATGTGAGGATGACCATCAATTGGGGAATGGCTAGTCAAGTTATGTTTATGATTATGATAGAGTATAATATTATTATGTTATAAGAATATTATTGTGTTATAAGAAATAATGAATAAAATAGTTTCATAAAAAACTTGGAAAGACTTAGACAAACTGACGCAAAGTAAAATGAGTAGAACCAGTAGAAAATTGTACTCAGTGACAACAGTATTGTGTGATAATCAATGTGAATAACAGCCACTCTAGCAATGCAATGATTCAAGACAATTCCAAGGACTCAGTAAAAAAATGCCACTCATCTCCAATGAAGAATTGATGGAGTCTGAATACAGATGAAAACATAGTTTTTTTAAACTTTATTTTCCTTGGAGGGTTTTTTATTGGCTCTGCTTTCTTTCACATCATGACTAACCATGACTGCATGCATATAATCTATATCAAATTGCTTGCTTTTTCAAGGAAGGGTGTGGGGAGGAAGGGAGAGAATTTGGGACTTAATTTTTTTTAAAGGTTAAACATTGTTTTTACATCTAATTATAACAAATATAAAATAAATTATGGCATATGAATGTAATGGAATATTATTGTGCTATAAGAAATGATGAAGCAGATGATTTCAGAGAAACCTGTGTAATGCATAAAGACATATAAAGAGAAGCAAAGTGAAGTGAGAAGAACCAGAACAACTTATATCATAAAACCAATGTTGTAAAAAATGAACAATTCTGAAGATCTTAAGAACTCTAATCACAGTGATTAACCATGATTTCAGAGAACCAATGATGAAAAATGGTAACATACCTCATGACAGAGATGATGGACAAGGCCAATATTGGAATTTATTTTGCTTGATTATGCTTGAGGCAGCTGGGTAGCACCGTGAATAGAGTGCTGGTCCTGGAGTCAAGAACACCTAAATTCAAATCTGTCCTCAGAAACTCTCTGTCTGGCTCTAGGCAAGCTACCTTAACCTCTTCCTGCCTCAGTTTCCTTATCTGTAAAATGTGGATAATAACAACTCTTATCTCCCAGAGGATTCTTGTCAGGATCAAATGATATATTTTTAAAGCAATTATTACAATGCTCATGTAATAGGCACTTAACAAATGCTTATACCCTTCCACATTCATATTTGTTATGAAGGTTTCATATACATATTTCAGGCCACCATCCCCCCAGGGAAGGAAGACAGATGAGAGAAAAATAAATATTTTGTAGTGGAAAAATTCAGGGAACCAGTGTGGAGTGGTGTCCAGTGGAATAGCATCTGGATGCTTCTTTATTACACCAATGGGTATCCACTCACATAAAGAGATGACTAAGGGAAGTTGTGATCCCTTCCAGGTCCTTCAACACAGATTGAAGTATTTGGAAGAATGTGGAAGAGGGACTGGCTTCATCTTTTGGGGAGAACCAGGAACAACGAATAGAAATTACAAAAAATTTAAACTTGATATCAGGAAAAATTTCCTAACAATTAGAGCTGTCCACAAATGGAATGACCTTCCTGCTTTTTGAGGTGGAAGACTCTTTCTTCATGAATATCCTTAAACAGAGGTTAGATGGCCATTGAGAAAGATTCCTTTCAAGCATGAGTTGGCTTTAATAATGATGATGATAATGATTATCATGACAGTTACATAGTACTTTAAGGTTTGCAAAACATTTTCCATGTACTTTCTCATTTGATCTTCACAACAACTCTGTGAAGTAGGTGCTATTATTATTGCCATTTTACAGCTGAGAAAACTAAAGCTGAGAGAGGCTGCCAGTTCCATAGGGTCACATAACTAGTAAGTGACTGAGGTAGGATTTAAACTTAGATTTTCCTTTCTCCAACACTCTACTGCAATACTTAGTTAATTTAGATGATAACTGCATTCCCTTTCAATCCTCCAATTCTGTGATTCTATAGTTTCACATGATTCAGTTCTATCAGTCTAATGTCATTTAGAACACTAAAAAAGACCCACTTATATTTGAGAAACAAATCCATTTTGGGAAAATAGTATTTGAAGGGGGTCTATTTTCAAATATGTATTTTATATATACATCGTGTGTATATCTAGGTAGGTATATAAACATACTGTAGTACAGAGAGGGGGGACATAGCAGTTTTGCAGGCTTTGGCTGAGTTCTTATGTCAGTTAGGAGTTTAGAATCTTGGGGAAAAAGTTTCAGTTGGACCTGAGAACTCGTGGAGGGAACAGGGCCAGCTGAAGCTCCTTCTTCTCCTTGAGATTGAAAACCTAGCCTAGTTTTGGAGTGTTTTTGAGATTTATTAATTTAGATAAAACCTTTGAATCTCCATACCCTACTTCATTTACTACCTTCCTTTCCCTTACCTAAATGTCTGATAGGAGTGAATAAGGAGAGTGAATCAGAGAGTTAGATCAAATCTGTGAGAGTTTAGCTCTACCCTTGCAGTAATTTATCAAGGGAGGTTTTGTAGCCATCATCCTAATCCCTTTGATTTCAAAATCACCTTGAGAGCTGAGTAAAGGCAGAACCTTTCTCAGACTCCATTCCTGCTTCCCTTCCCCCACCTGAGGTTTCTCTAAGCAGTTGTTAGGGCTTCCTTAATCCTTTTACCCTGACAATCTAACCTGAGAAGACAATAAACCCCTTTGTGTTTAAAACAGATCTGTTGGTTACTTCATTAGTTAATTAGTAAAAAAGGGAAGAAGAAGAATAGAATCAACATACTGTGGGTTTGAAGGAAGTTGGGGTATCCATCTTGAAGGAGGTGTAACTTCAAAACAAGTCCCTTCCTGTGAAATTAACTAAAGCCTGTAGTTAATTTCAATCAGTCAATTTCCTTTCAGTATTTGTCTTTAGCCTAAGTCCTAGTCTGTATGCCCTGCTGCTGTTTGCCTGTTTAGATTAATTCATCCTCTCCCTGTCAATCCTTGTTACTTCAGTGTTATACTCCCTGACTTCAGACATTCCCTCATTTTTCTCCTACCTCCTAAGCTGCCATCCTTCATCATTGAACCTTCCTTATACACTATATTGCCTTACCTTCCCTATTACCTAGTATATTCACTTGAATACCTTCAGCCTTGGATCCCTTGCTTTGTCTTGTTCCCTGATCCTACCAGTTATTACCCCTAGCTTCAGCCTCATATTATATCCTGCATCTCCCTATTACATCCTACCTAATTCCCCATTACATTATATGTATTTTATATATACATCATGTGTATATCTAGGTAGGTATATAAACATACACACATATGTAAATTTTATAAAGATGTTTATAGTATGTTTCTCACTACTGGCTATTTGATGCCTGCATATCTCTTTCTCCCTGAAGGCTTTTCAACTTGGCACTTATGCCCTAAGGCAACAACCATGAAGAGTATAATTTTGTCAGCTCAAAATAATAAATTATTCAAGAATGACTTGCAAGAGTAGTATTGCTATGGTAAGACCCTGTGGAATGGACCAAAGCTTGAATCATTAGGGTCTTCCAAAGCTATTGCTAGATCCCAAAGAGTATTTGCTCACACATAGGAATTCCTCCCTCTTCAGAATTTCCAGAGTAGTTTGCTCCTATTTTTCTTTTGTACTCTCATGTCATATTTGGTAATGAATTTGTGTTTGCCTGTCTTATTCCACCATACCAGTCTATAAGTTTTTTGAGAGCAGAGATTGTGTCTTATATGAAGTGGGTTAGTAAACACACAGGGGTTTCTGGGGGGGGGGAAGGGATGAAGGAGGAATGAAGGAAGGGCAAAGAGGGATAACTACCTTTGACAAATACAAATGGACTGTGATAATATGAGTGATGGTATTTGGGATCCAACTGACTCTCAGACTACATCAGCCAGGGATACCTTACTTACTATGGGAAAGAAACAACAGGAAGTTAAAAATCACTATTTAATGATGAATTGAAAGGTAAGAGAGGTAGGGAGAGGTCACTTTAACCTAGGTATCTAAGGACAAAACTCAGGGACTGGGAGCTGGGTCAAGCTCTACCTATTCTAACCCAGGCTGCCTGGATTAGGCTAAAAGGCTGGAAGGTGAATGGATGTCTCACAACTTGAGTTCACTTCTGTTCCAGCGATGATCTAGCACAGGTCCTCAGCAAAATTAATTCAAGCAGGTAAAGACAAGGATCTTGAATCAGACTGGGATGTCTACCACCCAAGTCTGATCCTCCTTCTCGACTTGAATTTCCCACAGGCAGGTGTTACTTCTGGGAGACAAATGCACTCTCCTGAGCTCTCCACTAGAGGCGGTTCACTAGCATCCAATTGCTCCCAGGCATAACAGAGTCTCTCAGAAATCACTTCCTTCCTTGCCACTATTCCATCATTGGAACCTTTAGGTCTTATCTGACAGCCTGGGTGCTTATTTCACTAAATGTCTAAACTCTTAATTTTCCTCATAACATATGTCTAGTACAAAAAGTTTTCATGGAATAGGTACTGAATAAAAACTTATTGAATTAAATCAAACCTATTGGAATGATGAAGTGAAACCAGGTTTTCCCTGATGACCTAGTCCCTGTGCATCTTAGTAGAAGTGAGTGGATGAAAAGACTCAAGTACTAAGTGCAATGACCCAGGAGCCTAACAATTCTCCATAAGATAAAGACTAATAAAAAAGTTACCTAGTGTGAAGGATTCATTACAAGTTTAGAGTATAGAGATGCTCACTGAAGCCAAATTTTCAGTATAAAATAAAAAAGGGAGAGTGAGAGAGAAGAAAGCTTTAGTAAGACCCTCAGGCGATAACCACATTTAGGAGATATTAAGAAGTCAATAAACTAACAAGTGAGACATTGAGGGTAGGCAGATATGTAGGAGAAGTGAAAACAGTGTCATCAGTTTCCTGAAAAGAGAGAGTATCCAGGAGGAGAAGAAGAGGAGAACAACAGAGTCAAGTGCTTTAGAAAGATAAACAAGAGGAAATTCTGCTCTACACCTCATTCTGAACAACTCAGATAAACTTGTTGCTAGGGTTAAAATTATGGGAAGGTTGACCACTTCATTTTAGAATGTGAGAAGGAGGGGAAGATTAGGTACACTCTGCTGTACATCATAAATTTCAAGAAAATAGATTTCAAAGTTTTCAGAGGAAGGATAGATAGGATTCCATGGACAAAACTTCCATAGGAGGGATTAGCACAGAAGTATGGGAAGTGTTTATTTCATAATACTTAGGACATAATGAGAAAATTCTGATCAGGGAAGAAAATGGGAAGAGTCTGAAGATAGTCATTTGGGTGCCCAAAGCATATTTGAACATTAGTTATGCACCTTATGGAAGAATTATGGGATAATAGTTAAAAGTCATATAGGATGAGAAGGCATGGGTTGGTTACAGTTTACACTATTGGGAATATCATACAGCCATTAAAATACCTTATTTAGGGATGAATTGGAGAAGGAAGAGACTGGAGACAAGGAGACCAGTTAAGTAGTTATGACAATAATCCTGCCAAGAAGTGACATGAACCAAAACTAGAGTGGTGACCATAATGAATGGAGAAAAGAGACCAGACATGGTAGCTATTATATAGAGAGAAACAATAGGATTTAGCAAATATGGAAAATGAAGGAGAGTCAGAGATGATGCCTTGGTTTCAAACAAGGGATGAAGGATTATAGTACCAACCTTCACCATTACCATCACCATCACCAAAAATAGAGGTTGCAAGGATAGGTAAGTTTAATGGTTTTAGACTACTGAGTTTGAAATTAGAGTGAGATATCCAGTTGGAGATGTCAGATTAGAGCTCAGGGAAGACAATAGGTTTGGGTGAATAGACTTTTGGAGTCATTGACTTTAATGATACTCATTAATCCTTTCCTCTCCTAAGCAAAATGGTATATTTATTTAGAAGCACCCAGAGGTAGTGTGGAATAGCAGTAGATAGAGCTTCAGAGTCAGGAGGACCTGGGTTCAAATTCTACTTCTGAGAAATACTTTTCTTATGATCCTGGACAAGAAACAACTTCTCAGTGCTCTAAGCAACTACCAACAAGATAATAAGGAACATTCTGTCTTGTCTACATTGGCAGCAGCAGTTTCCTCATTTGGCATTCCTTACATCAATGCAATCACATGTCCATTCTCTATCCTCATCCCAGATGGACATTGCCAAAAGAGATACCTAGGGGGAAAGAATTTTTTTTTTAAAATCCTGGGACTCCATTCTAGGAGCATAGGGCCACAACCAGTAGGCAATGGGTCACACAGTTGCTCAGGGTCACCCAGCTGGGAAGTGTCTGAGCCCGGATTTGAACCTAGGACCTTTTGTCTCTAGGCCTGGCTCTCAATCCACTGAGCTAGCCCAGCTGCCCCTACTTTAGGTTGCAGTTTCTTTAGCAGATGTAGTTTTTACAGGGTGGGGTTGCTAGCCCCACGCCCAACCCTCCTCCTTTTTCATCCGGGCTAGGGACCGTCCTTGGCCCTGGAGTGGTAAGGGTGGGCAATAGGGGTCAAGTGACTTGCCCAAGGTCACACAGCTGGAAGTGTCCGAGGCCGGACTTGAACCTAGGACCTCCAGTCTCTAGGCCTGGCTCTCAATAGAATACCATCCCTGAAAAAATTTGAGGTGTTTTATTCATGGTAACAGTTTTTGGTGGAAGGATGAATTCTTGGAATTTATTGAATATATGACTTTCTTTAGGTCACAAAATGAGAGTTGGAGGTTGATGCAGCCATGACATTACTTTAATAGGGTTACTAAGCTGCTGTGGCATTAGAGTGAGGGAAAAACATGTTCCTTTGGGGTGGCAAGCAACACACCCCTTCTGAATTGCTCAGCAGTGAAATTTACAATAAGAAGGTATTGTTCCCATTCAGAGGTATAGTTCTCATTATGGATTTCATTCTCATTTTAAAATACATGACTGAACATGCTTGTCACAGTGCCCAAGAAAAATGCAGTCTGTCTCTTGGGAAGGAAAGACTTCTAAATTTATGAACTTTGAATTTTGAATTAGGCTGTTTGTTAATGGAATCTTTTTTTGTGTTTTTTTAGTAAAAGAACTCCCAAGGAATATAATTCATTTGCTCTGCAATCTCTTGAAAAATGTGTTATAGCATGCAAATGAAAAAGGGCCTTCAGAACTCATTTGCACAGGTAATATTTCTGATGCATTCAGTCAGATGTCTATTCATGTAAAAAACTGGGCTGTCAAAGTATTATAAATTTCCTGAAGGAGAAAAAGAAAAGGTTGATATTTCCAGTAATGTTTCCATATCATTGTGGGAAGTAGATACTTCCCCTTTTTGTGTGTAATGTTAATAAAGAATTTCAGTCCATAAATTAGAAAATTTAATTTCCTCTTAGTGAGTTTGGAAATATTTTCAAAAAAAGGGACATTTTAAATTCAAACTTTAGTTACTACTAAGTTCAGTTAGTAGAAAATAATTGTACTTTTTAATATTAAATATCCATAATTTGATTTTTTCCCAATGGCATATTCATTGCATGCAACAGTTTGTTTCACTTTTTCTCAATCAATGGGCATCTACTTTATTTTCAATTCCTTGCTATTTAAAAAATGCCATTATGAATATTTTTATATATATGGTTCTTTTCCTTGTATTTTTTACAGTCTTGAGGTATTTGTTTTTTAAAAATTAATTTATTTATTACCAATTACATGTTATAACAAATTTCCACATGTTTTCCTAAGTTATATGATCGAACTTATCTCCCCCCCTTCCCTTCCCTCTCCCAGTGCTGGCAAGCAATTCGATTTGGGTTATACATGTACTATCATGTATAACATATTTCCACATTGTTCATTTTTGGAAGTGAGTAATCTTATAAAGCAAAAATTCCAAAACATAAATTCATATAAACCACTGAAAAATTTTATGCTTTCATCTGTATTCTGTCTCCAACAATTCTTTCTCTAGAGGTGGATAGTCCCTTAGCATTGTCCTGGATCATTATATTGCTAATAATACCTAAGTCTATCACAGTTGTAGTTAATCATTTAACAATGTTGTTGTTACTGTATACAGTGTTTTCTTGGTTCTGATTATTTCATTCTACATCAGTTCATATATGTCTTTCCAGCTCTTTCTGAAATCATCCTGTTCATCACTTCTTACAACATAATAGCATTCCATCAACATCATATACCACAATGTTCAGCCATTTCCCAATTAATGGGACTTCTCCTTAATTTCTAATTCATTGCCACCACAAAAAGACCAGCTATAAATATTTTTGTACAAGTAGGTCCTTTCTTCTCCTTTTATTAATCTCTCAAAGATCTAGACTTAGTGGTGATATTACTGGTATGCATTCTTTTATAGTCCTTTGGGTATAATGCCAAATTGCCCTCCAGAATGGTTGGATTGGTTCACAGCTCTACCAGCAATGCATTCGTGTTCCAATTTTGCCACATCCCCTCCAATGTTTATCATTTCCTTTTATGTCATATTGGTCAATCTGATGGGTGTGAATTGGTATCACAGAGTTGTTTTGATTTTCATTTCTCTAATTTTGAGAGATTTAGAACACTTTTTCATGTGCTTATTGATAGTTTTGATTTCTTTATTTGAAAACTGCCTATGGCTTAATTTTTTTTGTACAATTGATTTATCTCCTTATAAATTTGAGAAATTTGATCTTTGTCAGAGGTTTGTTATAAATATTTTCCCTAATTTGTTACTTCTCTTCTAATTTTGGTTGCATTGGTTTTGTTTATACAAACCTTTTTAATTTAATGTATTTAAAATTATTCATTTTACATTTTGTAATATTCTCTATCTCTTGCTTCATTTTAAATTCTTTCCTTTTGCATAGTTCTGACAGGTATACTCTTCTATGTTCACATAATTTGCATTTCTCTAATCAAGAGGGATTTAGAGCATTTTTTTCATATGATTATTGATAGCTTTGATTTCTTCATCTGAAAACATCCTATTCATATCCTTTGATATGAATTGGGGAATGGCTTGCATTCTTATGAACTTGACTGAGTTCTTTATATATTTGAGAAATTTGTTACAACCTTTATCAGAGAAATTTTTATAGGTTCCCCCCCCCCCAGTTTGTTGTTTGAATTCTAATCTTGGTTTCATTAGTTTTGCTTGTACAAAATCTTTTAAATTTAATATAACCAAAATTATTCATTTTACATCTTTTAATGTTCTCTATCTCTTGTTTGATCATAAATTCTTCCCTTCTCCATAGATATGACAGGTAAATTATTCTATGTGGCCCTAATTTTTTTAATATTGCCTTTTATGTCTAAATCACATATCCAAATTTGAAATTATCTTGGTCTAGGGTGATGTTGGTTAACCTATGGCACAAATGCTGGAGGGGGCTACTCCTTGCCCCCTCTCCACCATGCCTGAGGACATTTCTGCCATCAACCTGCCCCTCTGCCTAGCTGCCCAATGGGAGCACCTCCTCCCTCCCCTGTCTGGGGTAAGGGAGAGGTTCATATGCACCCTGAGGGTGCAGTTTGGACTCTTGATCTCTAAAAGGCTCTCTATCACTGGTATAGACTGTGAGATATTGATATAAATATAATTTTTGTAATACTGTTTCCCAATTTTCCTAGCAGTTACCTTTGGGTTTATCAAATATCAGATGTGATTATTGATAGTTTTGATTTCTTTGTCTGAAAACTGTCTATTTGGGTCCCTTCACCATTTGTCAATTAATGAATGACTTGATTTCTTGTACATTTGGCTTAGTTCCTTATAAATTTGAGAAATTAGGCCTTTGTCAGAGATTTTTGATATAATTTTTCCTTAGTTTGTTACTTTCCTTCTAATTTTGGTTACATTGGTTTTGTTTGTACAAAACTTTTTAAATGTAATAGAATTGAAACTATTCATTTTATACTTTGTAATATTCTCTATCTCTTGCTTGGTCTTAAATGCTTTCCTTTCCCATAGATATTACAGGTATACTGGTCTATATTCACCTAATTTATTTATAATTTCCCTCTTTATATTTAAATCATTTACCCATTTTGAAATTATCTTGGTATAAGGTGCAAGAAGTTGATCTAAACCTAATTTTTCCCATACTGTTTTCCAATTTCCCAGCAGTTTTGGTTAAATAGTGGATTCTTGTCCCAAAAGCTAGGATCTTTGGGTTTTTCAAACACTAACTTGCTGAAATCATTTACCCCAAGTCTGTTCCATTGATCCACCCTCCTATCTCTTAGCTAGTATCATGTTGTTTTGATGATCACTGCTTTATAATACAGATTAAAATCTGGTACTTTTAGGCTTCCATCCTTCACATTTTTTTCCATGAATTCCCCTGATATTCTTGATCTTTTGTTCTTCCAGATGAACATTCTTATAATTTTTTCTAATTCTATTAAAACAGTTTTTTTTGTAGATTGATAGGTATGGGACTGAATAAGCAAATTAATTTAGGTAGGATTGTCATTTTTATTATATTAGCTCATCCTACCTATGAATAATTAATGTTTTTCCAATTATTTAGATCTAGTTTTATTTGTGTGAAAAGTGTTCTTTAGTTGTGTCCATATAATTCCTGAGTTTATCTTGACAAATAGATTCCCAAATATTTTACATTGTCTCAAGTGACTTTAAATAGAGTTTTTCTTTCTAACCCTTGCTGTTGTGTTTTGTTGGAAATATATAGAACTGCTGATAAATTATGTGGGTTTATTTTGTACCCTGCAACTTTGCTAGCCAATTCTTATTTTCAAAAGCTTTTTAGTTGATTTTCTCTGATTCTCTAAGTATACCATCATATCATCTACAAAGAGAGATAGTTTAGTTTCCTCATTGCCTACTTTGATCCCTTCAATTTATTTTTCTTCTCTAAATTGCTACTGCTAGAATTTCTAGTACAATATGAAATAGTAGTGGTGATAATAGTCATCCCTGCTTTACTCCTGATCTTATTGGGAAAGAATTTATCCCCATTGCAGATGATTCTTGCTAATGGTTTAAAATAAGTACTACTTATTATTTTGAGGAAAGACCCTTTTATTCCTATTCTTTCTAGTGTTTTTAATAGGAATGGGTGTTATATTTTGTCAAAGGCTTTTCCTGCATTTATTGAGATAATCATGTGATTTCTGTTAGTTTGGTTATTGATATGGTCAATTATGTTGATAGTTTTCCTAATATTAATTAGCTTTGAATTCCTGCTACAAATCCTATCTGGTCATAAGGAATACTCTTAGTATTCAATTGCTATAATCTCTTTGCTAGTGTTTCATTTAAGATTTTTGTATCAATATTCATTGAGGAAATTGGACTATAATTTTCTTTCTCTATTTTTTGGTCTTCTTGGCTTAGGTATCAGCACCATATTTGTGTCATAAAAAGAATTTGGTAGGACTCCTTCTTTCCTTATTTTGCCAAATAGTTTATACAGTATTGGGATTGGTTGTTCTTTAAATATTTGATAGAGTTCACTTGTGAATCCATCTGGCCCTGGAGATTTTTTCTTAGGGAGTTCATTTATGGCTCAATCAATTTCTTTTTCTGAGATAGGATTATTTAAGTATTCAATTTCTTCTTTTGTTAATCTAGGCAATTTAAAATTTTGTAAATATTCATCCATTTGATGATCAACTAGATCATCAAATTTGTTGTCTTATAATTGAGCAAAATAGCTCCTACTGATTTCCTTAATTTCCTTTTTAATGAAGGTGAAATTATTCTTTTCATTTTTGATACTGGTAATTTGATTCTCATCTTTCCTTTTCTTAAGTCAAATGAACCAATACTCTATCTATGTGTTTTGCTTTATCATAGAACCAATTTTTAGTCTTATTTATTAGTTCAATAGCTTTTTTTACTTTCAATTTTATTTATTTATCCTTTGATTTTTAGAATTTTCAATTTAGTCTTTAATTGGAGATGCTTAATTTGTTCTTTTCCTTGTTTTTTTAGTTGCATGCCCAATTAATTAATCTGCTTTTTCTCTATTTAATTGATATAAATATTCAGGGATATAAATTTCCCCCTAAATAACTGCTTTGGCTGTATCCTATAAATTTTGATATGTTGTTTGATATATTGTTATTCTCTTTAAAGAAGTCAGTGATTGTTTCTATGATTTGTTACTTGACCTACCCATATTGAAGAATTAGATTGTTTTGTTTCCAGTTAATTTTTAATTTGCTTTTCCATTAACCCTCATTGATTATAATTTTTATTGCATTATGATCTGAAAAAGTTGCATTTAATTTTTCTTTTCTGAATTTGGTTGTGAAGTTTTTGTGCCCTAATATATGGTTAGTTTTTGTGTATGTGCCATGTGCCATTGAAAAGAAGTTTTATTCTTTTTTTTATCCCCATTCAATTTTCTCCAGATATCTATTAAATCTAACTTTTCTAAAATTTCATTAGCTTCCTTAACTTCTTTCCTTTTTTATTTTTTAGTTAGATTTGTCTATTTCTGATAAGACTACTGGTATAGTTTTACTGTCTATTTCCTCCTAAAGCTCCATTAGATCCTCCTTTAAAAATCTAGAAGCTATACCATATATGCTAAGTTTTTATTTTTCTTCATTGTCTATATTGCCTTTTATCAAGATGTAATTACCTTCCTTATCACTTTTAATCATATCTATTTCTGCTTTAGCTTAGTCTGAGGAAATGATTGCTACTCCTGTTGTTTTTTTTTAAATCTCAGTTGAAGCCCAATAGATTCTGCTCCATCCCCTTACTTTTACTCTATGTGTGTCTACATGTCTCAGATATGTTTCTTGTAAAGAACATATCATAGAGTTCTTGTTTTTAATCCCCTCTGCTATCAACTTTCATTTTATGGATGAGTTCATTCCATTTATGTTCATAATTATGATTACCATCTGTGTATTCCTCTTCATCATGCTTTTCCCTTTTATTCTTGCACTTTCTCCTTTCACTGTATCCTTCCAAACAAGTGTTTTGCTTTTAATCACTCCCCCCAGTCTCCATCACTTATATTACTCCCTTCCCATCACTTCACTTCTTATTCTTCTCTTACTTCCCTATAGAGTCTTTTAATCACGTCCTCCCCAACTTCCCTCTCCTTTAAAGTATTCCCCTCCCTATCATCCCCTTTCCATATTCCCCTTCTACTTCTCTTTTTTATTCTATACCCCAAAGAATATGACTATTATTCCCTCTCTGAGCCAATTCCATTTCCCTCCCTTGTAATAGTTTCCCCCTATGCCTCTTTATATGATATAATTTATTCCATTTTACCTCTGTCCTTCCATTTCTCTCAGTGCAATCCTCTTTTTCAACTCTGATTTTTTTTTTGCATATCATCCTAAACATCTTACTAGCACACCCTCTGTCTAGGCATACTTCTTTTAACTACTATGATAATGATAAAAAATTTAAGAGTTATAAATATTATCTTTCCCTGTAGGAATATAAACAATTCTATCTCACTGAGTCTCTTAAATTTTTTCTCTTTCTTATTCATCTTTTAATATTTTTTTTGAATTTTGTATTTGAACATCAAATTTCCTATTTAAGTCTGTTAGGAATGCTTGGGAATTTCCTATTCCATCAAATGACAATATTTTCCCCTCAAAATATGGGTAGATGATTCTTGGTTGTAAACCCAGTTCCCTTGCATTCCAGAATATCATATTCCAAGGCTTCTGATCCTTCAATATAGAAACTGCCAGGTCCTATGTAATTATGGCTGGGGCTCCATGATACTTGAATTGTTTTTTTTCTGGCTATTTTCAGTATTTTCTCCTTAGCCTGGGAACTCTTTTTTCCATTTTTTAAAAAATATTTTATTTTTTAGAAAAAATTTCCATGGTTACATGATTCATATTTTTACTTTCCCCTTCACCCCCCTTTAACACCCCTATATAGCCATTATGCATTTCCACTGGTTTTGAAATGGGTCATCAATCAAGAATTATTTCTATATTATTGATAGTTTGAAATAGGTCATTTCAAGTCTACATCCCCAATCATGTCCTCATCAACCCATGTGTTCAAGCAGTTGTTTTTCTTCTGTGTTTCCACCCCTGTAGTTCTTCCTCTGAATGTGGGGAGCATTCTTTTCCATAGATCCCTCAAAATTGTCCTGGGACATTGCATTGCTTCCAGTACAGAAGTCCATTACATTCGATTTTACCACAGTGTATTGGTCTCTGTGTACAATGTTCTTCTGGCTCTGCTCCTTTCACTCTGCATCAATTCATGGAGGTCTTTTCAGTTCACATAGAATTCCTCTAGTTTATTATTCCTTTGAGCACAATTGTATTCCATCACCAGCATAATACCACAATTTGTTCAGCCATTCTGCAATTGAAGGGCATATCCCTGTTTTTCAGTTTTTTTGCCACCACAAAAAGTGCAGCTATAAACATTTTTGTACAAGTCTTTTTATCTATGAACTCTTTCTATTTTTCATTACCTTTCCCTGTTTACTGTGTATGAGGTAAAGTCTCAAAGTCATTTTATGTATATTTTCCTTGTTATTGTATTTAGAGCAATCTTTCATTATGGTTGTTAATAATTTATAGTTCTTTTTGAGAACAATATGTTTACAGATATCCTTTTATAATTTATCTATTGTGGAATGGCTTTTCTTACCACATTTTGTATTAATTCTCTATACAGTATGGTTTTTGCACTCAAAAAGCATTAAAATTACCAATCAGCTTCAATAAGGCTATTCAGCAAAATATTTCCAAGGAGTAAAGAATTTGCAACTACATTATTTGAGCAGTACTATAAAAATAAATTACAAAATCACAACCTTCTCTAGCCATCCTATTTTAAAATGTAAACACTTAAAATGGTGATTTAGCTATGATCTTTGACATAATTCCCAATTCTTTCCTTTCCATTGGACCAGTTCAGTTTTCTGGGTTTCTATTTATAATTAGGAACATGAGAGGTTAAAGATGTTTGTTTTATGTATTTATTGGGGCCAGAGGAATTGGAGTTCTATTATCTCATGTTGATATTCTAATCTATTGAATCCTGCAACTAGCTTTCATAGTCCTGATGTGATCATTGCCAGAGATTTCTTTTATTTTCCTACTCATAAACTAATAGAATCTTAGATTTAAAGCTAGAAGGAATTATAAAGATTTCCTAATATAACTCCTTTATTTAAGATGAGAGTAGATGCTTCTCTCTCTCCCTGGGTGATGAGAATGAGGAATTTCCTGAGGAAACTGAAGGTCAGAGAAGTTAAAAGGTTACCCAAGGTCACATAGGTAGTAAGTATTGTTCCTTGTGAATGAACACTTTTTAGACATTTTCCTTAAGAAATACTGCTTCCTGTAATTTCCCTGTTAGATTTCTCCCAATCTATTAACTTTTTTTCTTAGTTGAAAAACATGCTACTTTTCTTCAAGTATGAGTTTGTGGTGTGACTTTGCAGGCAGAAAATTCCTTCACCCTGGACTTGGAAAAATCACAAAACAGAGTTATTGGTCTCAGAATCACCAAACTCTATTTTACAAATGGGAATCTGTCTAGAGGTTCATAGTTTCTGTGTGATATGGAATGTTCTCATCCCAGGCCCATTTTTACCTATTCTTTCTCATTCACTTTTCTTTATTGCTTTAGCTTCCTAGACCAGGCATAGGAACTGTCCATGGTAGTTCACTCTAGTAGCTGCACACACAAGTGGTAGGATTAGGTTTGATCACATTATTGGTTCGTGATTTCAGATTTGCTTTTATCTTTTTGTGCTCTTACATGTTTTGCATTGCTTCCTATATGTGAATCAAGGTAGAAATGGGACAGAGCATAATGAGAGGATGTTACAATAGTGTGTTTTAAATTTATATTTCCCTTGTATTTTTGGTGAAATGATTATATGAAATATCATTGATCCTATGAATAAAATAAACAGGACAACTTTTCTTAGTAACACTAACCAGTTGTTTTTGCCTCTTTTATGTAAAGTGAAATTTATGTAATTAAAACTATGGAAATATTTTATTATTTATCTTCAGAATTTAAACAGGCTTCTGTTCACTTCTTCCTTTCCTTATCATTAACTAGTACTTATTCCCTGCTAAAAAGAATTTTCATGATTCACATGAGAGACAGGATTGTGAAGACTCCACATCCCATATCCTAATTAGAATTTTGAGACCAATTTATTCTTTCAGTTTCCTCCTACTCAGTATTCCTTGATTCTCTAGATAGTCAAACTCAACCCCTTTGCTTACCACTATCATTTAGAACCACCACCTGCCTCAAGCAAAAATATTTTCTTCTGCTACTTCTCAAGATATTCTCATCACCATTTCAATCCTGCCTCTTCCCAGTCACCATCCTCCTATAACCACTCCTTTTACTTTGTTCTCCTCAGGAACCTCACTGTGCTGTTGTAAGTTAACATCATTTAATTCTTGATTTCTTCTTCTTATACACATTCCTTCTCTTGGTATTAACTGCAATGTGGCTTTACATTGAAATGTCACATCCTTTGAAATCTTCAATGTAATCCATTCCTCTTATGCCCACTGCTTCACAGGGCCAGTAGGAAGCATATTCAACATATTTTCTTCCAGACCCCTAAATCTGCCACCATCATTCAACATCTCCTCTTTTAAAGTTAAAACTGTTTAATGATATTGTTTAATCCTATTTTTCTCTCCTCCTTACCTCCATATCTCACCATTTCTCCCAAATTTGTTCTACTTACTTATTTACATGGAAGAAACTAATTTGATTCTTCTTGTAAAACCCTTGTGGGTGAAATAGGTATTATTTTTTCCTTTTTTCAGATGATGATACAGAGTCCTAGAGATTTGGAACTATGATGACTACTGACTCCAGAAATATTAATTCTCTTTCTATCACATTGAGGTGCTTGCATAATTTAATAAGCAAATCCATAGAATATAAAGTTAAAAGAAGTCTTAGAGGTAATTTAGTGCAACCTCCCCCATAAGGCAGAAATCAAAGAGGAAATAATGCTGAATTTGGGGTCAGATGATCTGAATTCAAATCCCAGTTCTGTAAACTTGCTACCTCTGTGACCTTTGGCAACTTATTTAGCCTCTTTATGCCTCATTTTCCTTATCTGTAAACTGAAGGGGTTGGACTACATGACCTTCCATGTCCATCCAGATTCTAAACCCCATGATCCTATATATCTGATAGGTAGTTATCCACATTCTGTTAAAGTGCTTCTGGTAACTAGAAACTCATAGGACCACTGTTAGACAGAATCACAGAAACTTGGAGCCTAGGTATGAAATAAAAATAAATAGGTAGGTAAGGTTAAGTAGATTTCTAGATACTTAGATGAAGTAGACCTTAGGGCCAGTTATCAGAAGTCCATAGGTTTGGGAAGGCTTCAAGAGAGAAACTGACAAGTTATCACACTGATGTAATTCAAGGTTTCTTTAAACTAGGACAAGTAGGGGAAGGGAATTGGGATAATCTAACTGGGTATGAAAACTAATTCCTCCCACCAGAATCCAAGAGGTTTGAACAGATGTTATCTACACTGAATCTCTACCTATAGATCCCAGCTACCTATACTATCTCCTAACCAGAATCTCCATCCCACCACCCCCTTTGCTAGTAATCAGAGTAAAGGAAGGCTAGAAGATACACAGGTCCACTGGATCAAAAAGGGAGATATCTCACAGACAGTTGTCCTCTGAGGTTTGACAGGAGTCCAGTAGAAATTACAGCAGCAGGTATAGATCCAATAAAAAGGGGAGTAATGGTTTAATTCACACAGTCCACCTGTGGAGTTTAAAACCAATCTTAACCACTTCCCAGAAGGTAAAAGGCTTGCAGGAAAAGTACACACACACACACACACACACACACACACACACACACACACACACACACACACACACAGTCTTCTACAGAGAGCAAAGTCCATCTAACTGTCCCAGCATAGTCACTGTCTCTAGAGGTTCTTGAATTCTCTCGCTGCCTCTGCTTTAGTACTTCCTGCTTTTTCTCTGATTTCCCTATAACAGGCTATCATCTAATCCAACTCAAACATAAACAGAAATTTCTTCAAATAGTCCCAAACAAGTGGCCATCTAGCCTTTATTTGAAGACTGCCTCCAATGGTAGAAAATGTAACAGTTTCTTACTAAGGCAAACTTAATTAAAAAAAATTCTTCATCATGATGAGTTACCCTATAACTTCTATTCAGTGATCATAGAGTTTTCTTAAAATAGGCTTAATGTTTCTTCCAAATATCCTATGAAAATCCACCAGTTTTTCTACTATAATAGGTTGTCCCTCCTAAGTCTTCTCTTCTCTAGGTTTGACATCCCTAGGTTCTTCAACTGCCCCGTAGTTTCTGGACCCTTCACTAGGCTAGTTGCCCTTTTCCACGTGTATTCTATTCTGTTAATGTTTCTATATTGTCACAAGTAGAACTGAACACAATATTCCAGGTGTAATATGTTCTGAGAGTGTAGAATATAGTCTCAAAATTATTTTCACTGTTATTTATTATATGATGCTTCTATTAATACAACCCAACATTGCATTTGTTTTTTTTTTATTACTGTGACACATTTCTGAATCATATTGAACTTGTTATCAAGGAAATCCTTAAGATTTAAAAAAATTATCTAATTGATGCTTTTCTCTTATGTTAATTTCTGAAGAGATCTCCCCTCCCTCATCTCACTTGTTTGAAAAAGAAAAAGAAAAAAGCAATTCAGCGACACATCAATCATGTCTGACAGTAGATGCAACATGCCACTTTGATAGTCTTCTAAACTGTGGGTGGCTACTCCTATTACCATAGCTCACAAGCCTCCATTTCTATGCTTCTCATTAATAATTAGCCAATAGTCTGGATTAATTTCTAACAAAGACATATACTAAGATGATAGATTAAGAATAAAACATTCTCCCTGCAAAATCCTGGGATGCACTTTCCCACAAATAAATACTGTACAATGAGAGTGAGGGACATATACAGAATATATGTGTATCAAAGTGTAGCCTAGAGCTGCTCCATGGACTGGTGGGAAGATTAGGTTAAGTCAGATAGCATTGGGAAAGGGTTTTAGATAGCATAGGGAGCTGTAGATAGGGCCCAGAGAAGAAATAGAAGGCTCCCATTAAGCAGGGAATATAGGAGTTGGGTGGAGGTAGGATGAAACATTTGCTGTAGTGTAGTGTAGACATTGTGCACTATAGATGACAATTCTACCTATGTTAATTTACCTATTTTGGCTTGTTAAATTCAGTTATATATTACAATTATACATTTTTGTTATTTAAACTATAAAAATTGTGAAATTATGGGTTTTTTCTCAAAGTGACATACCACCAGAGTTATGCTCATTTTTTTTGGCGAATTTTGACACACCAAGCTCAAAAGGTTGCCCATCATTAACCTAGAGAGACAAGCAGAGTAAGGTGATCCACAGTGTCACAGACTGCAAAAAAATCACAAAGGATGAAGTTTAAGAACATTGGATTTGGCAATGAAATGCTGGGGAGGGACTTGAGGCAGAGAGATCAATTAGAAGGCTATTTCAATAGTGCAAGTATGAGCTTCTGCAGGAGTGTGTGGAGTGAAGGGAATGTATATGAGAAATGTGAGGATTCAGTGCTCCACGGTACTTAATTGGCAAATCTAATGGTTTTTTCTTAATCTTTATCCTTTGTGATTGCTCTTTATAGTCCTTGTCACTGTTGATCACTACACTCTTCTTATTTCTCTAGGTTTTCTTCTTAATTCTGGTCTCCTAGTTCTCCTCCTACTTGCCAGAACATTCTTCCCCAATTAAAGTTCATAGGTAACTTTGAGGAGACAAATTTTTTGTTGAATGATGAAGTTAGAAGCCAGACTGCAGAGAATTTAGAAGAGTAAAAGGAGAGAAAGAAGTACATCTGAGTAAATAAGGCAATACTTTTTTTTCATTATCTTCTATGTTCAAAAATCCCAAAAAGCATATATGGAAACAAAAGTAATAATACCTGGCTCCCCAACAATCACCGTTCAGGATCCCAGGGAAAGCAAGGGATCATATCTAATCAATATCAGAATTGGCTTTTTTCTATGCAAAGGTGTCTTGGCCCCTGTGCAAAGTGTCTCTTATGGTGTCTCCCCACATAATAATTCTCACAAGTCTGCTTCCTAAAAAAAAGTCTGCTTCCTGTTTTCAGGATAGCTTTGATGACTTGGATTGGAAGTATTTTGGAGACGTGGTGGAATTTTGTCATTCTGTAGCTGGTTTCTACATGTGAAGAAGAGGCTATTTTATTGGTTGTGTAGAGGCACTTGTATCATGTTCAGCTCTTTGGCCCATATAAATGTAATAAGATTAAATAAGCAAACACATAAAACATAAATTAGGGGAAAACAATATCTACATTCTTTCATAACTCAGCTCAAAGTTACTTCATAAAGAGGCCCTCTTTCATTGCCTCAACTATTGATGAGCCCTTCACCAAAATTTCTTTGTTTTCCTTTTTGTACATTTTTTGTATAGTACAATGTGTTCATATTGTCTCATGTAATATAATCTCTTTGAGGGCAAGGATTGTTCTGTTTGGGTCTTTATGTCCCCAAATCTACTAAAGAGCTGGGACATAATAAATATTAAGTAAATATTTATTAATAGATTAAAAAACCTTGCTTTTTGATGCAGGTTTCTTGGAGCAGCTTGATGATCCTTTTACTCTTGGTAACCAGCAAAGAAAATTAAGCCTGGACCATGTGAGCTTGAAAAGTCTAAGCATCCGAGCATTCCCGAATTTAGGTTTGCAATCAGAGCAGAATAAATGTCTTGAGGAACAAGCAGTGATGTTCAGGAATGACCTTCAAGACTCCAATAGAGTGGTAGTTGAGACAAGAATTCATCTGGCAATAATGCTACCTTTAGACAAGAATTTGGGATCAGTGCTATCTAGGAACTGAGCTAAATTGAGCCCACTCTCCACTGAGATTGAGATGATATGAGAGAGAATAGATCTTAAAGATATTGGGAAGATATTTGCATATTTGTTTTCTCCACAACTTTGAAGTAAATATCCCTTTGTAATAGCTAATTGATGTTAAGTGCTTAAATGGACCTGGAATGCCAGTCACTGGCCCCTGTAAATAGAAGGAACATAACCAATAGAGGCTCACTTAAATGGTATAGGAGCATAGAGCCTCCCAAGCCTCCCAACATACCCTAAAACAATGAGAGCCATATGTAACCAATCCTGATTCTGGGTAAGCCAGGCATACTATATTAATCTTCCTATATTGTTAATTCACTTCATGTAAAGATTGCTGAAAGAAATCCATATTCAAAAAAATATCTAAGTTAACTTTACATACTGAGCTCTCTCATCCCACTCTTGACCTTCAACTAGGCACTCCTTGGCCTTCCATCTATCCATAAAAAAAATTCTAAAAAATAAACCTCAATGTGAAAGAAAAAATGAAGCCACAGGATCAGGGGTTTGACTTGAGACCCTCTTTGCCAAGAAAAGAGACCTTTGTCTGCCCTCCCCCCACCCCAATGTCTGTCTTCCCTCCATCTGCATTCAAGTACCACATTTCTGTCCCTGGCCTCTGTGTGTTGCCCATCCTTTTCTGTGTTCTTGTCCATCCTCTCTCCCTCCCCTCCCCATGTCTGCCCTGTCCTTCATTGTTTTCTTTCTCTCTGTTCTGGCCAGGCTCCCAAATGGTTGGCCATGGCCCTTGTGTTCCTCCTCTTGTTTTTGCTTCTCCGTCCCCAGGTCCCCACATGTCCTTGAACCCTGGGCCAGTCCCCTCCCTCCATGGGCACGGGGTCCTTTCTAGCCTCCTTCCCTCCCTTCCTCACTCTGGGAAAATTTGCATTATGTAAAAATTGTTTTATGTAGAGCTCTACAGAATGGTCCCCTTACATAAAGTGAGAACTGTCTGTCCAAAAATGGAAATCTGGGAAGCCGCCACACCTCCCCAATCTGGGGAATTGACACCATTACTATAATCTGGGTGCTGATTTGGAGGCCTGTAGCATTTCATTCATATCTACAGATGGCTGCAAAGAATATTTTTTAATAAATCTTTTTTAAACACAAAAGTCTCCTACATGGGTTTCCTTTTCCCTTCCCTAGAATAGATGAAGGGTTACCACATAATCACTTATTTGGAGAAGCATTTGCTGCCAAATGAAGGATTTCATTTTTAGATTCTTTGAACCCGATTATTCATTCCAATTATTGTAGTGAGTGTGCCTAATTTATATTCTCTTGGTAGCTTAATTGATAATTTGTCTTTTTTTTCCTCCATATGGTCTACAGTAAAGCCACTTCTCCTGAAACCTTTATTTTTGCTGTTGAAATCTGAACCCAAATGTAGTTCTTTACATTTACCTCTACTATACCTTCTTGCTGGATTTGGCCTACTATTAAATCACATTTTGAAATCTTGATGTCAGTACTTTGTAAACCTTATATTATAAAATATAAACGATCATTCTTATTGAATCATCTTTATTTCTTAGCTTTGTATCATCCATTAATTTGATAGTCATGCTTTAGTGTTTGTTGGGGTCCTAAGTTATCATTATTTGCTGTCGACCAGGTCGTTCTTCTTCCTGTTTTCCAAGAGCTCTCAACTTAGCTCATAGACTTTCTTTCTATTTCAACCCTCATGCTCAGGGACTTCAACACACATGTGGATGTCTCTTCAAGCACTGTAGCTTCCCATTCTGCCTCCAAACTTCCCTATTTCTGTGGAGGGTCACACTCAATTTATAGTCATCCTAAACATGCACAGTGCCTTGCATATAGTAGGCACTTAATAAATGTTTCTCTACTACCACGACACTCCCTCCCTTCCTCTACCCCACCCAAATCCAGTGAATTTCCAAGTCTTGTGGATTTTACCTCCTCTATATCTTTCATACTCTCTTTGCCTCCATTCATAGTCCCACTCTAATTCAGATCCTTCTCATGTCGACTGGATTATTTCTATAGTCTCCTCCTGGATCTCCTTGACTCCAGCCTATCCACTTGCCAATATACCCTCCACATAGCTGCCAAAATAATTTTTCCTAAAGCACAGAATGTGTCATCCACATATGCAAGAAACAACATTGGTTCATACTGTCTCCAGGGCAAAATATGAACTCTGCTTGGCATGAAAACACTTTCATGGTTTGACTCAAGTCCAACTTTCTGGGCTTATTTCATATGATTACTCCTCATGTAGCTGACATACCAGCCAAACTGGTCTACTTTCCAATTTCTAGAAATGACATTCCATTCCTCACATCGAAGCCTTGGCACAGACATGGATCCCATGCTTAAAATACTCTCCTTCCTCCTGTCCACCTTTTGGGACCTATGGCGCCTTTCCAAATACAGCTCTGATATCACCTCCAGCACAGGACTTATCCTGGTTCTTTCTCTGGTTATTCTTTACCTCTTCTTGCTCCAATATTGTTTTGTATTTGCTTTGTATACACTTTTTGTTTACTTTGTTGGGTACTTATTTTATCCCCCAGTAAGTGCCTGGAGTCCAAAGACTATTTTTTTCTGGCCTTTTTTCCCCCTCTAATACTTAGCACATTGCTTTATACACAGTAATTATTTAACAAATGCTTATTGGAGTGAATGAAATGTTAAAGCAAGGAACCAAGGACAAAGTGTATCTGTTCCTTTATGTTTTCACTCCAAAGATACTTGGAACTAGTATTATCTACTGGAAAGAGCACTAGGCTTTAGAATCCCAAGCCCTGGAACTGTCATCACCAACTGCCTATTGAACATCTTGAACCAGATGTCTTATAGACATCTCAGATTTAAAGTCTAAAAAATAACTCCTCAGGGCAGCTAAGTAGCACAGTGGATAGAGTGCCAGGCCTGGAGATGGTAGGACCTGGGTTCAAATGTAGCCCTAGACACTTCCTAGCTCTGTGATCCTGGGGAAGTCACTTAATCCTGATTGCTTAGAATTGATCTTATGACAGAGGGTAAGGAAGAAAAAAACCCATAACTCCTCATCTTTCCTGGCAGACTCCCACCTCTTCCAAACCTTCTTATGACTGTCTAAGGCACTGCTACTGTCCCAACCCTGATATCCTCAACTCCTTTCTTATACTCTCCTGTGTGATAATAACTAGCATTTGTATAACGCTTTAACGTTAGCAAAATTCTTTACATATGTTATCTCATACGATCTGTTGTCAATTCCTCTTGCCAAGTCCTGTATAAGAGTGGTCTCAAACTCAAATATAAACCTCTACATGTGTGTGTGTATCTATATCTATATCTATATCTATATCTATATCTATATATCTATATCTATATCTATATATTTATATATATATATACATATATATATATATATCTCCCTATTTCTCCCATTAAAATGCTCCTTAAGAGTAGAAAAATGTTTCATTCTTTGCATGTGTATCCCCAGAACCTAGCCCAGTGGCTAGACTATAGTTATTCCTGTTGACTCCTTAGGAGCATAGGGCCACAACCATCTCACGCCAACGGACTCTGTTCTGGGCAACTTCCCCCAGCTGGGCCCATGTCATTCCGACGGTCTTTATTTCATTTTCGGCAGATCTTCGCCAGGTCTGTTTTGGCCTTCCGACTTTCCTCCTCCCTGGTGGGTTCCAGCTCAATGCTTGTCTGGCAACGTTGTCTTCTGGTCCTATCCATCTCCACTTACGTTCCTTTATGTCCTGACTAATGGGGTACTGAAATGTTCTTTCCCAGAGACTAGCATTGGAGATCTTTTCAGGCCATCTGATGTTCAAGATGTGACGTAGACATCTGTTAACAAAGACCTGGAAATTGTTGGTGTTAGCGCTCGTCACTCTCCAGCTTTCTGATCCATATAGGAGGACGGCCTTTACGTTGGTATTGAAGATTTGGAGCTTAGTGACGAGGGACAGTGCTTTGGAGATCCAGACAGACCGCAGGGTGTTAAATGCCTGTCTGGCTTTGTTGATTCGGTTTCTGATGTCCTCATCTGCTCCACTGTCCTTACTGACTCTACTACCCAAATAGATGAAGTGGTTCGTCTCCTTGATGTTTTCTCCCTGTAGTTGGATTGGCAGGTCCTGTGTGTTGTTGACTGTGATCACCTGGTCTTCCTCTTGTTGATCTTCAGACCTGTCTTCTCCGCTTCTTCAGAGAGTCGTGCAAGTTTGGCTTGTGCATCCTGCTGCTTGTGAGAAAGGAGACAGATGTCATCTGCGAAGTCAAGGTCCTCGAGCTGCTTGGTGTGAGTCCATTGAATGCCCGTATTGTTGTCCTTGGTAATTCTTCTCATGGTCCAATCTATGACCATCAAGAAGATAAGGGGCAAAAGCATGCAGCCTTGCTTCACTCCGGTCTTCACTGTGAAGGGAGCCGTCCGTTTCCCATTATGGATGACCTGGCAGGTAAAGTCTTCGTATAACCGCTGGATGATGTTGATGAGCTTCGGGGGAATCCCGTAATGCTGCATCAATCTCCAGATGATGTTCCTGTCCACGCTGTCAAATGCCTTCTCGAAATCCACGAAAGTCATGTAGAGGGGGGACTGCCACTCGATGGACTGTTCGATGATGATTCTTAGGGTAACGATGTGGTCGGTGCACGATCTGTGCTGACGAAACCCTGCTTGTTCTATTCTCAGCTTCTTGTCCAAGGCCTCCTTCAGTCTTTCTAAGATGACTCTGGTCAGGATTTTGCTGGGAGCGGATAGAAGCATGATTCCTCGCCAGTTGCTGCATTGGGATAGGTCACCTTTCTTGGTAGCTTCACCAGGTAGCCTAATTTCCAGTCTGTCGGGACTTGTTCCTGTTCCCAGATCTTCTGTAGGCTAGACTATACTATAGTATATTAACTACTAGTTGCTTAATAAATGCCTGTTGATTGGCTAATCAATTGAAGGAACTTTCTCCCAAGGCTTCCATCCCTTGATCTTTACTCCCCAGTCCTTCCTTGCTGCTCCTGATTACATGCAGTGTAGTACTTATTCTCATTTCTTCTTTTACATACCTTCTGGGAGATGAAATTGCCAGCAAGACAAGTATTTATCAGCTCTGTTTTTAGCAGGATGAGATTTCTAACAGATGTCTAGATCTATGAAATCCTCTATCACTATGATAGCTTTTCTCTGTGCCAGCTTTCCTGAAAAGTCATGTGTAACATAAAAAAAAAACTCAATCTCTTCCTTCTTTCTCAAAATATAATTTCAGAGTTTGAGAGTTTGACTCAGACTATCTAAATAACCATGCCATTTACACCTCTTTCTTGGATGTTTAGTTGGAAACTTTAGCTCCTCCTTCCATTGTGGAGAATCTTCTTGGGTCATGCCAATTCACTGAATAAGTATTTTATAGAGGCAGCTAGGTGACACAGTGGATGTACTGCTGGACTTACAGCCTTAAACACCTGTGTGGCCTTGGGCAAGTTAATTAACTTCTGCTTCAGTTTACTAATCTGTAAAATGGGAATAAAAATAGCACATCCCCCATTTGAGGGATTTGAATTGAATTGTTGTGAGGATAAAATGAGATAATAATTATAAAACATTTTGCGAACTTTTAAGTTTTATAAAACCACTAGGGATGATAGTGACAGTGATGATGATGTACTTTAATGGAGAAAAATATGGGAAACACTTCACCACACTGACACCAGTGATATGTCTTCTATCACAAAAGGATGCAGGATCAGATATTTAGGGTTAGATGATACATAAGAGGTCTTCTAGGCCAGCCTTTTCATTTTGTAGGTGAGGAAACTGAGGTTCTATAAAACTAAATGCCTTGCTCAAGGTCAAAAGGCAGAGCAAGGATTCTTTTTAATCCTTTAATCTTTTTTTTTAACCTTTACCTTCCATCTTGGAGTCAATAGTGTGTATTGTTTCCAAGGCAGAAGAGTGGTAAGGGTAGGCAATGGGGGTCAAGTGACTTGTCCAGGGTCACACAGCTGGGAAGTGTCTGAGGCCATATTTGAACCTAGGACCTCCTGTCTCTAGGCCTGGCTCTCAATCCACTAAGCTACCCAGCTGCCCCCAAGGATTTTAACTCAAGTATTTTGACTCCAAATCCAGCCTTTACCCCAATGTACCATTCTTAAATTGCATCATCCATTTGTGCACTCAGTATACATCCTAGTTTTGTTTGCTTGTAGAATCCATCAGCGAGGTGGAGTTGTAAATTGATACAGTCATTCTGGATGACAATTTGGAACTATGCCCAAAGGGTTTTAAAAGACTGTCTGGGGGCAGCTGGGTAGCTTAGTGGAGTGAGAGTCGGGCCTAGAGACAGGAGGTCCTAGGTTCAAACCCGGCCTCAGCCACTTCCCAGCTGTGTGACCCTGGGCAAGTCACTTGACCCCCATTGCCTACCCTTACCACTCTTCCACCTATGAGACAATACACCGAAGTACAAGACTGTCTGTCTTTTGATCCAGCCATACCATTCCTAGGTTTGTACCCCAAAGAGACCATAGGGGAAAAGACTTGCACAAAAATATTTATAGCCGCACTCTTTGTGGTGGCAAAAAACTGGAAAATGAGGGGATGCCCTTCAATTGGGGAACGGCTGAACAAATTGTGGTATCTGTTGGTGATGGAATACTATTGTGCTCAAAGGAATGATGAACTGGAGCAATTCCATGTGAATTGGAAAGACCTCCAGGAATTGATGCAGAATGAAAGGAGCAGAACCAGGAGAACATTATACACAGAGACTGATACACTGTGGTAAAATCGAACAAAATGGACTTCTGTACTAGCAGCAATGCAATGACCCAGGACAATTCTGAGGGAGTTATAGAAAAGAATGTTCTCCACATTCAGAGGAAGAACTGTGGGAGTAGAAACACAGAAGAAAAACAACTGCTTGATCACATGGGTTGATGGGGATATGATTGGGGATGTAGACTCTAAACAATCACCCTAATGCAAATATCAATAATATGGAAATAGGTCTTGATCAATGACACATGTAAAACCTAGTGGAGTTGTGCTTCAGCTATGGGAGGGGATGGAGGGAGGGGAGGGGAAGAACATGAATCTTGTAACTATGGAAAAATATTCTAAATTAATCAATTAAATAAAATTTTCCAAAAAAAAGAAAAGAATCCATCAGCAAAAAGAGCCCTTTTGACTGATCAAGGTATAATGAATGGATGAAAGTGATCAGAACCCATTCTGATTGATCCAGAATTTCTTCTGATCAGTAAGAAGGATTCATTCAGAAAATCTGTATTGATATCTTTTGTTTTTTACATTACTTAAATTTCCCTATGTATCCCTCTAAGAGAGCTGGTCTACATGACAAATAATTTTTTTAAAAGGAAAAAAGAAAAGGAGAAAAAACTAGCATACCCTTTCAGTGTATCTAATAAATTAAAATATATATGCAATGTCCTACACTCACAGATGACTCCTCCCCACCTTTTCAAAGGATTAAAGAGAGGTGTGTTTCAACTTCTCTTTCTTGAGAAGGATTCCTTATAGGCCATGGTCCATCAAACATTCAAAGAGAGCAGACAGTGAACTCAGAGGGTTTTGGGTAAAGCGTGAAACTGAGCAGTGTGCCTCCTGTCAAGGACAAACTTAACAGATTACAAATGGCATGCCAAACAGAAGGAAGAGGAAAAGTGAATGACTTTCCTTGTCTTAGCTGGAGGTAATAGAATATTTATCCTGAAAATAATACAAGCGCCATGGCAGTTGCTTTTTGTGAATTTTGCTTGAGGGACGTGTTTGAAACCATGTTTGACTTTGTTCTGTTGATTGGACAAGGGTTCTCTAGGCTTATTTAGTACACAAAGGGATCCTTAAATGATCCTATAACCCAGGGTTACAGGTTTTCAAAATTTTTAGTTCTTGAAATAAATATTTTTTAGTTAGAGAAAATACCTTGTGGACCACTTCTTTTGTTCTATTCCCAATAGCCAATGAAAAATGACTGGAGCCATTAGCAAAAGCATTGGGAAAGTACTCAGTTCCAACTTCCCTCTTGTATAAGAATCTTTCAGATAAGAAACTACCCCTTCTTTTTCACTCCTTCTCAGCCTTACACTAGCACTTGGCATCTACTCCATTAAACTAAACCCTTTGACCATTGATGGTGTGATGGTGAACCTCTTAGAGACCAAGTGCCCAAACTGCAACCCCCACACTGCATGTGAGCCCTCCCTCCTACCCCCTTACCCTAGACATCTCCCATTGGGCTTCTGGTCAGAGAGATGGGTCATGTGAAAAAATGTACTCAGGCATTTGTCCTTAGGGAGAAGAGAGCAGCCCCCTCCAGCACAAGTGCCATACGTTCACCAATACAGCTCCAGAGCATCTTGTAGACCTTTCTGGTTTTTCAGTGCTCCATAGATGACATTTTGTGAACTATAGACAGAAGTCATTGTTACATGTATTGCAATATATTTCTCTCTTGAAAGCTCAATTACCTAAATGCAAAATGAAAGTCAGTACTGAAAATGTACCCAGTGCCAGCCTAAAATTAAAGTAATTCCCTGCTTTCTTTAGCTATTATGCCTCCTTTAAGTTAGAATGAAAGGATGCCTTTACTTTATTATTTTAACAAAAACACTTAAGCACTCTCAAGAAAGCTTTATTTGTGTACATCTTTGTTTAAATTTACATTTGAATAAAACAGTATTTATTGGGTAAGGAAGGAGAAACACAAGCAGGATGGGACAAAGTGGAAAGGGTACCAATTTAAATGAAGTACATTTCATTGCCTTTCTGAAAAATTTTTGCTTGATTTGATATGCTTCATGGACAAACATTTGAGGACTTCATATAGTTGTCCTATTATCAACAGTGACTGTGTGCACCATGCACATAGGGGTTCGGAACACTGATAGACACTCTAGCTAGGTGACAATTTCCTCCCTTCCCTGAGTTGGTTAAGGTACCTTCTCTTTCCTCCCTCCCTCCCTCCTTTCTTTCTTCCTTCCTTCCTTCCTTTCCCCCATTTTTCTCCTATCTCTCTTATTTGATTTTTGAATTCCCTTTTGAGCTCTCCTAGTACCTGAGACAAATTCCTATTTTTCTTTGAAGTTTTGCATGTAATTTTTTGGATCTCACCATCACCTATTGACTCTGTGCCTTGTAATTTTTCTCCAGAGAAATTTTATGGTTAAATGTTTCTTTGGCTGTTTGTTCATTTTCCCAGCCATTTTTTTTTTGCCTTGGGGACTGGGAGTTCTGAAAGCTGCTGATTTTGTCTCCTCTGTTGATGGCTTGCAGGACTTAGCATTCTGAGATCTTATGCTTATTCCCTGGGGCTAAGGGCTTCACCATAGCATAGGCTTGAAAGGCCAAGTGCTATGGACTTCTGGACCTCACTGCAGGCTGATGCTAGGGCTTGGAACTTCAAGGGGTGTGGAGTGTGGGGTGTTCTGTTGCTAGTGTAGGAAGGGTCCCAGGATCCTGAGGTTTCCCTATGCCCAAGCTCGAAACCTGGTGCAGTTGGTGGGAGGAGTGGGATGGTGGTGGTGGTGGCGGTAGGCCAGCACTCCTCTGTGTGCAATTTTACTTCTGATTCCCCCTTGTCCTTTGAAAATTGGCTCCCTCTGCCTCCCTTTAAAATTTTTTTCAGAAGGAAAATCTGTAATCAATCTGTCTTGTTGTTGGTTTTTGACTTCTGTCATTTTGAGACACTTTTTAAAGATTGGTTTGGAAGATTTCTTAGAGCAGTTTCAGCTTTTGCTGCTACTATGCTGCCATCTTGGCTCTGCCCCTTCCAAAAGAGATTTTTAAAAAGGCAAAGAGACCTATTTGTACAAAAATATTTATAGCAGCTCTTTTTATAAACCCTTACCTTCTGTCTTGGAGTCAATACTGTGTATTGTCTCCAAGGCAGAAGAGTGGTAAAGGCTAGGCAATGGGGGTCAAGTGACTTGCCCAGGGTCACACAGCTGGGAAGTGTCTAGGACCTCCTATCTCTAGGCCTAGTTCTCAATCCACTGAGCTATCCAGCTGCCCCCTATAGCAGCTCTTTTTGTGGTTGCAATGAATTAGAATTAAGGGAATTCCCATCAATTGGGGAGTGGCTGAACAAGTTTTTTGTTGTAGCATATGATTGTGATGGAATATTATTATGGTATAAGAAATGATGAACAAGAGGATTTTAGAAAAACCTAGAAAGATTTACATAAATTGACAGAGTGAAATGAGCAGAACCAGGAGAACATTGTGCACCGTAACTGCAATATTGGACCATGAACAGCTATGAATAAGAGGTGTTTTCAGCAACACAGTGATCCATGGCAATTCTGAAGGTACTATAAAAAATGTTATTTATCTTCAGAGAAAGAACTGATGAAGTGAGTCTGAATAGATTCAAGCATACCATTTTCACTTTATTTTCTTCATTTTTTTAATATGTGTCTTTTTCCACAACATCATAAATGTGAAAATATGTTTTGTATAATAGCATATGTATAATCAATTATCAAATTCTTACCATCTCAGGGAGGGGGAGATAATTTGAAATTCAAAAATACTAGAAAACAAATGATAAAAATTGTTTCTACCTGCCATTGGGAAAATATAAAACATTACCAAATGAAAAAAGAAATATAAAATCCATTATAAAGATGAAGTCATGAAAAACAATTTTTTTTCAGTAGCCTGTTCCATAAAAAAGAAAAATGCTTCAATCAATACTCTGAGTATTATTAGGAGGTAAATAGCATGCTTTATTATGAACCCTTTGGATTTGTGAGGGGTCATTGTTGAACAGTCACTTCTTGTCAGAGGAATTTTTGAAGGGATTCTCCTATGTGCCATATCTTTATTTTACTGTGTTATACTTTCCTGGGAGCAGCTAAAGGTTGGAGGATGATGCCTCTGTTTCACAAGGTCAGCAATAACTGGATCATTGGTGATACCTTCTAGGCTTCCTATATTCTCTTGATTATTTCAAGAGTTGGAATGGACCTCAAAGGTCATCTAATCTATTCATTCCTAAGCAGGAACTTCTCTAAAAAACTCCTGAGAGGCGAGGGTTCAACTTCTGATTAAAAACCGTCTAAGGTAGCTTATGCTGTTTTTAGACAGCTCTAATTAGAACTTTTCCTTTAAATCAAACTGAAATCTTCTCTGAAATTTCTATTCATTGTTCCTATTTCTTCTGGAATGAAACAAAACATGTCTTATTGTCATGACAGTTCTTCATGTACTTGAAGACAGCTATCATGTCAAGTCTGTATTTTCTTCAAGTTAAACATTTTTAGTTCCTTTAACCTATATGGCTCCCACCTATTTCTTTTGGTTTATTTCAGATTGTTTTGCATCACTCACTTTCTGCTCCAATTAAACTGCTTGGCTCACTGTTTCTCATACTTACAAAGCTATTTCCTGTACAATTCAGCTCCTCTCTTAATCTGTAACTCATAGAATTAGAGAATTCTCTATCTTCCTTCAAAGAACACTCAAACCTCACTTCCTACATGAGACCTTTGATGGTTCCTACTTATTCTTCCTACCTATTCTTCTCCCTCTCTGTTTCTTTCTCTGACTCTCTGTCTCTCTGTCTGTGTCTCTCTCTTTTCTGTCTTTGTCTATTTGTCTTTCCCTTGCCTTCTGTCTTATAATCAATACCAAATATTGGTTCCAGGCAGAAGAGCAGGAAGAGCTAGGCAATTGGGGTTGTGACTTGCCCAGGGTCACACAGCTAGAAAGTGTCCATGACCAGATTTGAACCCAGGACTTCCTGTATGTAGCCCTGGCTCATTATCCACTGAACCACCTAGTTCTCTCTTATATGAAATGACTTAGTGTTACTTTGAAAATATTTTTTCTTATCCATCTAGGTGCATACCTTTTCTCCCTAGTGGAATAGGAAGTTCCTTGAGGATAATGACAGTTTTGTTTTCTGCTTCCAAATGCAAGCACGATGTCTGTCACATAGTAGGTATTTAATAAATGTTTCTTGAATTTAATCAAGCAACAAGCATTTATTAAGCATCTATTATGTGCCAGATATGGTGGCCAAGCCTATATACATTACAAGGGAGGAAGAAAGTCCAAGGGAGAAGCTAGGATTTCAAGAGGGGGAAATTTCTAGGTTGCTGTAAAGATAGAATTTCACAGGGGAAGTCCCTAGCCTATAACCACAGATAGAATTACAGGCTGCTTGGAGTTAGAGGAATGAATGAATAAAGCATTTATTAAATGCTTGCTATGTGCAAAGCATTATGCAAAGTGCTGGGGACACAGAAGAAAAATAGACAATCTCTACTCTTTTTTGTGGGGAGGGATTTATGTGATTTTTGCTTTTTAATATTTTATTTCCCCCTGATTACATGCAAAATAATTTTTAATACTCATTTTTCTCTAAAAATTTGAATTTTAATTCTCTCCCTCCTTCCCACACCCCTCACATCTCTCATTCATTTTAAAGACAGTAAGCAATCTGATATATATTTTACATATGCAATCATATAAAACATGTTTGGACATTAGTCATTTTGTGGAAGAGATCTCAAATGGAAGGAGGAGGAGAAGGAAAAGAAGGAGAAGAGGAAGGAGAAGGAGAAGGAGAAGGAGAAGGAGAAGGAGAAGAAGAAGAAGAAGAAGAAGAAGAAGAAGAAGAAGAAGAAGAAGAAGAAGAAGAAGAAGAAGAAGAAGAAGAAGAAGAAGAAGAAGAAGAAGAAGAACAAGAACAAGAAGAAGACGAAGAAGAAGAAGAAGAAGAAGAACAAGAACAAGAACAAGAAGAACAAGAACAAGAACAAGAAGAAGAAGAACAAGAAGAAGAAGAACAAGAAGAAGAAGAACAAGAAGGAAGAAGAAGAGGAGAAGGAGGAGGAGGAGGAGGCGGAGGAACAAGAACAAGAACAAGAAGGAAGAACAAGAAGGAAGAAGAAGAAGAGGAGGAAGAGGAAGCAGAGGAAGGAAGGAAGTGAATAAAG
>NC_058130.1:642347767-642372519 GCF_016433145.1 Gracilinanus agilis | reverse complement strand
ATATATATATATATATATATATATATATATAGTACCATTGAGCTGCCTTTCCATTTTAGACTCACCCTGTGGTCCAAACAGTAAAACTCATGAAATCATCAAGTTTGAAATCTAGAAGGGATCATCTATAAATCTAGGTGGTTCAGTGGATAAAAGGCTATACCTATAGCCAGAAAGACCTGAGTTTAATTCTTACCTTAAGTTGTCTACTACTGGTAACCCTGGACAAGTCACTTAATCTCTGTTTGCCTTAGTTTCCTTAACTATAAAATGGGGGTTAACAATAGCATCCACTATGCGAGTTGATATGAGGGTAAAATGATGTAGTATTTGTAAAGTGAATTGCAAATCTTAAAACATTACATAAATGGTTATTACTATTGTTTTTGTTGCTCACTCTATTTTAGGGACGTCTAAACTTGTTTCTTATAGTCACAGTTCTGAGAAATTCCATAATACAATTCCTATTGAGGAAGCGATCACAAGGATGCATGAATCCAGAAGAAGAAGCATTTAAAGCCTTGAGTGGTATGGGAAAGCTGGGAAACAGGGTCTTTCTTAGAAGCCTGTAACGTTTTGGTGTCTTCCATTTTTCCTCTGGCTTTTTTATTTTGCCTCTCTCTTTACAAGAATACTTCAAATTTTAAGAAGTGTTTTCTCATCACACAAAGGAGTTATCCCTGTGTTTTCCTCACCTATAGGAATCAAAGACACATTCTCTAAGGACCAGGAAGAGGGACCACATTCAAAACAAAGCATCCTGAGGAGATGAGAGAGAGGTGTGGGATGATTTTTTAAAAAAACCCCACAAAATCGTGAGTCAATTGAAAATACACGATTAAGTAATTAACCGTGCTATTTATGGAGAAAACTGCTTTCAGGCAGCCTCCCACACACTTACTGATCCTTGGGAGAATTGCAGAACTATTCTGGTGCTAGTTGAAGTAAGTGACAGGGAGGGCCCTGAGGAGAAGGAGGAAGAGGAGAGAGAAAACCACTAGAGATGATCATTTTTCTGCCTCCCTGAAAATAGGGGACTCTGAAACCCAGAGGCTTTTACTGCATTACCATATGTCAGCAAAGTGTTTATGGTCAGTTTTGTAGTCTGCCTAGGGGAAGCTAGGTAGGTACATAGAGGCTTGGTCTTGAGTCAGGAAGACCAGAGTTCAAATCCAACCTCAGACATTTAATATCTGTGTGACCTCTGAGTGCTTCAATTTCCTCAGCTAGAAAATGGAGATAATAACAGCACCTGTCTCCAAGGGATATTGTGAGGATAGATTAAGATAATATTTGTAAATCACTTAGCATAGTGCCTGGCAAATATTAATGATTGTTTTCTTCCTTCTGTCCCAGAGCAACTTGTAGTAGATAAGAAAGATTCCTCTTGCTGGGTTTCATTCTGGCCTCAGACACTTAATAGATATATAACCCTGAGCAAGTCACTTAACCTTTTTTTTGCCCCAGTTTCCTTATATGTAAAAAATGAGCTGGAGAAGCAAATGGCAAAACACTCCAATATCTTCGCCAAGAAAACCCCAAAAGGAGTCAAGAAGAATCAAACAAAACCAAACAACAACAAAATGCTTGTTTCCTCCCTTCCTTCTGTCCAAGAGTATAGACTATACTTTACCCCCAGGTTAATATCACCACTGTCTCTTCTTCCACTGACCCTCATTCACATGCTCTCCAACATATTTTTCTTTATTTGAGCATTGAGCATATCTTCAACAATGTTAACAACATTACTGAATTTAATAATCTTTGTCTGTTGAATAATACCACTATTTACTATTTTTAATAGTGAATTTGTGATTTAAAGCTCTTTGTCTAGTCATCTCTCCATCATTTCCACAAGAAGGGCAGGAGATACTTTAGCCAAAGCTTTGTGAAAATCTGGTAAACTCTCTTAGTATTTTCCTGATCCACCAATCTAATAATGCTGTCCCCAAAGGAATAGCCCTATGATGAATTATTAATCCCATTGTATAGATGAAGACACTGAGGCTGAGAGGTATGACCTGGGGGTCATACACCTAGGAGGTAACTGAGGCAGAAGTCTAACTCAGGTCTTCCTGATTTCAAGTCCATCACTCTATCTACTGTGTTGTCTAGCTGCTCTCAAAATTGATTATCACAGTCATTCACGTTGAGCTTACAGTTCACTAAAATCTTCAGAAGTTTTTCATACCAGGCTGCTTAACCATTTTTGCCTCAGTTTCCTTATATGTAAAAAAATGAGCTGGAGAAGTAAACAGCAAGTAAATGCATCCCCGGTCTTTCACATGTGAAGTTGGTATGTGGAACCCGAATATAAGACTTGAGAGCTATTCCTACTGAATTTTATTTTATTAATTTCAGTTCAATACTGTCTAGGTGTTTAGAAATGACTAAAAATGTCACACCCATCCTTAGGTGGCCCAGTAAGACAGAGTTGGCCTATGGACCTTGGTTTGCTTGTCCTTGAAGCCTGTCAAGATGTTTTGGATCTTGCCGTTCACTGTATTAGCTGCCTCCCCTCCCAGCTTTGTGCCCGCCAGTCTGATAATCTATGCCTTTATCTAAGTCACTGGTAAGAATGTTCAGCACCACAGGGTCAGTGTTTAGAGTCTGGCCACCCAGACAGTTCCCAAACCACTTATTTGTAATGTTGTCTAGTCCATACTCTCCATCTTTTCCTCACGAGAGCACAAGATACTTTAGTCAATGTTTCCTGAATATCTGGTAAACTCTTCTTAATATTTCACTGATCCACCAATCTAATATCACTGTCCCCAGAGGAAATGCAGTTTGTCTGGCATGGCCAATTATTGATGGAGCCATGTTGGCTTTTTATGATCACTGTTTCCTTTTCTAGATATCTGCTTACTGGCAATGAATAATTCTAGAATTTCCTTAGGAACCAGAGTCAAGTTCAATGACTTTTATAATCAGCAGAATGTATTTTCTTCCCCTTTTAAACATCAGGACAACATTTGCCCTTCTCTAGTCCTGTGATTTCTCTTCTGTTCTCCTCTATCTTTCAAAAATTTAATAGTCAATGTTTTTTTAAAACCCTTATCATTCATTTTAGAATCAAAACTATAGATGGTTCCCAGGCAGAAAAATGATAAGGGCTAGGCAATGAGGGTTAAGTGACTTGCCCAGGGTCACTTAGTATGGAAGTGTCTGATGCCAGATTTGAACCAGGTCCTCCCTACTCCAGATCTGTTGCTCCATCCACTGTGTTATTAAACTGCCCCAAGGCCATGGTTTTTTCTACTTTATTATTTGTTGAACTCTATAGCTAGTAATTCTCTCAGTGGCTCATCTTCTGTTGTTTTTAAATTCACTGCAGCTACTTCTGATGACAGTAGATCTGAAATTTTTTTACTTCAAAATCCCTTTACACTGAAAAATTGTTGAGAACTCCAACATCAAAAAAAGCTTTTGCTTATGTGGTTACCTCTACTGATATTTATCATACTAGAAATTAAAACATCTCAGTATTGTTATGAAGATGGTTTTGACCTAAAAGACCTAAGACAGTTAGTCTATAAGGAAAGTTGAGTTTTTTAACTGTACTACTTGAGAAGACTATTGAGTATCACATGGGCAGCAAGAAGATCAGATCAGTCCATCCTTAGAGAAATTAGTTTATACTACTCTTTGGAAAGACAAATACTGAAATTCAAACTTAAATACTTTGTCCACATAATGAGAAGATAGGATTCACTGGAAAAGACTTTGATATTGGTAAAGATTGGAGACAAAAAAGAAAGGGAGAGAAGAGTATGAGATGGCTAGATAATGTCATGGAGTCAACCAATGAGCTAGGACAGCTTTTGGGTTATAGTGAAGGACACAATAGCTTGACATGCTGTGGTCCATGGAGTCATGAAGAGTAAGACAGAATTGAACAACAACAAAGAAGACCACCAAAATATTTTGAGGACTTCCAGGAGTCTACACTTTAAGAACCACCGCTTGATGGCATGACATCTTGGCACACTCAATTTTCTCCCTCCACCATTCTTTGTATTTTACAACCTCTTTGAATATATTTGAAAGGCATTTGGCAAGCACATTTTGCATATACAGCAGCTATCTCATAATTTCCCTCCTTGCTCTGAAATCAGGGACCTCTTTCTCCCACCACCACTCCCATCCCTCTCAACTTGTTTTAATGTATTATCCTCCCTCATTAAATTGTGAGCTCCTTGAGATTGGAGATTACCTTTTGTCTTCCTTTGAACTTTTACTGCTTGGCATATTACCTGGCATGTGATATTTAATACATGTTTATTCACCGACTACTAGTCATTCCTAGGTGTACTCCATCCCTGGCCAGGAGCCTGTCATTCCTATATTTTAAGCCATGGCCTTGAAATCCAAAAATCATTCTCTCATATTATCTTGGAAAATGATTTCCTTCTCAAAATGACATAGAATTCACTCTCCTATTTTACAGATGAGGAAACTGAGACCTAAAGAAATGAGATGACTTGCCCAAGGTTGTATAAGGACTAAGTGGCAAATCAGAGAAACTGTATTTAAGCCCATTTCCTAAGGTTCCAAAACCAACATTCTTTGTATGAACAAGTTCAACTATTAAAAAAAGACCAAAACAGCTATTTGATTTGATTCAGTATGACAAATGGAGGATAAGGAGGGATGGGTCAGTCATTTCAACTCCATTATCTGTAGACATTGCCTAAAATTAGAAAAAAACAAAACAAGACATTCCATTTTCTATTGGGAACAGACAGTTCTTTCAAGTGGCTAGTCCAAAGGGCTAAGGTCAGCAGTTGCCTTGCTGTTTTTATGTTCACAGCCTGTCTCTAATTTCTGGCCTCTGGCCAATTCTACAGAAATGTGGTTTGTGTCAGTCTAATAAAGTCGTTGATGCAAATCTTCCAGTTACCCTTTCACCTTGAAATATGCGCAGCTCCTAATTTGGTGACCTCTCCCTTGTGAGATATGGCAGAGTTCTTGGTTAAGCCTAAATTTAATTTTCCTTTTTAATTTAATCATTTCCCCACTTTAGCAGGTGTCTACCTGGCATATAAATATCTGGGTTATACAAGGAACAGAGTGGTAAAGAAAGTAGATAACATGCTCAACCTGGATATAGGAAAACTATCTGAAACCTGCCTGAGATACAAGTTATGGAACCCTGGGTAACTTCTCTGAGCTTCAGTATCTTAATCTGTTAAATGAGGATAAAAGCAACAACTTCATTGAATTCTTTTGATGATAAAATGGCACAATATACATAAAGGAATTTGCAAACTTTAAAGTGTAATATAAATATGAGCTATTATTGAGTTAGTCATTATTTTCCAAACCAAAACTTGAGACGTGGTCTGATATGAGATCCTCATCCCCACCCCTTTGGTTTGTAAGTTTGTTTATATTTTAAAATTTTATATTCTAACTTCTGAACATTCAGAGTTTTTCAAAAGTGAAAATGAACTACTTTATCATTGGAGTCTTCTAGGGAGGAAGGAAATAAAGCATTTAAGTCCTTACTGTGTCCAAGATACTCTATTAAATACTTTACAAATATTATCTCATTTGTATCTATATGATCTTTGTATCAACCCTGAGAAGTAAGTGCTATTATTATGTCCATTTTACAGATGAGAAAACTGAGGCAGGCAGAGATCAAAGTGACTTGCCATGAGTCACACAGCTATTAACTATTTGAGTTGAGAGTTGAACTTGGATCTTCCTGAATCCAAGCCCCTTGCTCTATCTACTGTGCCACCTACTTGCCTTCAAGCATGAGAAAGCAGAAAGTATTCTTTATTTGAAGTCAAGAATCTGGATTTGAATCCCAACTTTAATATTTATAACTCTAGAAATTGACTTAGCAGAAGAGAAGGTAGGTGGTTCAATAGATAGAGAGCCAGGTTTAGAGGCAGGAGGTTCTGGGTTCAAATCTGACCATAAAAATTTCTTGGCTGTGTGACCTTGGGCAAGTCACTTAATCCCAATTACCTACCCTTACTGCTTTTCTGCCCTGGAACCAACACTTCATATTGATTCCAAGACGAAAGATAAGGGTATGAAAATTTTAAAAAAAGAAATTGACTTAGCAGCTCTGCATCTGAGTTTCCTTATCTATAAAATTGGTATAAAACATCATCTCTGTCATAATACTAGTCTATCAGAGAGGTTTAAAGAAGAATATTGGTCAGAAATGAGATGAACTTTCAAGTTTCTGTTAGGGTTAAAAATTAAAGGTTGGACTAAGTTTATGGGAAATGTGGTCACTGAAATGAATTACTCAAGTCAGAATGACTTTTTATGGTAGTTTACAAAAGGAGAGAGAGTGAAAGTAAAGGAAATCTGAAAGAAGATAGAATAATATATATAACTTAACACACTAAGTATTTTGCCTGTATCAAGTCCTCAGCCTGAGGGCCCTCAGCCTTCAGCTGAGGGCCCAGTGATGAATAAAGCAAGGGCTCCAGCCATGAAGCCTCTTCTAAGACAGGGGCCTCTCCGGAGGCTAGTCCCTCCAGAAAGCTAGGAAAGGAGTCAAGCTTTTCACTCACCCACGTGGTAGTCCTAAGGGAAGGTCCAAGAACTGGCTCACTAATGTCAGGGTCTCAGGTCCATGAACCAAATCCTTCACCAGCCTCCAACTCACTCCAACTGGAGCTCGAACTTCAAACTCCGAAGAACTCCCCCTCACAGGAAGTTACAACTGTTTTTAAAGACACTTCTTTGCATCACTTCATGTACTTTCCTCCACTTTATATGTACCAATTGCAGTTTTAGAATTCTTAGGACTGCCCAGGGGGCAGTCAGTCATTTCTGATTTGTCACCCACTTTTAGCATATGTGGGTTATAGACCTCTCCTCACTCAAGCATAAAATGAAATGTATATACTTCTGGTGATTAAATCTAAAATTGGGCAGTTAATCCCATCTTCACAATCCCCCTGTGATCCTTTGGGAGATTAGCCAATTAGGGGGCAGTTCCCTTTGGCTTAAGAGTTTATATTTAGAATAAATATGTTCAATCCCTTTTAGTTCAATCAATTGTACCCCAAAGTTCATTCTGAATCTTCATGACGCAGTGTAGATTTCTGCAGGCATCTTTCTCCAGACAGTTCATTTTCTGGATTCAAGGAGTTAGCAAGCTTCTTTCCCTGAAATTTTTCTCAAACAAAATTTTAAATCATGGATTTTATAAAAATATACACATCTCTGAACTCTCTTCCACTGTTGAGTTTTTATGATTATCTCTACAATTAAGCAATATTCAGTTAGACTTGGTAGGTATAGGAGCAATTAGAAAGAGAGTGATCTTCTGAATGTAGTAAGTAGAGAATACCTTGTCCTGATGCTATGGGAGGGAGGAGATATATGCCACTAAATCATTGGGAGAGTTGGGGACAGAAACTTTCTTATGAGGTACCAGGAGAGTTTCCCCTATAACCTCCAGGAGAAGTTTGGGATGAAACCTTCAGATGTAGCAATCAAATACAAAAGAAACCATGTATGTAATTTACAAAGATGCAAGGAATTGAATTTATGCTAGATATTAAGGGAAAAACCACTTTCTAACAATGAAAACTGATGAAAGTTGAAATGGCTTATGACTCCTTCTCTCCTCTGACATTGCCACCAGCCTTATGCAGCCTTTCATCCCCTTATGCCTGGACTATTGCAAAAACTTGCTTAAGGTTTCTTTCTTCTACAGTCCATCCTCTATTCAAGGTGGAGTGATCTTCCTAATGGGTTTCATACTGGAGGTATGGCCTTAATGCCATCACTCTCTTAGTCCAGGTCTGATATTGGGATGAAATGAGGTTCTCATAATTCATTGAACATTTGCCCCAAAATGGTAAGAATATGTAATAAGGTGGGGGGCAGCTGGGTAGCTCAGTGGAGTGAGAGTCAGGCCTAGAGACAGGAGGTCCTAGGTTCAAACCCGGCCTCAGCCACTTCCCAGCTGTGTGACCCTGGGCAAGTCACTTGACCCCCATTGCCCACCCTTACCACTCTTCCACCTATGAGACAATACACCGAACTACAAGGGTTTAAAAAAAAGAATATGCAATAAGGTTATAGTCTCATAGCTTCTCTGGACATGGCCCCTCTTATCTCCATTTTTTAACATATCTGATCAGAAGGTCATTGGAGTATAGCAACTCAACTGGTCTTAAGTGCCCACCTGGCTTGTACATTACTTTAAAAAAGTACCTTCCTTATTGAGTATTGGTTCCAAGGTAGAAGAGTAGTGAGTGCTTAGGCAATTAGGGTTAAGAGACTTGCTCAGGGTCACAAAGCTAGAAAATGTCTGAGGCCAGATTTGAACACAGGATCTCCCATCTCTAAGCCTGGCTCTCCATCCAGTGAACCACCTAGCTTCCTTAGTAATTTACTTTTTGTGATCCTGGATGACTAGGAAGTTGTGTCAGAGAAAGGCTAATCTGGTCCTAGAGTCACATTTATCTTCTTCCAGGTAAATGCTTCCCATGTCATGGGTGGGAGGAAAGAAGTTGTATTGGAAATGCTGGTCATCACACTATGTCACTCCCCCTACTTAATAAACTCCATTGATTTCTGCCACCTCTAGGATCAATAGAAAACTCCCTTTTAGTGTCCAAAGCACTTCATAACCTGCCCCACCCTCCCCTTTTCTTAAATCTTATACCTGCTCTACCCCAAAAAGTCTGATCCAGTGATAACATAGTAATCAAAATGGGTTTGACAAATATAAGAATTTAAAAAAATTGTTGTGATCACCATTTATAAAAATTAACTCTTAAGTCAAAATGCTGTTAGTAGCTTTATTATAGCAAGGTAGAGACAATAAGAGAGGGAAATGTAGAAAGGAGGTAGAAAATATTGCTTAGCTAAATACCCTATAATTTCTGATTCAAAGAAATCCAGTTAAACTCCGACAAAGGCTCACTCCCTCAGGTCCCAATCTCCAATGCAGAAGTCCAAGGCAGAAGAATCTCTCTAACGTAGAAGACCCTCCAACACAGAAGTAGTCCAAGGCAGAGACACCAATGCAGAAGTCCTTCCTCAGCAAGAGCCATCAAGGCAGCAGAATGAATCAGAATGCCCTCAGCTGACTTTTATAAGCAGTTTTCTTCACGTCGCTTCCTGTCTCTCTGGTTTCTCTTTCCTTTCACTGTGGGCTGGTATATCACATCTCAGGAACCAATATAGTCTCCCAATTTGCCTAGCACTGTCCTGGTGGGCAGTGCTTGTGGTCTTTTAGGATTAACTGTTAATGTGTGAAAGACAGAAGACTTCAAGTTCTTGACCAATTAAGTTAAAATTAAAAAAAGTTTCCTTGAATAAGAAACTCCATCTTCTGACTGAGCATTTTCATTGACTGTCTCCCATGGCTGGAATGTTCTGCTTAAGGAAGCCTGGCTTCCCTGGCTTTAGTCCTGGCTAAAATTCCACCTTCAACAGGAAGTCTTTTCCTGATCCCACTTGATTCTAGTGCCTTCTCTCTGTTAGTTATTATTCATTTTAAAAATCATGTATATAGCTAGTTTGCACATAATTATTTACAAGTTGTCTCCCCGCACTCATTAGACTGTGAAATTCTTGAGAGTAGGGCTTGTCTTTTGTCTTTTTTTTTTAAACCCTTGTACTTCGGTGCATTGTCTCATAGGTGGAAGATTGGTAAGGGTGGGCAATGGGGGTCAAGTGACTTGCCCAGGGTCACACAGCTGGGAAGTGGCTGAGGCCGGCTTTGAACCTAGGACCTCCTGTCTCTAGGCCTGGCTCTCACTCCACTGAGCTACCCAGCTGCCTCCTCTTTTGTCTTTTTAAAAGTTTGCACAGTATTTGACACATATTAGGCGCCGTTATTATTATTTTTTAAAACCTTATCTTCCATCGTGGAATAAATATTGTATAATGGTTCCAAAGTGGAAGAGTGGTAAGAGTTAGCTTGAGGGTAAAGTGACTTGTCCAAGGTCACAAGCTAGGAAGTATCTCAGGCCAGCTTTGAACCCAGGACCTTCTGTCTCTGGGCCTGACTCTCCATCCATTGAGCCACCTAGGTGTCATTATTGATAAACATGAATAAATATTTAATGATCAACTCATGTATTACTCCTCAATGGAAGCCTTCAAGAAAAGGTGGAATGGGCGCTTGGAGAGTGCATTATAGTAAGAGTTGCTTTTAAGATATAAGTCAAACTATATGGACACTGAGGTTTCTTTCAACTCTAAAACTATGCGATTCTGTAAACATTGTGGTTGTAAGCTATAAAACATATTCAGAGGCTTCTTCCAACTTGGTCTACTATAACAGAGCCAGTTCCCTGGAAAGTGTGACTGATGCCATCTGATGGAGAAAAATGGCAGGCTGTAGAAAACAGTGAGTGGAGGCAGCAATGCAACCCCTCCATCCCAAATGGGGTATTGAGGAGGGCTGCCAGAATGAGAGCTGAGTTTATTAGCAAGAAAAGGAGTTAAAAGCTTCACAAAGTAGGTGCTGCAAAAAATAATACATAGAGCTAACAGTGAAACAGCTACTATTTGCTGAGATCATAGGATCGTAGACTTGGAGCTGAAAGAGTCTTTCGACCTCTCCTTAGGGAGTTTAAATCTAACATTCTAGCCAGCTGCTACCTCCCAAGAAGCAATAGACACCTTTGCTACTAATGTCACACATTTATACAATGTGTAAGATCTATAGATTCATTAAACATGGGTTAAACACCTACTATGTTCTTAGCACTATGCTAAGTGCTGGTGGAAATGAAAGGCAAACAAATACAAAACAAGTTATATAGAGAGTAAATAGGAAATGATTAAAAGAAGAAAATCACTAGAATTAAGGGGGGTGAAATCTTCCTGTAATAGGTAAGATTTTAATTGGGACTTAAAGGAAGCCAAGGAAGTAGGGAGGCAGAGATAAAGCAAGGAGAATGTTCCAGACATGGGGGGACAGCCAGAGAAAATTCCCTGAATAGAGATGGAGTGTCTTGTTCATGGAACAGCTAGGAGGCCAGTGTCACTGGATCAAAGAGTCTGTGTTGCAGAATAAGAGGTAAGAAGACTAGAAAGATGGGAGTGGGCAATGTCATGATGACCTTTGAATGCCAAGCAGCATTTTGTATCTTTGGTCCTGGCAGAGATAAGAAGTCATTGGAATTTACTGAGTAGAGGAGAGGAGGTGGCATAATCAGACCTATTTTTTAGGAAAATTGCTTTAGGGGATCAATAGAGAATGAATTGGAGAGAAGAGAGACTTGAGGTAGCAGACCCACTAGTAGGCTATTGCAGTAACCAAGGCATGAGGTGATGACACCAGAGTGGTGGCAGTGTCAAAGGACAGAAGGGGGAGCATTCAAAAAATGTTGCATAGGTGAAAATCACAGACCTTGTCATCAACTTGGATATGGGGGTGACAGTGAGTAATCCTAGATGACTCCTAAGTTGAGAACCTGAGGGACTGGAAAAATAGTGTTACCCCCTACTGTAATAGCAAGTTTATGGGGAGGTGGAGTTTAGAGGGATAGATAATTAGTTCCATTTTGGACTTATGGAGTTTAAGATGTCTCCTAGACATCCAGTTGGAGATGTTTGAATTCATTTATTTATTTTTTACCAATTACATGTAATAATAAATTTCTACATAAGTTTTCCAAAGTTATATGGTCCAAATTGTCTCCCTCCTTTCTTCCCTCTCCCCTCCTGGAGATGGCAAGCAATTCAATCTGGGTTATACATGTATTATCACACAAAACATTTCCATATTATTTATTTTTGTAAGTGAATTATTTTATAAAGCCAAAACCTTAAAACATATACCTGTATAAACAAGTGAAAAATAGTATGCTTTCATCTGCATTCCTACTCCATCAGTTCTTTCTCTGGCCATGGATAGTATTCTTTTTCATAAGTCTGTCAGAATCATTCTAGATCATTGTGTTACTGATAGTAGCTAAGTATCATATTTGATCATTTCACAGTATTGCTGTTACTGTATACAATGTTTTCTTGGTTCTGCTTATTTCACTTTGCAGCAGGTCACATAGGTCTTTCCGGCTCTTTCTGAAATCATCCTGTTCATCATTCCTTATAGCACAGTAGTATTTCATCACCATCATATATCATGATTTGTTCAGCCATTCCCCAATTGAAGGACATCCCTTTAGTTAGTTGGAGACATTTGAAAGGAAGTTGGAGATGTGAGGTTGGAGGTCAGAAGAAACATGGGGACAGGGAACATAAATTTGAGAATCATCAGCCTAAGGATGGCAAATAAATCCACAGTAACAAATGAAATTATCAAGTGAAAGAATATAGAGGGAGAGGAGAAAAGGACTGAGGACAGAGCCCTGTTGGATACCTGTAGTTAGAGGGCATGGCCTGAAAGAAGTTCTAGCAAAGAAGCCAGAGAAGAGATTAAATAGGAGAATCTGAATAGAGCAGTGTCTTGAAAACCTAGAAAGAAGAGAATATTAAGAAGTAGAGGGTGGGGGTGCAGGTAGGTGGTTCAGTGAATAGAGAGCCAGAAGATGGGAGGTCCTGGGTTCAAATATGGTCTCAGACAATCCTAGCTGTGTCACTCTGGGCAAGTTCACTTAGTATTACACAGTATTGATTCTAAAACAGAAGATAAGGTTTTTTTTGGTTTGTTTTTCTAAAGGAAGAGAGTGACTTTCAGTGAAGTCAAAGAGAATGAGAACTGAGAAAAAAGCTATTGGTTATGACAACTAAGAGATTATTAGTAATTTTGAAAAGAACAGTTTCAGTGGAATGATGAAGTCAGAAGCCTGATTGTAAGAGGTTACGATGAGAATGAAAAAGAAAGTGGAGGCTCTGTCATAAAAGATCTTTTCAAGGAGTTTAGCAACAAGGGGCAGAAGAGATAGAAAATGATAGTAGGAATAGAAGGATCAAGTGCGGGTATTTTTTTCAGAATGGGGGAGACACAGGCATGTTTGTAGGCAGCTGAAAATGAGCTAGTGGAGAGGGAAAGATTAGAAAGAAGGGACAGAATGGGGGTTATGGAGGTGACAGTTTGTTGGAGGAGATAGGATGGAATGAGATTGCTCAAACAAGTAGAAGGTTGGCCTTGGTAAGGTATAAGGTTATTTCATCATGTGAAACAAGGACAAAGGAGGAAATAGTGGCAGAAGGCACCTTAGGGAAAGGAGATGAGGAAGAGGAGAGAAGATGGAGCTCACAGTGAATGACCTCAATTTTTTCTGTGAAATATGAAGCAAAGATCTCAGCTGTGCAAGTGGAGGGAAGGAAGTCATGGGAAGTTTGAGGAAGGATACAAAGGTTTGCAAGAGCCTTTGTGGAAAGTGAGATAGTGAGATGATATAGAAGTTACAGTAGGATTGCCTAGCAGCCATGAGGGTCCAGTTGAGATTATGTAATATAAATGTGTAGTGGACCAAATCAGAACATATATAACATAGACTGGTACTGGCACAATTTTTTTTGCAAATAATCCTGATTTTTCTTCAGTCTATGTCATTATCTTTTGTGACCTATGTCTATTACACAAAGCTTTGTGGTTTGATTCCTTCAGTTAATATTTGCCAAAGTAAGAGAATTTCCAGGACCTTTCTGTGGGTTATGGTATACAATAGGACAAAATATTTGAAACCAGGACTGAACCAGAAAATCTGGCATGTCACTGTGTCTAAGTTCTTTATACATTTTCTAAGCCCTTTCATGTATATTAAAGTATTTGATTCTCGAATTTTCCTTCTTAAAAGACAGTCATTTATTGAATCCTCACTGTATGCAGAGAACTAGATATTAGTCCTTAAATCACTATCTGAATATCTTTACATTGAAGGAACAAATTAAAAAGAGCCCAATCAAGAGCTGATTTATTATAAATATCATTCAACTTACATTGAGTCTAGATAATGAAAATTATTTGTATAATTATTCATAATTCATAAGCAAATGCTTATAAATGATAAGTGAAAAAAGGAATTCTAAGTAGCAAATCGTGTCATCATTAGATTTTTTTGGCTTTTGTATAGTTCTACATATTAGATTTACTTCCTTTCTACCCCCTCCATTATTATTCCCCTCTTTTTATTTTTAAGGCCTAATGAATTCTCTCCCCCTTCTCCTTCCCTCCCTTTTTTGACCTCCCCACTCCCCTGCTCCCCTTGCTTTATCCCTTCTGACTTTCTCAGTAGGGTTAGATAGAGTTTTATATCACAATGGATATAGCTACTCTTCCTTCTCAAGGTTAATTACACTGAGGGTAAGGTTTAAATATTACCTCTTAATGCTCTCTTCCTCTCCTTCTTATAATAGTATTCATCCCTTCCCCTTCCCATGCCCTCTTTGTGTGGTATATAATATCCTATTTTTCTTATTCATTCAAGTTTCTCTTGGTGTCCTCTACTATTCACCCCCCTCTTTCCCACCCCCCATATCATCTTAGACCATTTAGTATTCTAACCTCTCCCTATGAATAATTCTTCTAATTACTATAATAGTGAATAGAGTTCACTACAGAGAATTAGACATAACATTTCTCCACATAGGAATACAAATAATTAGATCTTATTGAAGCCCTAAAAAGAGGCAAATTTAAAAAATAAGAGTTTTCTTACTTTCCCTTCTGTTTCTTATTTACCTTTTCATGTTTCTCTTGATTTTTGTGGTTGGATATCGAACTTTCCATTTAGTCCTGGTCTTTTCTGTGCAAATACTTGGAAATCTTCTATCTTGTTGAATGCCCAAACTTTCCCCTGGAAGTATATAGTCAGTTTTGATGGGTAGGTGATCCTTGGTTGTAGACCCAGTTCTCTTGCCTTTCTGAATATCATATTCTAAGCCTTGTGGTCTTTTAGCATGGAGGCTGCCAGATCCTGTGTGATCCTGATTGGTGCTCCTTGATATCTGAATTGTCTCTTTCTGGCTTCTTGTAAAAGTTTTTCTTTTACTTGGAAGCTCTTGAATTTGGCTATTATATTCCTGGGGGTTGTCTTTTCAGGGTCTAGTGTAGAGGGTGATCTATGGATCCTTTCCATGTCTATATTGCCCTCTTGTTGTAGAACTTCAGGGCAGTTTTGCTAAATAATTTCTTTTAGTATGTAGTCCAAATTTCTATTAATTTCTGCTTTTTCAGGAAGACCAATGATTCTCAAATTGTCTCTTCTAGACCTGTTTTCTTATTCTGTCAATTTCTCATTGAGATATTTCATGTTTCCTTCTATTTTATCAGTCTTTTGACTTTGTTTTATTTGTTCTTGCTGTCTTGAGAGATCATTGGCTTCTACTTGCTCAATTCTTTTCTTTAGAGACTGTTTTTCTGCTATAAGCTTTTGATTTTCCTTTTTGATTTGGTCTATCCTGTTTTCCAGCTGTTTGATTTTGGTCTCCAATTTGCTTATCAATTCTTTTGATTTGGGGGCATCTTTTTTGAGTTGCCCAATTCTAGCCATTAGAGACTGGTTTTCAGCTATAATCTTTTGGTTTTCCTTTTCAATCTGGTCATTTCTGGTCTTTGATTTAGTTGCCTCACTTTCCAATTGCAAATTTCTGCCTTTTAAACTGTTATTTTCTTGCCAGATCTCTTCCATCTTTCTCATAATCTCAGATTTGAACTCTTCAAGACCTTCTGACCCGTTTTCATTTTTTTGGGAAGGTTTAGATATGGTTACTTGTTTGTTCTCCTCTGCTGTTTGCTCTGTTGTCTGGATTTTTTCTGTGTAAAAGTTGTCGAGTGTTAAAGGTTTCTTCTTTATCTTTCTCTCCTGGGGTTCCTGAGTCTGGATTGCCATTGTGAGCTGCGTGCCCTCTCAGCTTTATCCTCATGCCCAGGGTGTGTCTGTGCTCTTTAGGCTCCTGAGGTCTCAGGTCTAGTTGTTCTCAGGGTCAAGCCTCCTGGTGGTCCCCTTGCTTGTTCTTCTGCCTGAAGCTCCTTTAACAGTCTCAGGGCACTGCTTCCACAGTTGTGCACCCCTCTGCGCTGGGTCCCCATTCAAGGTCCACGCCTGCGCTCAGGATTCATGTCTGCACCTGCGCACAGGGTCTGTGTTCAAAGTTTGCATGTTCTTTAGCCTCTTGGGGTCTTAAGTCTTGCTGCTCTCAGGAGCAGACCCTGGAGCTGCCAATGACTTAATGGGTGCCCCAAACTTGCTCTAACTCTTTTGCACTGGCTTTGACACTGTAGGTGGTGTGGAAGGGGAGGGGGTTGCTCAGCTGGTTTTTTAGTGAGAGCTGTTTCACCCCTTTATAGCATGGAAGTGCCCTGATTCCATGTACCTTCAATGCTGTGCCCTGTTGTGGGGTCCCTTTGTTCGTCTGGATTTGTTTTTATGTCTTCTTGAGGAGTCCTATATGTGTAGGTTAGGAGAGGTCAAGCAGCTACTTTTTACTCTGCCACCATCTTAACTTCAGTTCTGCATATTAGAAACAGCATTGTAAATACAAATAGGCAGCATTGATCATGCTCTCAAATAAAATATAGCTATTATTACTATAGATGTTATGATAATAACTGGCACTTAGATTACCCACCATCCCCTTCACTTCAGTTGTCTTTTGGGCTTTCCCAGACAATAAGCCTGAGTTGATCAGGGAGAGTGCAAACTTCTCCCTAGAGATCATAAATAGTTGCCCCCTATTTTCCAATTTGTGAGCGTGCTGAGGCACTGGAAGAGATGTTTAGTAGAAATTTGGACTTTGCTTCTCTGTTCATCAGTGTCTTTCATGATTTCTTATACAAGCATGCCTTTGAGAATAAGGAAGGGTTCAGAAAGTATGGTTTTGTTTCTTAAAAAAATTTAATCCTTAACTTCTGTCTTATCAATTCTTTTCTTAAATTTTAATTTTGAATATTTTTCCATAGTTACATATTTCATGTTCTTTCCCTCTCCCCAAACCCCCCCCCCCCAACCCTGCTTAGCTGACGCACAATCCCACTGGTTTTGGGTTTTACATGTATCATTGATCAAGACCTAATTCCATATTATTGATAGTTGGACTAGAGTTATCGTTTAATCTCTTATCAATTCTAAGAAAGAACTTTCTTTTAAATTTATGATTTTAGAAAGTTTCCTGGGACACTGAGTGTTTTAGTGGCTCAACAGTGACATACAGCCAGTATATGTCAGAAGTGGTACTTGAACTCAGGTTGTCTGGACTCTGAGAGTCCTTTGTACTCATACCAGTGATTTAAAAAAAAACAAACCCTTACCTTCCATCTTAGAATCAATACTATGTATTGTTCCAAGGCAGAAGAGGTAAGGGCTAGGCAATGAGGGTTAAGTGACTTCGTGAGGGTCATGCACCTACGAAGTATCTGAAACCAGATTTGAACCCTGGATCTCCCATCTCTAGGCTTGGTTCTCAATCCATTGCCCCATCTAGCTGCTCCCTCTCTTGCCAAGTCATTTAAAAAATTTGTGACATTTGCTTTATTGTGGTGATCTGGAACCAAACCCACCATATCTTTGAGGTATGCCTGCATTAAATTTCTTGCTCTTTCTCCATACAAAGAGGTTGCTAGGTTCTCACCAGTTATTTTTAAAAGAAAAGATGGTCTATTTTCTGACCAATATTGCTCAGGCATACTTACCATTAGATACAGAACTAAACTCTGGGATAACCTTAGATTAGTCACTGAATCTCTCTGAGCCTTCATTTCTTCGTCTTTAAAATGAAGGGACTGGAATGGATAACCTCTTTCAGTCTCTTCACTTTCAGATCTCTGAGTTTTCTTACATCTTTTTCCCCCCACTTCTTCACTGGCAGCCTCAGAAAGCAAGTGGAATATTTCACCCGTGGGAAGGCAGGAAGTAGAATCACCCCCAAACAAACATTCTAAGAGGAACCCTGGAACATTTTTTAAATTCTTGACAGTCTAGACTCTAGACAAAGACTGAAGCACTCTTTAAAGGAAGCTGGCTACATGACAGCTGGTAAACAAGACATTCTGGGATGCTCCAAGTGGCAGAGGGGCACTTTTTACTACAAACAGCTTCCAAGATAACAAGGTGCTGCTCTGCAGGATGTGGTTTGGCTCCCTTGGTCCCACCTCTGGTCCCTAGATGGAATCAGCTAAACAGAGACATTTCTTTCTATTTGTTGTTCTTCTTCCCTTGACCAACTTGTCTCTTCACACTATTTTCCATTTTTTCTGCTCTTGTAATCTCAGTCTTGCACATCCATTGCCTTTGTTGTTGTAGTAGCAGTTGTATGCTGGGATAAAGAGCTGGGTTATAGAAGGGAATTACTTCTCCACCCTCCAGCCTATAATAGCTAGCAATTGCATAACCCTTTAAGGTTTCAAAGCACTTAAAATATTATCTCATTTGGCCCTCACAAGTGTGGTAGGTAGGTGCTCTTATTAGCTCCATATTAAAGATAGGGAAACAGAGGCAGGCAGGAGCTAAACATCTTGCCCGGGGTCACACAACTGGTAAGTGTTTGAGGTCAGATTTTAATTCATGAAGATGAATCTTCCTAATGTCAGGGACAGTACTCTAACCACTGCACCACCTAGCTTCCTCTAGAAGAGAATGTCAGGATGTTTATCTCAATGCTCTTGTAAAGGAGGTGGATCAGGGAAGACCCAGATCAAATCGGGATTTTTTCCCCTAAAGAACCAGATAAAAGAGTGTTTCCTGAATTGTGGGAGGAGAAATACAGAAGAAAAACAACTGCCTGAACACATGGGCTGATGGGGATATTATTGGGGATGTGGACACTAAACGATAACTCTAGTCCAACTATCAATAATATGGAATTAGGTCTTGATCAACGATACATGTAAAACCCAGTGGAATTGTGCATTGGCTAAGGGGGGTGGGAGGGTTTGGGGAGAGGGAAAGAACATGAAACATGTAACTATGGGAAAATATTCAAAATTAAAATTAAAAAAATAAAAGTGTTTCCTAATCAACTAGAAAATAGAATATAATATTAGCTGTTGGATGAAGAGATGCAGGGAAGTCTTGATGATTGATGGGCTTGGGAAGCAACCACACCCCCTGGTGGCCTTTAAAAGGCAATTTGGCCACAGTTTGCAGTCAGTTCTGGAGGATGGACCAAGCTCTTGAGGTCACCATTTTTTCCTCTTTTCTGGTTTCTCTTACAAAAAGACTGACTTTTTGACTGTGACTGAGCAAGTGAGAGTCCTTGTATATGAGGAAGGATATGCTCAGATATCCTATTTTGGAATGAGGCTCCATTGTGAGAGAGTGGAAATGATTGACTTTTTAAAAAATTACTTCTTATTGTGTTTATAAATATGATTATTATTACTGTTATTATTTTTGAGCCTGGGTTTCCCTATCTTACCTATGTTGGAAATACTGTCACTCACAAGTCCAATCCCATTTTTGATCTGAAGCTTGAAGTTGCTCTAATGACCTTCCCTTCTCAGATAGCCTGGTTGACCATTGGCCTTGGGGGTTCACCATGCTAGTGCCAGGAACCTTAGCTTAGCCCATTGCAGCTCAGAACTCCTGGGTTCAAGAGTCCCTCTAGCTTTAGCTTCCCTTAGGAGTTACAAGAATGTGCCACCACCACCACCATATTTGGCTACTTATTATTTTGATGAACAGCAACATAGAGCACTAAGTAGAGAACTGACCGTGCATCCAGGAAGGCATATGTTCCTGTCCCACTTCTAACATATCCTTGTTAAGCAGTCCCAGATAAGTCATTTAACCTCTCAGGATTCTAAGCCAATGGTGGCAAACACAAAAAGACATGGATCTCTGCTGATACATTGACATAGAAAACCACCAGTTAATATTACCTCCACTTTACTGTTTTTCATTTTGTTAAACATGTCCCTAATTACATTATAATCTGGTTATTAGGTAGGCTTTTTTTTAATCTTTACCTTCCATCTTTGGATCATTACTGTGTACCGGGGCACAGAAGAGTGGTAAGGGCAAGGCAATGGGAGTGAAGTGACTTGCCCAGGGTCACACAGCTAGGAAGTATCTGAGACCAGATTTGAACCCAGGACCCCTGCCCCTCAACCCCCATCTCTGGGCCTGGCTCTCAATCCACTGAGTCACCCAGCTACCCCCCCCCCCCCATTGGTAAGTTTCTAGATTTAGAAGTGAAGTTCAAATTCTTCTGTCTTTCAAACAAGGCCATCAGCAATTGGATGCCCTCTTACTGTCTTATTGTAGTTTGAGTGGGGTTTGGAACTCCAGAGTACAGTAGAAGGAGGAGGGATGAAACTACAAATAGAGAATCCAGCTGGAGATGCAAGCTAGCAGAGAGAAGGAAATTACTCACCCTACCAAGAATAGTCTTGGTGTGACTTGGGACGATGGAAACAGGTCAGATCCTCTGGGATGGCCAGTGGAGCCAGGCACCAAAACTGGTAATGCCTGCTGGGTTTTTTAGAGGATTCTTGTCTGGGTCGAGCAGGATTTAGGCATTGTTGGGAGAGAACAGCTCATGTTTCTGAAACAGACGCTAATTCGGGTTGAGGGAGAACTTCTGGTGAATGGGTGGGTTAGCTGATATTCAAGTAGTCCTGTTTGTGGGAAAAGGGGCTTCAAGCCAGTATTGCAGGCTTGACTTTGGCTAGGGAATTCAGGAAATTTGGATTTCCCTGGCATCTTCCTTGAGGAAGGCACAGAGGCTGCTGAGGACCTCACACTTCCTTTTCTTAGCTTTATCTCCTAATTTTTGCATTCACATACTTTACCTTCCGGGGAAACTGAAGTGCTCTTGGCTCCTGGAATATGTCGTGCCCTCTTCTTTTCACTCTATGCCTTTATATTAAATTGTCCCATATCATCCTTCCCACCCCCTCTGCCTAGACACTTGGGATGTTGTCCTTCCTTCCTTTACCTAATGACTTTCTATTTTAAAAGCCCAACCCAAATGGCACCAACTCCAGGAAACCTCTCAATCTCTCACTGCATCTATAATAGCCACCTCCACTTCCCATGTAGCCCTTCATTTTGTAATTTTCCTTGGACTTTACTAGCTGTGTGACACTGGGAAAGTCACTTAACCTTGTTTGCCTCAGTTTCCTCATCTGTAAAATGAGCTGGAGAAGGAAATGACAAACCAATCTCATGCCTTTGCCAAGAAAACTCCAACTGGGGTCACCAAAGTTTAGACATGACTGAAAATGACTGAACAACAAGGAGTTTTATCATGTGTTAGTGTGCTTTATACTGCAAGTATTTTTGTTGCTGTTCTCTCTTTCCACTTGTCTATGAAATTCAGGAGGCCCAGGACCAATCTTGTTTACACTTTATATCTTGCTAAGAACTTTGTTCAGGATTCTATACACAGTAGATGTTTTGCCTCACTTAGTCCAGATTTCAGCCATGTAACTTTAGATAAATCACTTAACCTTTTGAGCCTTGGTTTTCTTGCTTCTAAAATGAAGACAAAATTATTTGCCCTGTCTTAATCAGAGTTATTGTGAGGATGTATTAAGATAATGTTTATTAAAGAGCTAGGTGGCACAGTGAGTACTGTGCCAGGCTTTCAGAATCAGGAAGATTCATTTTTCTGAGTTCAAATCTAGCCTGAGCTATTTACTTACTATCTGTTTGACCCTGGTCAAGTCACTTAACTGTGCTTCAGTTTCCTCATCTGAAAAAGGAAATGGCAAACCACTCTAGTAACTCTGCCAAGAAAACCATAAATGGGGTTACAAAGAGTCAGACATGACTGAACATAACTGAATGTGACAATGAAGACCAGTAAACCAACCAACCAAAGAACCAACCAACTAATCAACAGGCATTTATTAAACATCTGCTGTGTGCCAAGATCTATTGTAGGTGCTAGGGATAAATAAATAAGTCTCTTTACTCAGTCTAATGGGAGAGACAACAAGGATCTATATAAACATATAGAAAATAAATGCAAATAAATGTAAAGTTGTTAAATATAGGGAGTTTGAGAGGGAGGGCACTCATGGCTGAGAGGACAGGAAAAGCCTTCATGCCAAAAGCCATGCTTTGAGCTTTGCTGCTTTAGTATTAGTGACACAGGACATTTTCAGAGGGTATGGTGATTGAGAAGCAAGGGGAGATGGGCAGAGGATCAGTGAAAGTATTGTGGGCTGGTGGATGTTTTAAAAAAACAACCCTTTTCTTCCATCTTAGAATCAATACTGTGTGAGTTCCAAAACAGAAGATCAATAAAGGCTAATGTTTACTTAGAAATTCTTGTACCTTGGACCCCATCTCCAAGAATTCTTTTTCATCTCCCAGAATCCTTTTCCCTTCCCTCATGTTTGCATCTTCAAGTGTTGTTTATAAGTTCTGTGACTCCGCCTCTCTCTTCTCTTTCTCACAACCATGGCTTGTTAACTAGTTTTTTACGTTAGTTATTATTAACAAATTTTATAAAATATAATAGTTATTGTATATTAATTTTAATCTTTACAATTGGCAATGGGGTTAAATGACTTGCCTAGGGTCACATAGCTAGGAAATGTCTGAGGTCACATTTGAATTCAGGACCTCCCACCTCAAGGCCAGGCTCTCAGTTCATTGACTCACCGAGCTTCCTCTAGTAGATATTTTTCTAGATCTAAAGCAGGAGTTCTTTTTTCCTTTTTTCTTGACAACCAATGATTTATTCCTTACGCACTTCTTACATAATGAAAAAGAGGTACTCTCTCTGATAACAGTAGAATCTGATTTTATTAGAGCAAGAGGTTAAATTTCTAGAATGTGCAAGAAATAATTTATCCAATGTCAGAAAGTCCTCTGGAACAATAGTGTTTAACTCAAAAAGAAATGGAGCCATTAATCAGTACACAAGGATGTCTGTAATCTCTATGTTGACTTCATTTTAAAATGTAATGTGAGCTATGTTTTACTGTATTTTTATTTGTTTCATTAAATATTTCCTAATTACACTTAAATCTGATTCTAGCCATACTTGAGAGGGTGGTGGACCACTTGTCTCCTCTAAAGTAGGAGATCTTAATTCTTTTGTGCTATGTTCTCCTTTGGGAGGCTTGTCAAGTCCATGCTTCACTCCTAAGAATAATGTTTTTAAATGCATAAAATTAAACATAAGATTACAAAGAAAATAAATTATACTGGAATCATTATGGAAAAAATGTTTCAAATAAGTTTTAGGATTCTAGATTAAGAGTTCCTCTTGTAGGTGTTTTTTTTTTCTGCATTTAGGGACCATATCCTGAAAAAAGGGATGGGGATCTGGCCAAGAGAATTTGGCTCATTTGCTGTAGCTTACCCTGGGAAGACATATTCAGTGACCAGAGTCTGGGCATTAACCTAGAAATAGAAATCTACCTGGGGTGGGTTGGGAGGGGGAAAAGAAAGGACAGATCAAAGGAGAAGGAGTAATCAGAAAGAGGATACTGAAAATGGAAGAGAGCCCAAAAAGAGAGTAGTGATATGGGCAAAGGGACTGATGGGTAACAAGATGAGAAAATCCTCTCCAAGGACTATATATAGTCTTTTAAAGTTCTGGCATAATGTGGAGTTTTTTAAGACCTGCTAGAGAGTCACAAATCCCAGTGGTTCATTTATCTTCTCTTATTAATCCATGGAAAATGGCAGGAAATTTGTTAAAAAAAAAGTCAGTGCTGTGAGAAAGTCCAGCAACTACTTTCTTTACAACTAACTTTGACGGTGGCAGCCAAGGAGAGGGGCAGAACGCAGCTATAAAACAGAAGGGAGGTTTTTTTTCCCCTAAATGAAAGACACTGAGTATAACAATTGCTAATGTGTGTGTATTTTTCTCTTTCTGTAATGCTCCATGCTGATGCAAGTCATTTTTTTTCCTCTCAAAGAACTCTATCTTTATATAAATTATGTACAATTTATAGACTCTTTAGTCTCGGAGTTTGATAAATGGAGCCAGATCCAAGCAGCCGTTAATAACAACAGACTCTAGACATGAAGAAAAAGTGCTTTTCCCTAATCATTTTTCATTATTTCAAGGTATGAATTTGCAGATTACTTTATTAACCTCTGTAGGGTTTAAGGGAAGCTGTCTTTGTGGAAAGTAATAACCTAGTTTTTCCCGAACCCTTATGGCTCCAGTCATTCTTTATTATACAATGGCATCATAGGGATTATATACCATAGCACATGTTTTGAATGAAAACCTTGGTTTTAGCTCTGTGTAACCCGGGCACATAAGAGGCTCATGAGCACCAGCACCAAACTAATGTAGAAAAGCAGTACTCCTCTCCTCAAAAACTATTAACAGTGAGAATCAGAGGTGCAGGGCCAGAAGGCATCTCTGGGGTTAGCTAGCTTCCTTCCCTTTCATTTCCTAGATGAGGAACCTGAGGTCTAGGGAAGTTAAGGGGCTTGTCCAAGATCACAAAAGGAATAACAGTCAGAGACAAGATTTGGACCCAAGTTTTCTGATTCCAGAACTGAGTTCAACCCTATTGATCTGCATGCTATTGATAAAATCTGCGTGATCTCAAAGATCCCTGGCAGCTTCAAGTCTTTAATTCTATGAATTTACAAAAAGAAATTTCTGCTGGTTAACTAAAAGGCATTGAGAAAACACTTTTTATGTGAGCACTTATTGAAAATCTTCCTAAATTATTTCAGTCTCTGATGAAGGATCTTACCCACCACATTGATACAATTAACTCAAGTTGTGGAGTAAGACATGCATTTTTAAACATGGCTGACGTAGGATTTTGTTTTGCTTGACTGAATAATTGTTATAAGGGCTTGGATTTCCCATCCTTTATTTTTTCCTTCCTTCCTTCCTTCCTTCCTTCCTTCCTTCCTTCCTTCCTTCCTTCCTTCCTTCCTTCCTTCCTTCCTTCCTTCCTTCCTCCCCCC
>NC_058130.1:642333956-642347737 GCF_016433145.1 Gracilinanus agilis | reverse complement strand
AATAATAATAATAATAATAATAATAATAATAATAATAATAATAAAATCTGTATATTAAGCAGTGCTCCAACTTTAAAGCACTATGTAAATGTGCTTTAAAATCCCAAGGAGGAGGACTCCAAATCTGAGAGTTGTGGGCCCCCCCCATAAACCAGACTTTACCCTGAAACAGGTCTGTGGCTGTCAGATACAAAGAACAGGCAAAGGAGAAGGCTCCTAGAAAGTGACCCCAAAGATGATTCCATTCAATTCACTAAGATATTTATTCTGCAGAGCACTGTGCTAGGTCCAGGGGATGGGGGAGAGGGGAAAGGGAGTGAAGGGGTTGGGATGATGCAGGAGAGGAGAGTTTCATTCTTTTCTATGGTCCCATAATAGTTTTTCCCTCAAGAAATGCAGAAGGAAGAAGAGAAAGGGGATCTATATATTTTTAAATGCCTTGTTATCTCAGGTAAATTATTAATGGAGGCAGCAAGGTAACTTTCACTTATCGCTTACTCTCCCTGAAAGGTAATCTAAGTAAAACAGGCCACATCAAAAAGACACATTTTTAGAATCAAACTGAGTGCCTGCTGTGGTTCAGCACTGTGCCAGCCAGAGGGGGTACAGATGAGAAGTAACATTGCCCCTGCCTTTGAGGGTGTTTGTCATCTAACTGTACATCTTGACTCTTGAGCCTTATGTCTCCCAACATTTCCCTCCAATGATGCTACAAACTGGCCTATTTGCTGCTCCTCACACACTTTATTCATAATACCCACAATTCTGTGGGTAAGAAATCTTCTGACCCAAGTACTTTGTGCTTTCCCACTGAGAGGTCTAGAGGATCTTTGCCTTTAACCAGTCACTGAAACAACTCAACAGTAACAGAGTCCTGAGACTGATGGGATCTTGCAGGATGATGAGATTTTTCTCAATAATGAGTTTCCTGAGTTATAACAGAGGAATGCTTACCAGTAAGTTTCAGGGTGAATCACATGCTATCCCTTGGCCTCAGTTTCTTAATTTATAAAAAGGATAGATTAGACTAAATAATCTCTAAGGTCCCTTCCAGTCCTACAAATTTTACAATTTCCTTGGAAGAATTAATTACGCACTTACTATAGCCAAGCCATTGTGCTGAGTCTTACAAATATCTCATTTGATCCTCACAGCAACTTTGGAAAGTAGGTGCGATTATTATTCCCATTTTACAGTTGAGGAAACTAAGGCTGTTGTTGAGTCATTTTGGTCATGGCTGACTCTTCATGACCCCATATGGGAATTTTCTTGGCAAAGATGCTAGAGTGGTCTGCCATTTGCTTTTCCAAATCATTTTATAGATTTTGAAGAAACTGAGGCAAATAGAAGTTAAGTGACTTGTGCAGGGTCACCCAGCTAGTAAGTGTCTGAGGCTAAATTTAAACTCAAATCTTCCCAACTTCAGGTCCAGTCCTCCATGTACTATGTTACCATGTAACTACCTCTTTTATTTCTTGGCTACTTGAATAATTTCTTTTTTTCCTGTTTAGGAATTCTTCATCTTGTGAAATGAGATAGAGCATAGAAAGACACTCTTTGAAACCTTCAAGCTTTTCCACAAGTAAGGATGGTAACTTGGATTCAAAATAGAATAACAGTTCATCTATTTGTAGTTTCTAGGGTTATTTTTCCCTTATGACAAATGAAGAATCTAGAGGGCAGAGAATTTGAGTAACTTGCCCAAATACAAGCTAGTAAGTGTCTGACCCTGGGACAAATGATTTCTACTATATTCCATAGGAGAGACTGCCTCCAGCAGGGAAGCAAATAGAATATATTCTGGACACTTCACTTAAATACTTCTCTTGGGTTCCAAATTCCCTAGTATTAAAGTGTTACGGTTATCAAGTGGAACTACAGACTATTGTGATCTCATTTCATAAAATAACCAGAACAAACCTCAGTTAACAATATATTAGCTATTGTCAGCTCTGAAGGGAGGTTCCTCTGTGCCTGTTTTTGAAGCTGGCTTGACTATTCTTTTCCTTTCCTTAAGTTATTGCCTACTAATTTTCCCAGATAGTAATTAGGCAAATTCTAGTGTTCATTGGATGAAAGTTGTCAAAGTATAATAAATAGAGGGTCTAGAATATTGCTAGAATATTCTAAACTCATTCATATCTTGTAGCCTGTTGGAAGATCATCCCCAACCACCCCCCTTTTTGCTATTCTTATTTATTCCTACTGTAAACTGAACCTGGGTAACTGTCCCTAAAGAGTAACAGCTAACCCTGGCTTATGAAGCAGCTTCTGAGTTTGACTGGAGAGCTTTCCCTTTCCACCCTTTGCCTCCCGCCTTAACTCACAACTGAGTCACTTGGCTTAGGGCTGAGCTCCTATTTATAGGGGTGCTCTAACAGTCTTTTCCAGCCTCATGCCAACTCATGCCAACTCTGGGAATTCCAAAATCTGAACCCCTAATTGGCAACAGTTTGCCCAAGATGGCTTCCTACAAAAACTATTTACACTACAGAGATTCAAGTTGCATTTCAAAACTTTGGTTGTTTGGGACCCTAATTTCCCTATAAAATAATATTGCACATGGTAACTTCTTTCCCAGATTACTTCCCCCAAAGTCTATTAGAACTAATAGTTTTGTCAGCTGTCATGATCAAAGAAAGCATGGTCTGGTGGATAACTTGTGCATGAGTGCTGAAGGATGGAAGTCAATGAGTGTTTGCTTTATGACCTAGAGAGAGTGACTTCACTTTTCTGTGCCTAATTTTACAGAGGAAAATGTTCATTATGTATGATAGGTTCATGTAATTATAGCTAGTAAAAATGATTCTGTTTTTATGTGTGTTTATATTTATATTTATATATAATTTATATACTTATTATAAGCATACTATAATATGTGTATATATAATATAAATGTAATATATTTATATTATTATATAAATAATATGCTTGTTGTGAAAAGATAGGCATACTAATACATTGTTGGTAGACTTGTGAAATGGTACAACCATTTTGGAAAATAAATTGGAATTATGTAAATAAAGTGATTAAGATGCTCATATATTTTGAACCAGAAATTTGTTACTGGGCTAATTCCCCAAGGAAGCTATTAATAAGAAAAAATTCTCTATCCTCTCCAAAATATTTATAGTGCTATGTTTTGTGATGACAAATAATTGGAAACAAAGCAGATACCTAACAACTAGGTAATGGCTAAGCAGAATATGGTACATAAATTTAGTGGAATATTACTGTGATTTAAGAAATGATGTATGTGATGAATACAGAGAAGCCTAGGAAGATTTATATGAACTAATGAAAAGTGAAGTAAACAAAACCAAGAAAAATATATTAACTAGCAATATAAATATAAAGAAGTATCGTACACCAAAAATTCAAAAGTAAATCTAACAAAAATATAAAGATCAAGCAGGCCTCCAATGAGGAGATATGAGAAGATATCCCCAACTTACCCCTTTGTGGAAGTGTGAGGTCCCTGGATGTTAGCCATTACACATGTGTATGAACCTTTTCAGTATATTAATCAGTTGTACTCACTCTAGAATAAGAAATATGAGCTGAACTGTTTTCAGCTTGATCTTCCTTTAGAAATATTTCATAAGTATATTGCCTATTCATTTGGCTTGAGATCTTCCTGAGATGCAAGTTGCCATTTTACAAAATGGCTCCAAGTAGTGTGAACCTTTCTATGTTCTAGGTCCAGGGTGAATGTGCGAAATTATCCTTCATTTGTAAGTTGTTGCTATTATTGGTCCTTCATTTTCAAAGAAGACCAAGTTGTTGAGTGCCAAGTGGACAACAAAAGTGGATGGGAAACCTTGAAAAGGGCTCAGCAAGTCCTCACGCCAGAGGTGCTAGAACTCCTTGATCACCCATATTGCTTGGTGGTTCAGTGGATAGAATACTAGACCTCAAGTCAAGAAGACTCATCTTCCTGAGTTCAGATCTGACACTAGGCAAGTGTACTTGCCTAGTTACTCCTGTTTTCCTCAATTTATTTATTTGTAAAATGAGAGGGAGAAGGAAATGGTAAATCACTCCAGTATCTTTGCCAAGAAAACCCCAAATGGGATCACAAAGAATCAGCTACGACTGAACAGTAAAAACTTTCATGCGTATATAGTTCTGTGATGTAGGTAGTACAAGGACAACCATTCTTCCATTTTATAGATGAGTGAATTGTGCCTAAATGATTTGCTTTTGGTTACAGAGCTGTAAGTAGCAGTTCTGGGATTCAAACCATGACTTCTGCCTCCAAGTCCAGTTCTTTTTCCACAACATCACACTCTTTTTTGTTGATATACAGACCATTAATAATTCCTCTAGTCCATTTCTTTCCTTTTGGCATAATGTATTAGGAAGAGTCTGGGAGCATCCTTCTACCATGTCAGCTCCCTTCTTATATTGTGGGCTCTTTCTGGGACTGGTCATCTCTAATTTTCCTTTCCTGCTTATGCTTCTGACTATGTATTTTGACACCCTGGCTTAGTTTCTTTTTCACTTTTCAACTTCCCTCAGTGCCTGAGGCTTTTTTATCCTGGAACATCCCTCTACAATTGCTGAGTTCCTTCCAGGGCTTCCATTTTAGGGACCAGACAAATCTGGCCATGCCTTATTCCTCTCCTAGCTATGCTTCTGACTATAGACTTTGCCTCTAGTCACCAAGTAGGTACTTTTTCTCTTCCATTCCTCTTTCCCCTTTTCAGCTCCCTTTTTGTCTCATCCCCATTAGGATGTAAGCTCCTTAAGGACAGAGGCCATATTTCTTTATGCTTTTCTTTGTATTCCTTACCTTAGTACAGTGCCTGACTCGTGGTAAGTGCTTAACAAATTCTGGTTACCTGGATGCCTAGGACTCTATTAAGCTCTGCATTATTAGAATGGGCTATCTTGGAAGATTTTGAATTCTTCAGCACTGGGAGTCTTTAAATGGAGGATTGTTGACTAGTCAATGGGGATGTTGTATAGGAGATTTCTGCTGAGGTAGGGGGGCAGCTGTAAGGAACAATTCTGAAGCCTGGGACAGGATTAACAAAATATTCATAGGGCAAACAGAAGGAAAAACCCTCCTCAAATCCAGTTTTCAAGAGAAATTCTGTGGAGAGGACAGAGAATAGAACCTGGGGTACAAAGTCTAGGCCTCATGGCTATTGTTGGAGATGGTGGGGTCTAGGGGATAGAGATTTGAGGGATAGGGAGTGGGGAAGCATGGCATGGGGCAGGCTGAGAAGAAGCAAGGCACTATATTTATCATTGAAAATACTAGGCAAATAGATGTTTAATCAATATTTATTGACAGAATGAACAATAGTCTTTGATGTGATTTTGTCATAATCTACCCGTTAGTAATGTGGCAAATTATTTGGCTTCCTTTCCTCTCTCTCTGTATTCACCTTTTCATTACTCTGAAAGTAATAAAGCTCTTAAGTATCTTAGGTACTTTAGGTATCTTACATACTTTAAGTACCTCACCTTTCTCAAGTATCATAGATGTCTTAATTATTTCAATTATTACCTTTCTGGGTATGAATGTATTCAATTCAACCTTGTCAAAATCCTTTAGTTTTCACATTACCTTTTTATGCTTCTCTTGAGTGTTGAATTTGCTCATCAAATATTCTTTTTTAGATCTGTTTTTTTGGTCAGGAAAGTCTGAAATTCCTCTATTTCATGAAATACCAATTTTTTTCCCTCTGGAAAATTATGTTCAGTTTTATAGAGTATATAATTCTAGGTTGTAGGCCTAGATCATTTGCCTTTCAGAACATCATATTCTATGCCTTCTGCTCCTTTAATATAGAAGCTGCCAGGTATTGTGTAATCCTAACTGTGTCTCCTTAATATTTGAGTTTTTTCCTTCTGGTAGTGTGTAGTACTTTTTCCTTATCTTAGGAGTTCTGGAATTTGGCTATGATAGTCCTGGGGAATTTCATTTTAGTTTCTCTTTTAGGAGGTGATCAGTGGATTCTTTCAATTTCTATTTTTCCTTCTTGTTCGAGGATATCAGGTCAGTTTCACCTGATGATTCCTAAATTATCTCTCTTTTATCTGTTTTCCAGGTCAGTCATTTTTCCTGTGAGGTACTTAGATTTTCTCTTGTTTTTTCATATTTTTAATTTTGTCTTCTTATTTCCTGATGAATTATGGTTTTGTTAGTTTCTATTTCTCCAATTCTAATTTTTGGGAAGTTTTTTTCTTTCTTGAGTTTTTGTGTTTCCTTTTCCATTTGACCAATTCCACTCTTTAAAGAGTTGTTTTCTTTCTTTCTTTTTTTTTTGACCTCCATTTCCATTTGGTCCATTCTATTCCTTAGGGAGTTGTTTTCTTCAAGATATTTTTGTGCCTATTGGGGCAGCTGGGTGTCTCAGAGGATTGAGAGCCAGGCCTAGAGACAAGAGGTCCTGGGTTCAAATCTGACCTCAGTTACTTCCTAGCTGTGTGACCCTGAGCAAGTCACTTAACCCCCATTGCCTAGCCCTTACTGCTTTTCTGTCTTGGAACCAATATGCAGTATTGATTCTAAGATGTAAGGTAAGGGTTTTAAAAAAAAAAAGATATTTTTGTGCCTCACTTTCCTTTTGGACTGTTCTAGTTTTTACAGAGTTGATTTCTTCAGTGAATATTCATCCCTGCTGTTGAGTTTTTCTGTCAGTTCTTTTATTTTATTTTATTAAAACATTTTTTTCAAGTCCTTCCAGGGATTGTTTTGAGGTCTGATATCCTTTCACATTTTCCTTTGAGGCTTCTCATGTTTCCTTTTTGGCATTGTTGTCTTCTTCTGAGTTTGCATTTTGGTCTTTCCTGTCACTAAAATAACTTTCTAAGGTCATGGTATTTTTTTTTTGCCTTTTGCTCATTTTTCTAATTCTATAATAATAATAACCTCTATTGAGGTTATTCTCTATTTATCTGTTGATGTTATTCTCTTTTCCTGGGGTATAAGGTGCACTGCTTCAAGTTTGCAGGGTACTTTTCTTTGGTATTTGGGTTAGGATGGGCTGTCCTTTCCCCTCATAGTATGTGTTTTGAGAAAGTGGCCCTGTTGGCTTGTTCTGGGGAGGTTTGCAGATATTTTGTTCAGCTATATTCAGCACTCCATACTATTATTGTTTCATGGGCAGATTTGGTCTCTGTTCTCCTACTTCCCTGCCCCTGCCAAATGGCCTGGGCTGGATGGGTCCCCTGTTCTGGGCTCTGCTCCCTCAGGGCACTCTGTTGCCATATGGGAGTGAGTTGGTTACTATAGTCCCAGTTTTCCCTCTCTGTTCCCTTATAGCTCCAGGGCTCTGCTCTCATGTGGGAGTAAGTAGCTCCCTGAAGTTCTAGCTCTCCCTCTCTGGTCTCTTGTGGCTTCAGAGTTCCACTGCTAGGTGAGAATTTGTAGGTTTCCTGCCTTCTCTGCTTTCTGTACTTGCGTGGAGTGGCTCAGGGTGGGTTTATTCCTGCTCTGCAGTTTTGTTGCCTCTGGAGGAGTGACAGCATGTTGGGCTGCTTCAAGTTCTACAATTCCTCACAGGTGCTTAACTGCCTGGGCTGCTCTCTTCACTTACACCAGTAAGACATGTTCCTCCAGTTTTCCTTCATTTTGAAGTGATTTATTTTATTCTCTTTTTTTTGCATGTGCATAGAAGGATTGGGGGAGCAGAAAATCCTTTATTTCACCATCTTAGCTCTGAGCATGCTACTCCCAGTTCTATGGTGAATTATTTGGAACAAAGATTTTGATATGGTTTCATTTTATGATAGCAATTATCTTGTGGGTATGAGTTTCTACTGACACTAGATTGACTCAAAACATCAGATCTTGATCTAATGAAAAGGATTTCTCCATTTTCAGTTATTATTCTGTCAGGTGAGTACTTGATTTTATTCTACATGCATTGGTTTCATTGTTCCTTTGTTGTGCTTTTAATTCTGTGATTTTACAGAATTTACATTATTTTAAGAAATTGTGTAAGATTTGTGACTATTTAAGAACATACTTCAATGAATTCTAGAGATAATGCAGCAACTGTGGATGTGGGAAAGTCACAAAAAGGATCATTCAAAACTCAAATGAAAAAGGATTGTTGCCACCCAAAGCACAAAAGAAAGTATAGTCAAAAATGAAAACAATACCAAGAATTGACAAACTTTTGCTGAAAAATCAATCTAATTAATCCCAAGGGAAAAAAATAAGGACCTTCAAAGGGACCCATGAACTAGATGGGTATTACTGGCCACTCTACAAAGAGATAGAGTCATCCTGAAGTTGGAAGAATATCAAGATTAAGTTTTTTAAAAAAAAACAGCATAGGCAAAATCATACAAAGATTAAATTACTGAAGTTTGGGACAAGGCCATTTTTATTGATCTCATTCATTTTTCATTCAAGAATATAGCTAAAGTATTAAAATAGGCAATGAGGAGACTAAGCTATCACTCTTTGCAGATGATATGATGGTATACTTAAAAAATCCTAGAGAATCAACTAAAAAGCTAGTAGAAATAATCAACAACTTTAGCAAAGTTACAGGATACAAAATAAATGCATATAAATCATCAGCATTTCTATATATTTCCAACACATCACAGCAGCACATGTTAGAAAGAGAAACACCATTTAAAATCACCCTAGACAATATAAAATACTTAGGAATCTATCTACCAAAACAAAGACAGGAATTATACGAACACAACTACAAAACACTTTCCAAACAATTAAAACTAGATCTAAACAATTGGAAAGACTTTGATTGCTCATGGGTAGGATGAGCTAACATAATAAAAATGACCATTCTACCCAAATTAATTTACTTATTTAGTGCCATACCTATCAAAGTACCAAGAAACTTTTTTACAGAATTAGAAAAAACTGTAACAAAGTCCATTTGGAAGAACAAAAGATCAAGAATATCAAGGGAAATAATGAAAAAATGGTGAAGGAAGGTGGCCTAGTAGTATCAGATATTAAACTATACTATAAAGCAGTGACCATCAAAACAATATGGTACTGGCTAAGAGAGAGAAGGAAGGATCAGTGGAATAGACTTGGGGTAAGTGACCTTAGCAGGAAAGTATATGATAAACCCAAAGAGCCCAACTTTTGGGACAAAAATCCACTATTTGACAAAAACTTCTGGGAAAATTGGAAAACAATATGGGAGAAATTAGGTTTAGAGCAACATTTCACACCCTACACCAAGATAAATTCAGAATGGGTAAATGACTTGAATATAAAGAAGGAAACTATAAGAAAATTAAGTGAACACAGAATAGTATACTTGTCAGATCTCTGGGAAAGGAAAGATTTTAAAAACCAAGCAAGAGTTAGAAAAAATTACAAAATGTTAAATAAATATTTTTGATTATATTAAATTAAACATTTTTTGTACAAACAAAAACAATGCAACCAAATTCAGAAGGGAAACAACAAACTGGGGAAAAAAATCATTATAGCAAAAAATTCTGACAAAGGTCTAATTACTCAAATATACAAGGAGCTAAATCAATTGTATAAAATGTCAAGCCATTTCCCAATCAATAAATGGGCAAGGGACATCAATAGGCAATTTTCAGATAAAGAAATCAAAATTATCAATAAGCACACGAGAAAGTGTTCTGAATCTCTAATAATTAGAGAAATGCAAATCAAAACAACTCTGAGGTTATCACCTCACGCCTAGCAGATTGGCTAAAATGACAAGGGAGTGTAATGAATGTTGGAGGGGATGTGGCAAAATTGGGGCATTAATCCATTGTTAGTGGAGTTGTGAATCGATCCAACGATCCTGGAGGGCAATTTGGAACTATGCCCAAAGAGTGCTAAAAGATTGTCTGTCCTTTGATCCAGGCAAACCACTGCTGGGTTTGCACCCCAAAGAGATCATAGATGAAAAAGCCTGTACAAAAATATTTATAGCTACGTTTTTTGTGGTTGCAAAAACCTGGAAAACAGGGGTATGCCCTTCAACTGGGGAATGGCTGAACAAATTGTGGTATATGTTGGTGATGGAATACTATTGTGCTCAAAAGAATAAAGAACTGGAGGAATTCCATGTGAACTGGAATGACCTCCAGGAATTGATGCAGAGTGAAAGGAGCAGAACCAGGAGAACATTGTACACAGAGACTGATATACTGTGGTAAAATCTAATGTAATGGACTTCTGTACTAGCAGCAATGCAATGATCTAGGACAATTCTGAGGGACTTATGGAAAAGAATGCTACCCACATTCAGAGGAAGAATTACAGGAGAGGAAACACAAAAGAAAAGCAACTGCTTGAACACATGGGTTGATGCAGACATGATTTGGGGAAGTAAACTCTAAATGACCCCCCCCTCGCCCAGTGCAATTATCAATAATATGGAAATAGGTCCTGATTGATGACACATGAAGAAACCAGTGGAAATGTGCTTTGGCTATGGGGGAGTTTGGGGGAGGGGAAAATAAGAACATGAATCATGTAACCATGGAAAAAATTTTTTTCTGAAAAATAAAATAAAAAAAAAGAATATAGCTAAAACATTGCTAGAAATTCAAGTGACCCTGTACAATTGGGACATGTTCATCAGATTATAAAATATCTACCCCAGAAATGTTATGGAAATTTAAAAATTTCCATTGGACCTGGAAATCAATCAGTCAATATACATTTATTAAGTACTCACTATATGCCAAACATGACTGTGTTAGTTTGGTAAGTACTGGGGATACAAAGGAATCAAAAGATAGCCCTTACCATTGAAGATCTAGTGGCCCAATGGTGGAGATAACGTGCAAATGACCATGTACAAGTAAGCTATTTTATAAGTATTATAAATAATTTAATAAATATTATAAAGATATAAAATAAAGATATAAAATAAAGATATTTTATACATAACCAAGAGTGGGAAGATAATGAAATTAGGAGAGTTCTGGAAAGAATTGTAGGAATTTAACTAAGACCTGAAAGAAGCCAGAGAAGTCAATAGGAAGGCATAAGGAGGGAGATAGGAAAAATAATGACATCTCATAAATATATCATTAATCTGAAAAAGCAGAATCATTCTAGGATAACAGAAATTCCATTTGAAGATGGAATACTTATACTATGGTATATATCATAAAAGATTAAAGAATTTATCCAAGAGATAGAAATTAACATTCTTCAATGGCCTGACTTTATCCCGTTGAAAACCTATGAGGTTCAGAGGTAGCTAGGTGGCTGAATGGATAGAGAGCCAGGAATGGAGACATGTCCTGGGTTCAGATCTCTCCTCCAACACTTCCTAATTATGTGACCCCTGGGCAAATCACTTCATACTATTTGCCTAGCCCTTATCACTTTGGGGTCTTAGAACCAATACTTAGTATAAATTCTAAAACAGAAGGCAAAGGATTAAAAAAATAAAAAAATATCTATAAGGTCTAATCAAAACTAAGCTTGGAAGAATGTATTATTTCTCAAAAATATACTTTGTATCTGATTTATAAAAGTGTGCTTTCGTGAAGAGCAAATAGTTGTCAAAATAGCATAAATACCTGATTATATAAAAGAAATTACTATAGCAAAAGGAGTGGATGGGAAGTAGATTTTTAAAAAAAGATATAAAAGATGTAAGGTTTATTGTGTAAATCAATGAATTTATTTAATGTTTTATTCCAGGTAATTTGTATATCTCTACAAGAATTTTAAAAAATAATTGATACGGGGGCAGCTGGGTAGCTCAGTGGAGTGAGAGTCAGGCCTAGAGATGGGAGGTCCTAGGTTCAAACCCGGCCTCAGCCACTTCCCAGCTGTGTGACCCTGGGCAAGTCACTTGACCCCCATTGCCTACCCTTACCACTCTTCCACCTATGAGACAATACACTGAAGTACAAGGGTTTAAAAAAAATAATTGATACTATAAAAATAACATGAATGGAAAATGCCTAGAAGGGTTAATTTGTTAAGATAAATAACTCAATGGAAGGGCTTTGTTGTCTTTTGCATTAAGCAGAATCACTTAGTCACCTGCCTTTCTATTATTCTGGTGGGGAACATCTATACAATAGCTCACATCTTATCATCCTATTACAACATTCCTGAGTTGTGTGAGAATCTGGGTATTATATATATATATATATATATATATATATATATATATATATATATGTGTGTGTGTGTGTGTGTGTGCATATATATATATATAAAATAAAACCCCTTACCTTCTGCCTTAGAACCAATATTCTAAGGCAGAAGGTAAGGGTTTTTATTTTAAATATATATATTCTATATATTTTATATAGAATATTAGAACCAATATTCTAAGGCAGAAGAGTGGTAAGGGCTAGGCAATGGGGGTTAAGTGACTTGCCCAGGGTCATACATCTAGGAAGTGTCTGAGGTCAGATTTGAACCCAGGACCTCCCATCTCTGGGCCTGCTCTCAATACACTGAGCCATCCAGCTGCCCCCAATCTGGATATTTCTTAAAAGAATTGGGTCCTGCAATGGGGCCCGGTCAAAAGTTTCTATCTTGGTACCATTAACTATAGCAGGAGTGTTGGTCTCTAATAGTGCTTAAGCCCAAGTCAATGATAGCAATTTTAATTCTTCTTGGAAGTGTCAATGACTAAACCTGTCAGAGATGACATAAACTAGTGACAGATAGGGCTGGTGCTATAATGCTTATTGAACTGGAAACTGAATGGCAGGGAAGATTTTTTGCACTGGAATTATGGAGTTTAGGATGATGTGACAGAATCTTCTATTGATGTGAAATAATAATAATAAATTGGCTAGCATTTGTTTATCACCTACTACTAAACACTTTACAAATATTATCTCATGTGATCCTCACAGAGAGCCTGAGAAGTAAGCACCATTTTAATGCCCAGTTTACAGTAGAAGAAACTGAGGTAGACAAAGTTTAAGTGACTTGCCTTGTGTCACACAGCTAGTGAGTGTCTGAGGTGGAATTTGAATTTAGATCTTCCTGATACCAAGCCTACCACTCCATCCACTGTGCCGCTTAGTTTCTGGAAGATTATAGCCTTGTAAAATTTTCTAGGAGACAATAGAGCCTATATTCCATCAAAAGAGAGTGCCTTGAATTGTCAGAAAGGAGGAAAAAACCCTTTTTTTTCTGAAGAGCTTAGCTCTGTTTGCAAACATCCCATTCACTTTGGTTTGCCCTTGACCCACAGCATGATGTCCTATCCCAAATGGAGGAGCAATTCATTCTACCTAGTCGCTGCACAGTAAATGCAGCATTTCCATTTAGTTACAAATGTCTCATATGCAGTCTTGTTATTATTTAACATAATTAGAAAAGTGTTATTCAAAAATTTTAATAGCATAACTAGGAATAGATCTCGAGGAAGCTAAGAATCCACATTTTGGCATTTTGAGAAACACAATAAATATTTAAAACTGTGTTTAGTATAAGATATATCTAACTATAGAGCATTAATGTTTTTTTTTAAGATTAGAGCATATTTTAAAGATGAGCAAATTCAAAAGTAAAAATAAGCATCCCAAAAGTATTTATGTGGGATAACTGAGAAAAGGAAAAGAACCTGAAATTTCTATCCCCCAAATTACCATCTCTAGACTTGCAGGTTTCCCAGTTTCAGGGTACTCCAGCTGAAGTAATTTAGGAGCTCAGCTCAGTAATCCATTCCATTCAGGCAGGAAGTGTTTGAGAAGACCAGTAGAAAAAAAAAACCACAATTATTTTTTTTTCTTCTTGCTGGTCTTCTCAAATTCATCACTGCTTGGGAAGCTGATGCCACTCTCTTGGTGGGTGGTCATCATCATCATCAACCACC
>NC_058130.1:642265048-642332680 GCF_016433145.1 Gracilinanus agilis | reverse complement strand
CTGCCTTAGAACCAATATTCTAAGGCAGAAGGTAAGGGTTTTTATTTTAAATATATATATTCTATATATTTTATATAGAATATTAGAACCAATATTCTAAGGCAGAAGAGTGGTAAGGGCTAGGCAATGGGGGTTAAGTGACTTGCCCAGGGTCATACATCTAGGAAGTGTCTGAGGTCAGATTTGAACCCAGGACCTCCCATCTCTGGGCCTGCTCTCAATACACTGAGCCATCCAGCTGCCCCCAATCTGGATATTTCTTAAAAGAATTGGGTCCTGCAATGGGGCCCGGTCAAAAGTTTCTATCTTGGTACCATTAACTATAGCAGGAGTGTTGGTCTCTAATAGTGCTTAAGCCCAAGTCAATGATAGCAATTTTAATTCTTCTTGGAAGTGTCAATGACTAAACCTGTCAGAGATGACATAAACTAGTGACAGATAGGGCTGGTGCTATAATGCTTATTGAACTGGAAACTGAATGGCAGGGAAGATTTTTTGCACTGGAATTATGGAGTTTAGGATGATGTGACAGAATCTTCTATTGATGTGAAATAATAATAATAAATTGGCTAGCATTTGTTTATCACCTACTACTAAACACTTTACAAATATTATCTCATGTGATCCTCACAGAGAGCCTGAGAAGTAAGCACCATTTTAATGCCCAGTTTACAGTAGAAGAAACTGAGGTAGACAAAGTTTAAGTGACTTGCCTTGTGTCACACAGCTAGTGAGTGTCTGAGGTGGAATTTGAATTTAGATCTTCCTGATACCAAGCCTACCACTCCATCCACTGTGCCGCTTAGTTTCTGGAAGATTATAGCCTTGTAAAATTTTCTAGGAGACAATAGAGCCTATATTCCATCAAAAGAGAGTGCCTTGAATTGTCAGAAAGGAGGAAAAAACCCTTTTTTTTCTGAAGAGCTTAGCTCTGTTTGCAAACATCCCATTCACTTTGGTTTGCCCTTGACCCACAGCATGATGTCCTATCCCAAATGGAGGAGCAATTCATTCTACCTAGTCGCTGCACAGTAAATGCAGCATTTCCATTTAGTTACAAATGTCTCATATGCAGTCTTGTTATTATTTAACATAATTAGAAAAGTGTTATTCAAAAATTTTAATAGCATAACTAGGAATAGATCTCGAGGAAGCTAAGAATCCACATTTTGGCATTTTGAGAAACACAATAAATATTTAAAACTGTGTTTAGTATAAGATATATCTAACTATAGAGCATTAATGTTTTTTTTTAAGATTAGAGCATATTTTAAAGATGAGCAAATTCAAAAGTAAAAATAAGCATCCCAAAAGTATTTATGTGGGATAACTGAGAAAAGGAAAAGAACCTGAAATTTCTATCCCCCAAATTACCATCTCTAGACTTGCAGGTTTCCCAGTTTCAGGGTACTCCAGCTGAAGTAATTTAGGAGCTCAGCTCAGTAATCCATTCCATTCAGGCAGGAAGTGTTTGAGAAGACCAGTAGAAAAAAAAAACCACAATTATTTTTTTTTCTTCTTGCTGGTCTTCTCAAATTCATCACTGCTTGGGAAGCTGATGCCACTCTCTTGGTGGGTGGTCATCATCATCATCAACCACCAAATGAACTAGTCCTTCCTAAAGCATCATATTTGGAAGGCAAGTATGGAAACCATGAGTTGCAAATATGAGCTTATCTCAAGCATAGAAATATGAGCTACAAATATGAGGATGTGTCAAAGATGGAAGCCGCAAGCTACAAATGAGAATTTATCTCTCCTCTTCCTTTCTAGAGGTTATCTTCCAATCATGCTCATAATGACTCAGGCTCAGAGGGACACCTATTAAGAAATTATAACAGTTCTGGGTTTTGTAAACAAAGAGTTATTAGACAATTGGATAGAGAGGGAATAAAGAAAAGCTGAAATGATAGTGAATAAATTAAATTAGAAAAAAGAACCTGTTTGTACATAGCTTTGTAAGTGTTGTCTCCTCCATTAGATTTTGAACTCTTCAAGGGAAGAGCTTTTACCTTTCTTTGGATCTCCAGAGCTTAGCACAGTGATTGACAAACCTCTGGAAAAACTTGACTTTTCTTTCTGTCCAGAAATGTACCCATTTTGGCAGAGACTGTAGAATATTTTTTCTTCACACGCTCTCCCATATTCTTGAATCTTATAGGCATAGGTTGACCATGACCTTGTGAAGAATGTAGCTCCTAATAAGGCAATAATATGCCACACTTTCCAGGTCCCAATTTCTGTGCTCTGTGAGAACCAGAAGAAACAGTTCCTGAAAGCTGGAAATCTAGAGGGTCTTCCTTTTAAACGCCAGAGAACAAATAAAGCCTCATTGGAAGAACATCAACAAATGATTCACAAACAAGATCAGAAATGTTTTCTACCCCACCCATCCCCATCTATTTCTTGTGGCACTAAAAGCAATTTGTAATTCCCTAAAGCTCATGTATTGTGTTACTTTGCCATTGAGACTATAATAGTTTTCCGTTGCCTTTTACAACTGTTTTTGAAGATTACAAGAATGATGTCTTCATTGCTGAATTATAAATATGGTTAAATTTACTTTCACTGATTTTTAAAAAATGATGACTACAACCAGCAGAAGGTCATCCTGTACAAACACTGGAGGGTTATGCTTTCCACCGTTGAGTATTTGTAAGCAACGTATACTCTTGCACAAAGACTGAAGAAAGCACCCGTCTTCCAATGTCTTCCATTCTTCCTGCATCTTTGCTATAAGACCTGGCTTAGGCAAATCTGTTCTGAAAAGAGAGTTGCTCCATTGAATGTGTCAGATATATCAGTTTTGAAGATTCATAGGATCAGAGAATTTCAGAATTGGAAAGGGCCTCAGCATACTTATGGTTCAGCTTATTCTCAATAAAAGCATTTCTACAACAATACACTTGACAAGAAATTGCCCAACCCCCTATTTGAAAGCCTCCAAGGAGGGGGAACCCACCACCTCCAGAGGCAGCCCATTCTCATTTCTGGACAGCTTTCATTGCAGTGGATAGAGTGCTGGACTTGAAGTCAGGAAGACTCATATTCCTGGGTTCAAATGTGGCCTCAAACATTTATTAGCTGTGTGTTCCTAGGCAAGTCACTCAACCCTGTTTGCCTCTTTTTCCTTATCTGTAAAATGAGCTGAAGAAGGAAATAGCCCCAAATGGGGTCATGAAGAGTCAGACATGCCTGGAAAATAACTGAACAACAACAACAATTGTTAGGTTCTTTCACCAAGCTCCTGGTTCTACGTCTCAGCACCAAGCAGATCAGGTCAACCCACATGGTTGTCTTCTATTTGACTACCCTCCAAATACCGAAAGAGCAATCATAGTCCCCTGCAGTCTCTTCTTATAACTAAACATTCCCAGTTCCTTCATCTGAGCCTCATCAAATCTTCATTTCCTACCATAGCTATGAAATGCTATAGGAAATAGCTTTGGAAGTAGGGTATGGGGAAGTGTGTCTTGTTGACTCCTTGATGACTGAGAATGCTGAGAATTCAGATGATTGTCAGTGTTGGCTTTACAGTCCTATTTTTAAAAGACATTCTTAGAAATGAGCAGGAAGCAGGAGTTCATAGCTGATAGGAAATGATTGATGCTAATCTCTTCTGGACAGAGAAATGCTAAGCAGATAAACACAAAATTCAAACGCTCGTATCTGACTAAGTGGAAGAAGGCACCTCTCATGGTCATAAAATATTGAGAGAGAAAAATCCTCACTTTACTGGTAGAATGAAGCAAGACTATGGGTTCTGATATTCCCTTTGTTGTATGGGAAGCTTCAGGTTTATAAAGGAAATGACTGCATTTTCATCTCTGTCTCTGTAATAGGCCAATCTTCCCCTTCATCCAAGTTTAGAATAATTTTTTCCCTAAAAGTCAAGGAAATTCTTTCCCAAGGCTTGATTGTCCCAGATTACTAAGGTTCAAGCCACCTATTTGTTGACTCAACTTCCTAATGACTCAGAATATACCAAAGGCCCACCCACATGAAGTCAGTGTCCTTCAGACAAAGTGGGAATCTTAGCCCTCCTCCACCATAAGATGGTTTCTATATGAAGAAGAGAAGAGATGTATCTACTTGAGCCTAGTGTTGGATCTTTGTTGAGTGTCTTTTTATGCTTTATAAATTGGTAATTAATTTATGAAAAAAAATGAGCCAGCTATGCCTTCTTCTTTGGGTGCTCACTGGGAAAGGCCATAATGGCAGTAGGAAGTGAGACTGTAATCACACTTTAATGAGGCATAGAGGATTTTGGGATGAACAAATACAGAAAGCACAGAGACAAGTGGTAAAAAAAGAGTTCAGAGGTAGACAGCATGGGGAATGGGGTGGTGGAGGAAGGCAGACAATGGGGGAAGAGATTAGGGAGGTGAGGTGGAGGATTATTCATTCACATAACTACAGTTTAGAGTTGGGAGCACTTAGCAACATGGACCCAAAGGAGATGGGAGAGGGCTGGGGAGGGTAACTTGGAGCAGATGATAGGAGTTTTAGATTTCATTTTTATAGAGTTGTTTTGAGGAACACACATTCTTTATCCATGCCACCTTGGGCATTAACATGCCCATAGCATCTCCACATATCCACACTTACTGTGTATGTCTGGCATTCGTCTGAGATTTACATATCATAGGATGAGGCAAAGCCTAGATAAATGGATTTCTCCCATTCAGCACTTATTTTCAGGATGTGATTTTTGGTTAATGCTCTATGTGATTTGATTTTTCAATTATGCTCCTTTGATCTTTGGGACATGACTTCTAGGTTCCCCTTTGACATCTCATTTATTTATCTTATTCATAGTAATTGCTATTTTATACTGCTTACCTATAAATTTAGTATACTGATTAGAAGGGGGTTTGTGCTCAGGAAACCAGAGTAAGATACGATTTTAACACACTATGGTGAAATGAAAACACTTACTAATTATTGAATGAATTGGAAGGTCTTATTTGGTTCATACATTGGGTGTAAGCTACTAGTGGACAGCTCAAGTCAGGCTCAATCCAGATTAGACTCTTAGAATCTCTAAATCCCTTCAAAGCTCAGATCAAAACCAATCTCCTGTATGAGACCTCTTATGATCACTCCAGTTGCTACTTTCACTCTCCCTATTCCAATTAGATGCTATTTATTCATAGGTATTGCTTCCCCCAAAAGAATGTAATCTCTCTGAAGGCAAAAGAATGTAATCTCTCCGAAGGCAAAAGATGACTAATCTTTACATCCCCAGAACATGACACAGAGGAGACACATTGATAGAATAATTGTTTGGCGGTAAAAACCCCAAATACATCAAAACTAGAAAAGATGGTGGGCTCTGAGCTGTCAGTTACGGTACAGCATAGATATGTTGGGGTTTTTGAATCCAAGAGGTCCATTGAAGTACTGGAATATATTGAGAAGCATTAAAGAGTAAGCAGTGTTTTCAGTTTTGTAGCCAAGAGACACAAAGGACTGAATGCTAGGTTTGGAGTCAGGAGAACCTAAATTCCAATCTTGCCTTAGATTCTTACTAGTTGTATCAATGGATAAGTCACTTAACTCTTTCAGCTTTAATTTTCTTATGACAGAATTAAGGCATTGGACTCAATGGTCTTTTAGGTCCCTTCCAACCTCAGATACTTCCTATTTATGTGACCCTGGGCAAATCACTTAACCTCAATTGTCTAACCCTTACCACTCTTCTGTCATGAAATCAATACTCAGTATGAATTCTAAAACAGAAGGTAAGGGTTAAAAAAGATATAACAACAGAGAAAACTCCACAGAAGGTAGATTATTCAATGATGAAAAGAGGAGAAATTCTATTTCTCTAAGAACAATAAGGCAAGCAGTGCTACTGCTTTCTTTACTCCAATGACAAACTTCAGTATAGTGAAGGAGGCTTCTTCCCCTCTTGGGTAGTGGCCCTTGCCCCAAATTCTGCCTTAATCACTTCCCCCTTATTGAGGGGGCATGTATAGGAGGGAAGGAAGGGGCCTGTATCTAATAACTTCTCTGGGAAAATAAATGATGAAAATAATAATAGGGTGGAAGAGTTGTCTTCACACAATATCAAAACCTTAGAAGTCATCTAAACATGTGTAAACTTGAACATCTAAACTTGAACAAACTTCCCCCTCCAACATATCTGATAATTGGTCAAGCAACATTTACTTGAAGAGCTAGAATGGTTAGGAAACCATTATCTCCCACGATATTCCTTTACATTTTTGGATAACTATTTGTTAAGAAGCTTTTGTTTTTTTGAGTTGAGTTGAGACTATTAGATTTGGAAGTCAGAGGACTATGTTAAACCTTAGCCTTTCCATTTACTCAGTATGTCATCTTGGGCAACATACTTAACAATCTCTCTGGGCTCAGTTTCCTCATCTGTTTAATGAAGGAATTGGTTCAGATGAATTAGATGACCTCTAAGGCTTCTTATAATGCCAAATCATTGATTCTGTGGTTTCATATCAAGCCTAACTTTATACTTTCCACTCATTGCTACTAGCTCAGCTCTTTGGTCTCAAAGAAAATATGAATCTAATTCTTTTTCACTGTGATAGCCATTCAGATTCTTGAAGATGTCAGTTATGTTCCTGTATCCTGTTCTTGAGAGATAACGTTCCAGTTGCTTCAGCTGATTCTCAAATGGCATGAACTACAAACCCTTCAGTATTATAGCCATCCTATTTGAAACATTCTTCATCAATGTCCTTCCTAACATTCGATGCCCCCAAAGTGAAAATTATGCTCCAAGTCAGAGTATAGTGTAGATGAACACTGTCACTCCCCTAGGTCTGGACACCATGCTTCTGTTAATTCAACCTAAGATCCCATTAACTTCCTCAGCTGTAATAACACACTATTGATTTATATTGAGCTCACAACCTCCTAAAACTATCAGATCTTTTTTTTTTAAAGACAAGGTGCTCTCCACTCATTTCTCTTTTATAATCCACTTATGAAATTAAATTTTATTTAGGAGGCGCCTGAGTAGCAACCTTGAAGTGAACATGCCATGGTACTGATCCTGAGAATCCAGCAGAGAGTCATAACTAAGGGGAACTTGTTGAACACTTTATAAACAGAAAAGAACTTTAAGTAACAAAGATCTGTGAAATACATGTACCTCACTCCTTTTGTATTTTAAGCTTGAGCACACTCTCACTAGGGACCTTGTATATCTCTGGGGCCAGGGCAAGAAGCTATTTTCATCTGTTTTCATACCTGTATCAGATTTTGTACCTACTATTTTTAGTATGTAATCTTATTAAATACCTTTTCTAAAAGCTTATTGAAGTTTCTGACTTATAATCAGGGGAAGCACAGTGATGGGGGCTTATAAGCAGTATCAGTAGAAGCTCCAGCCCTTAAGGGTGACTCCCAGAAATCTTAGGAATATTAATCACCTACCTTGTAGAGAGCTGATCCACCTATGCAAGTGAGAGTTGGAGAAATAGCCCCTGGAGGGCTTCCACAAACACATACACATACACATACACACACATACACACTCCTAATAGAAGTGTCATGGATGAATGAAATTGTTAGTCATTACATATTAGAGGTAGAAAGGACTTTAAAAAATACATCTTCATCATAGGATTTAAGTAGGAAAATTATTTTGAAGCTAATTTAATCCAGCCCATTCATTTTACAGATGAGGAAACTGAGACTCCAAAAGACTAAATAACTCATCCAACATGACTCTGTTTGCAATTTTGCAAAGCTAGAATTTAAACCGAGTTCCTTTGCCTCTATATCCAGCACTGGTCTTTCCATTGAACCATACATACTACTGCCCATTTGGTTCAATCCTCTCATTTTGTAGAATATAGATGAAAAAAATTGGCATCCATAGTTAGTTAGTCCTGGAGTCAGGACTTGAACTAAAATCTCCTACCTTCTAGAACAAGTTTCTTTCCATTGTACCACACTGATATTTAGAGAGTGATTACATGATGGAAAACTCTTTTCTCTCACAAAATATCCTTTTGTGGCCAGGACAGAAATAGATTTTTGAATTATATGAACCATGAGTGTGACCAATCATGCCATTTCTTAGGTTCTTAGAATAAATGATTGCCTGATGGCACTTGAGGATGTTCACAGCCTAATGAGGAGTCAAAGATTTCCGGATATAAATTCCAACATCAGTCTCTGGGTGTCTCAGTACACTGAATAGCACAGAAACATAATAAACAAGCTTGATCAAAATTGGATCCATTAGGCATCCCTTTTCCTTCCCATTAATTGTAGGGAAAAAATAGAACAAAGTATCATGGAGATTAAAGCAGTCTTGTGGATAAATGTTTTCAACTCCAACTCTATGTGTTAAAAACAGGCCTTCTTTTACCTCCCAGATTAATAATGAGAGAGCCATTGGTACTGGCAAACAGAAGAACCCTGGAAGTCCATTCCCAGCATTACTGGGTTTTGTTATCCAACTGTAATCCTGTTCATATGTTGAAGATGGTTAGATCTTTGTGTGTTACAAATTTGTGTGACTCACTGGGTTTATAACTCCTGGAGGCCATTAGGAAAAAAGAGCAATGGAATAATTAATGGAAGTCTTGAAGAGTCAGTGAGACCTCTCATTAACTTGATAAGAATGGAGATTTCTTAGCTAGAGCTATATCTGATACATGACCAAAATGCATGAAAAATAAACAAAAACAAAAAAGTTTGCTTAGTAATTCTTTACAATTGAATGAATTTATTGCAATGCACATCACAACAGTTTTTCATTTTCTCCCTTCAAGTATCCATCTGGATTCTTTGTTCATTCATTATCCTTCATTTTTCTTCTTATGTTGTTATAATTAGTATATACTTTATCTTCTAGTTCTGTTTTTCTCAGTAGGCAATATTTCATAAAGTGGCTGTTAGATGGCACAGTGGATAGAGAAGGCATCTTCCTGAGTTCAAATCTGGTTCCAGACACTTATTAACTGTGTGACCTTGGATAAATCACACCCTATTTGCCTCATTTTCCTTATTTGTAAAATGAACTGGAGAAGGAAATGGCAAACCACTTCAATATCTTTTCCAAGAAAATCCCAATTTAAGACACAGTCAGACATGATTGAAATGACTAAACAATAACACCACTTGTTTTATGAAAGCATTCCATATTTCCTTGTATCCTTCATTTGCCAGTCTCATCTGCAATATAGCATTCTATCACATTAATATATCAAATTCATATAAGCATTCATTTAGTCTGTATAATTAGGTAACTAGCAGTTTAAAAAAATAATTACACATAAAACCATTATGTAAATCTTTGAATGGATAGCTTTGTTTTTGGTTGTGTAAGGAATTAAAATTAAAGATTTGACTAAATATATGAAAATTATAAATAATATGGTGGTTATCAATTAAAATATTATAGCTTAAGTCAAAATGACTTTCAATAGTTTTTATTTACAAAATAGGTGGAGAGAGTAAAAGTTGAGAAATACAAAAAGAGGGTAGAAAAGACATTTAGCCTGTCACATTAAATATTGCTCCAGTGCTTGACTCAGTCCTGCAGGACTTGTTAACCCTTGACTAGAATTAATCTCTCTCCAGAAGTTAGGAAAGGAAAGTCAGCTATTCACTCACCCAAGTTCTCTCCCAGAGGCAGTTCAAGCTGAAGACAATGACCTGTTGAGTATGACTCCTGAAGGCAACCTCTAGCCCCAGAAATTCAGGGCTTTTATAGTGAATTCTTGTCCTTTCCTCTCTTCACAGGGGCCAATCACAGCTTTCAAATTGTCTAGCATTGTTCAGGGGGGCAGTGTCTTGAGGGATCCATTTCTCATCCTCTGGAGGTATAACTCTTATCAAAAGGATTCACAATTTCCTGACTGATTGAGTTGTTACCCACTTTAGCAAATGACTTGCCAACATTCTTATTTTATGTTTGATGAGGTACTAAGTAGGAGTACTTAAGTTAGTGTTAACCAAGTGTTAACTCAAAATAGACAAAGAGAATAAAGAATTCCCTTTCACATTGGTTTGCTTTTGGTGACACTTTTAGGATATATTCCCAACAATTAGTTTGTGGAATAAAGGGTATGGTTATTTGTGTACTTTTTAATATGTGCTATCATATTGCTCTCCAGAGAAATTCTCTTAAGTTTGCAAATTCACCAACAATCTGAACAACAATCTACTCTCCTATATCTCTTTGAAGAGGGATTAAGTTTCATTTCTTTCAGTTATTTTTGGCAATTGTTTTGATCTGTGCTTCTTTGGTTATTAGTTGTCATCGAATATTCTTTTGATTAGATGAGAAATAAAAAATAGGAAAAGTGCAATTTAAAAAATCTAATTAAAATTTTTCGTATGTAATTGAGAAAAATATTGAAAGAAGAAAAATGAAAAGAAAATCTGTGCTCATTACATTGCATCAGATAAGGGATGGTTATGGTTGGAGAGAGGGGTGCCTGGAAAAATTAAAGAAGTAACAAGTAAAGAAGAAAGAAACATTTGACTACAATATCATTCCTTTTCAGTTTATTTTAGAGTTGATATTATGTTCTCTGAGAGGAGTACAGGGGATCGCTAGTGTGACAATTTAATCCAACTCCTGGTATAGACTAAGAGATAGATGGAGCATCTAGAACCAAATCTAGACAGGAAGTCACCCAAATTAGTAATGGGCACACACAAATATAACTAAGGAATAACACAAAGGAATTAGATGTAGAACATTACCATGTTTGGAATAGGTTCCTTTGCCTACATTCAGTCCTTAGGGAAGAAAGGGAAAATTCATGTATATTGTGCCAAGAGGAGTAGACTAGGAGATTCTCCTAGTTCTCTAGAGACAGGAACCCTGGGGAGCCAACAGTGTTAAAAGGAAATCTACAGAAGATACTGTTTATCCAGTGATTTCTGGAAACATCTGCTCTACAAACTTGTCTTACTCATGCAGGGATAATGGATCTTAGTTGTCACTGACAACAAAAGAGTTTATTTAACAAGGGGAAAAATTTCTAATTGTATCATATCACTTTCATTCTTTTGGTCTTTTCCTGATTGTGTACTTATAAAGTGATGGGGATCACTAGGTGGTGCAGTGGGTAGAGTGCTGAGCCTGAATTCAGGAAGACTCATCTTCCTGAGTTCAAATCTCCCTTCAGACACTTACTAGCTGTGGGACCCTGGGTAAGTCACTAAGCCCTTTTTGCCTTGGTTTCTGCATCTTTAAGGTGATCTGGAGAAGGGAATAGCAAAGCACTTCAGCATCTGCCAAGAAAACCCCAACTGGGATCTTGAAGAATCAGACATGACTGAAACCACTGAACAACAATAACATAAATGTAAATAACAATATAAAATTATTGTTATTAAAATTTAACAGCTTTCTTTGTTAAGAAAAATGGCATATTTATCAAACTCTCAAACACCATCCAAATGGGAAGCAATTATTACAAACTACCACAGTCCTCCAACTAGTAGCCACATGCTATAATTGCTCCAGAAAAAAAGTAAGTAAACCACACAGACTTGTGATTTCTGGGCCTTTATAGTTTTTTGGAATATAGATAAAAAGAATACAGTATTAAAAAAAACACCTTACCTTTCATCTTAGAATCAACACTGTGTATTGGATCCAAGGCAGAAGAGCAATAAGGACTAGGCAATGAGGGTTAAATGACTTGTCCAGGATCACGCAGCTAGGAAGTGTCATAGACCAGATCTGAACCCAGAACCTCCCATCTCTGGACCTACCTCTCAATACACTGAGCTCCCTAGCTGCTCCCAGAATACAGTATTTAAAATAATAGCAATAGAGCATCTAGGGGGCTCAGTGGATAGAAAATCAGGACTAGAGATGGGAGGTCCATGGTTCAACTTTGACCTCAGAAACTTCCTAGCTGTGTGACCCTGGGCAAGTCACCTGACCCCAAATGTCTAGCTCTTACCATTCTTCTGACTTGGAACCAATATGAAGTATTGATTCAATGAAGGAAGGTAAGGGTTTAAAAAATTAATCAATTAGATACAAATTAAATAAAGATTAAATAAGATTTAAATAAGATTTTGTGGTTTTAATTTCAATCTTTAGATAAAAGCTTTATGTTTCATCTGTTTTCTGTTGGGCTTTGAGTTTTACCTTTGGCATATGAGTAATGCAACAGGTCCACTGAGCTAATTAAATTCCTTTAGCCAAATACTCAGTTGCCGTGGTAGAGAATGGCCAAAAAGGTCACTAATAAGCCTTGGATAATGGTTTACTTCACTGTATTTCCAGAGGTAGTCTACCTCTTCCAAGGATTTCTTTTTCCCACAAAAAGTCTCAAAGGGTTGCTAAGGTTGTGAGGAAGGCAAACATACAATTGCTATGATCCAAGTCTATTCACAATGTCATGGCTAAAACCAATTAGAATAAAATGGATAGAATGAATGTTCTTGCTTGCACGTCTCTTGAATGGAAACTTCTGCTTCATTCATTGGGGAAGGGGAGAGAAGAGAATAAACTTTTATATTGTGCCTACTATGCTATACTATGCTAAGTATCTTACAAATAGCATCTCATTTTTGATCCTCCCATCAGCTCTGAGAGTTAGATGCTATTATTATCCCCATTTTACAGTTGAGGAAACTAAGGCAGACAGAAATTAAATTACTTGTCCAGGGTGGCACAGCTAGTAAGTGTTAAGGCTAAATTTGAACTCAGGTTTTCCTGACTCTAGTCTCAACATTCTCTATTCACTGAACCACCATTAGCCTCAATGCTCTAGTAACATCTGCCTTAAACCTAGATGTGAAGAGAGACTCCATCAGGGAAGAAATCTAGCCAGAGAAGGATTGATTAACTCGTTCCATAGTAGAACTTCCAATCAATGGTAAGGAGGACACCAGAAGGCAGGTAGATTTTACAGATGGTGTTAAGTACCAAGAATTCCTCTGTTTGCTGTTAGGAATGGTTCCTTTTTTCCTGCAGCACATAAATGATATGTTCACTGTGAAATAACCAGTGTTCTGTGTTATAGAATTATTTATTAGGAAACAGTGGGGTATAGCATGAAGAATTCTGTAGTTCAAAGGTCTAAATTCCAATCCTGGCTATAATATTTACTAGCTGTGTGACTATGGGCAAGTCTTAAAAACTCAATATCCTCAACTGTAAAATGGGCACAATAACACACTACTCATATCTCAGAGGGATGTGAGAGTGAAGTGTTCTGAAAAACTTAAAACATTATATGAGTTACTATTTAACAAACAATTTAAAAATATCTACTGTGTGCAAAACAATATTCTAAGTGTTGGGAAGAGATAAAGAGTTTAAGTGGGACAAGGTCCTTATCTCATGCAACCTTTAGTTTCATGGAGGAATGAGAGGCAGGAGAAAGGATACTGATGCTCATATCCTATTTTTTGTCAAGTAATACTTGTATGACCTTGATCAAATTGCTTCACCTCCCATGGTCTTGGTTTCTCCTAAGGTCTCTTTAGGACCCTTAGAGTCCCTTCTAGTTCTGAATCTGTGAACTCATGCCTTGTAAATAGAGAGAAATCTCAGCAATATGGCATCCATGGAATGGTCAGTATCTAAGTTGCTTGTAAAATAATAATTTTCACAGACCTGACAACAGCACTGAGATTATAAGAAATTGGTATTCATAGACAGGACTTTTCCTGCTGCAAGAAAGCAAAGTATTTTCATTCAGGATAATGCTATCATTCAATAGAGATCCAGAGCTGCCTTTGAAAACATTTAGACTCAGTGGTCTTCCCAAAGGAAATCCATGGATGTCTGTCTAGAGTCCATCAACTCAAAGAGTAGGCCAATGGGTGATGGAAAGGAAGGCTCCACCCTCTTTCACTCAACTCATATATCAATGCTCCCATCCCTGCTGTTGTCAATGGAGTCTCCATCACACCTTGCCATGGAGACTAGTGGCCTTGTAGTTTGCATTAATGGTAGTCAAAAAGCAGGGACGTGTGGGAGTACAGGCTATGCAGTCATGTGGATTTGTCTAGGGGGACTATCTCTGGAGTAGCTGGATGCATTGAAGTTGGGCTGCAATGAAAAATCTTAGTCTAGAATTATAGACCTGGGAAGGGCTGTAAAAATCCATGATTGGCTTAGGAGAGGGAGCTGTCAAGGTACACATGGTCTTTAGAGATCCTGTGGTGGGGGAGAAAAGAGAGGAGGGAGAAGGAAAAGAGGGGAGGGAGGGGAGGGAGAAAGGATCTTTGAGGGAGAGGAAGGAAGAAGGGAGAAGAAAGGAAAGGGAGGTGAGAAAGGAGGGAGAAGGGGAGGAATGAAGAGGAGGTGAAAAGGAAGGAGAAGAAAGTGGGGAGAAGAAAGGAGAAGGAGAAAAAGGAGGAGGAAAGAGAGAGAAGGGAGAAGGGGAGATAGTGAGAAAGTCTGGAGGTGAGAAAGAAATCTTAGAGATGTTGATAAAGATTAGGGTCTCAGCTCCTCCAGGGAATGCAATAATATGCTGAGTTGCCAGAAACCTGGAAGAAGCCCAGCATGAAATGTCTGTGGGCAGCATCTAGGAATAACTCTGAAGAGTGCGCTTTCCATTTGAGGCCCAGAGGATGGAACTAAGTCCCAGAGGAAAAAGGACCCAGCTTCCCCAGGGATCCCAGAAGCTGAAAAGAGAGCACTCAGCCTGGGGCAAATCTTTTGTGGGACTCCATAGAAGGACTGCTTTAGGAATATTCTAATTAAATTGAGAAATGTGAGATTGTGTCAATCAAGCATAGATCAACTCATATTTATTAAGCACTTGCTATGCATTGTGCACTGTTACGTGCTCAAATGATAATGGCAAAAGACAGTTCTTATTCTCAAGGAGCTTGTAGTTTAAAGGGGGAAGAAATACACAAAGAGCTATGTACAAACAGGATCTATACAGGACAAATTGGAGATAAGCTGAGAAGGCATTAGGATTAAAGGAGACTGGGATAAGTTTCTTGTAGAAGGTAGGACTTTAGCTGAGACTTTAAAGGAGGTCAGGAGAGGCAGGAGGTGAAGACAAGGATGGGGAGAATTCTGAGCATGGGGGACAATCAGAGAAAATTCTCTGAGTCAGGGGCAGCTAGGTTGCTCAGAAGATAGAATGCAAGGTCTGGAGAGAGGTCCTGGATTCAAATGTGACCTCAGACAAATCTTAGCTGTTTGACTCTGGACAAGTAACTGCTCTTCTGCCTTGGAGCTGGAACTTTGTATCTATTCTAAGACAAAAGATAAGGGTTTAAAAATATGCTTGGAGTCAGGAGATGGAGAGGCCAGTATCACTGAATCACAGACTGGGTTGGGGAGTAGATATGTATATGAAAACTGGGAAGTTAGGAAGGGACCAGGTTAAAAGCAAACATCAAATTTTATATTTGATTCTGGAGGTAATAGGGAGCCTGGAGTAGATCGAGTGGTAGGGTGATATGATCAGAATTGGGCTTTAAGAAGCTTATTTTGACAACTGGTTGGAGGATGGACTGGAATAGGGAAAGTCAAGGCAGAGAGATCAGTCAACAGGCTGTTGCCTTAACCTAAGCATGAGGTGAACTAGGGTGGTGGCAATGTTAGAGGAGAGGAGGAAGCCTGTAGGAGAGAGATTATAAAAGTAGAAACCACAGGACTTGGCAACTGATTGGATATAGGAATTGAAGAGAATAGAGAATCAAGGAGGACAGCAAGATTTTGAGCCAAGGTGCCTGGGAGGATGATGGTACCCTGCACAGTAAAAGCGAAATTAGGAAGAGGAGAAGGTTTAGGGGGAAATAGAATGAGTTCACTTTATTTTTCCCCAAACTCTTAGAATCCACACTAAGTATCAATATCTATTATAAGAGAGAAGAGTGCCAAGGGATAGGCAATTGGGTCACACAATTAAGAAATGTCTAATATCAGACTTAAACTCAGGTCCTCCTGATTCCAGGCCTGGTTCTCTATCCACTCTGCTACCTAGCTGCCCCATGACTTCATTTTTTTAAAACTCTTACCTTCTGTCTTGGAATCAATTCTGTGTATTGGCTCCAAGGCAGAAGAGTGGTAAGATCTAGGCAATGGGGGTTAAGTGACTTGCCCAGGATCACACAGCTGGGAAATGTTTGAGGCCAGATTTGAACCCAGGACCTCCCATCTGTAGGCCTGGCTCTCAATTCAGCTGCCCCCTTTATTTATTTTTTTTTAACATATGTGTTTGTAACTAACTTTCGCTTCGTATGGGAATCAATCAACAAGCATTTATATTATGAACCAGTATTAAGATTAAAAGAATTTTAAAAAAATAGTCCCTGCTCTAAAGGAGCTTATATAGGGTAAGAGAGGAGGTGGGAAGACAAGTACATACACATATAGAGAAACAGGTGTCCCTTCCAAGTTGGGAGGGTTAGCCATAATCTGGAAAATCTGTGTAAAACTTTTTGGTCCTCCCTTTGTACCAGAGAAGAAGTCTGAATGTTCCTGTTTTCTTTTATGGAGTGTTTACAGTAAAAGAAATTGTGTACATTTGTGGTATTAAAAGATAAAATGTGTTGATATTACATGAGTGGAAAAGATACCCAAGGGAAAGAACTGAATGACAAAACTTGGCGTCTGAATGGATATGTGGTGAGAGAAAGTGAAGAGTCCAGGACAGTACCAAGATGATGAAGCTGGGACTCTAAAAGAATGGCAGAACTTTGATAGAAGTAGGGAAGGTGAGAAGAGAGTAGATTTGGGTGGGGATAGATAATGAGTTCTCTGTTGTGTTGGTGTGTGCACTTCTAATTCAGGACTACTTATCCACCTTTGATGTCCTCCTTTCACCTAGTTCTCCCCTCTGGCTCCAAGAAGCTGTAACATTGTGCACTGGCCATACCCTAGTAAAACTATCTTGGCAGATAAGCTAAACCAGGTTGAGGGGAACTAGTAGGTTTTAAACCAGTTGGTGACTTAGGGAGATGTCTACCTTGAGCATGTGAAGACTTTCCCTGGCAGGAATGGGTAGATGAGATCAAGTTGTTCCGAAGGTCACAAAGATAGTAGAAACAGGTCTGTGGAATATTTAGAGCTTGGTCAGACATCAAAGATGACAAGGTCATCCACTGCATCTTGGGTCATTGCCAGTCATCTTGACTTTTGTTTTCCCACTAGATTTTGATGATTCTGGAATAGAGAGTGAGGCTGATGACTGTGCTACTCTTCCTCTCTTAAATACAATTCATAAGTAAGTCGAGACTTTGTTGCATGCTGTCATTGGTCTTCTTTGAAACTGAGAATATGTGTAGGACTTTAAGATCATAGGATAATAGATTTAGGACTAGAGGGTTATCAAATCCAATGTCCTCATTTCCTAGATGAAGAAGTCCTCCAAGAGGTTAAATGATTTGCCCAATGTCACAAAGCTAGTTTCTGAGGCAGGACTCAAACTCAGATCTTCTTGACTCCATTACAACACCTAGATACCTAGAGGAAGCATTTTCCCTTCTCTAAGATGCTTAGTCAATAGGCCCTTCAGTTTGAAATGCCTAATAGGTAGTTGGTAATTAAGGACTAAACTCTAGGAGAGAGACTAATTGCTTCACACTATAGAAAAAAAGTCTGCATTTAAACATACCTGGAATGTGTGTATGTGTATATGCGTGTGTTTTGTTTTTTGGTTGTAGTGGAATGAGAGAAGTGATATCTACTAGAAAAGAGGAAAAAATGGGGGAAGTCAAGAGAACTTTTTTCCTCCTCCTTTACTCTTTGACTCAGTGGGTGTGACACAGTTATTGGAGAGATATTGCTGTAGGAAACCAGTTTGGGGAGTATTCTGCTTGGTCTTTTCTGAGATCAATGAGCCTTTTCACCCCCCATCCATTGGCAGCTAATTCCCCAAGAAGAATCATAGACCATGAGAAGTTTACACAGGGAGACACCTCTTTGAGGAATAACTGATTCCAATCTCTTTTACTTCCTTTTGTAAAGACTGATTTTTTTCTGAATTTGGAGAAAGCTTTTGGGTGACTGTTGTCAGAATCGCTTTGAGTGGTAGCATGTAAATGAAAAATGCCAAATGGCAGGCATTTCCATTTAAATCACCTTCACTTTGTTTCCTGAAAAACTTCAAGACATTTTAATGACTGCCTTCTTCATTGAAAGCCAGCTAACCTTAGGGAGAGCTGCCTAGCCAAGGGAAAATCCATATATTCATGGGGAATATTTGCCTAAAGATTGCAATTAAGAAATTGGTGTCCATAGTTTAGAAGGTTACAAGGAAAAGGCTCCAAAGAGGCAATGAACCTAGCTTTTCTATTGTGCATAGTCCTAAATATTACAGTCATCAAGCATAAGGCAAAAACCATTCTCTGCCCCCAAAAGGCATACATTTTAATGGAAGAAATATAAATAATTAGGCACATATAAACTAAAAAAGGAAGTGGTGGAGAAGGGCACAGGGAAAGACATTTTGCAAAAGGTGACATTTGAATTGAGCCTTTAAGAAAGCTAGGGAAACAAAGAAGCAGAGGTGAGTGGGCATTCCAGATGTGGAGACAGCTGGCCCAAAGAAATAAGAGGTGGAGCATCCCTTTGGAGGAAGTACATTGCATAATCCAATGCAGTGGTTTGCCAGCAAGACAACCTCTAGGCCAAAGCAGAATAGGTTTTAACTCCTTCCCTTCTGGGACCTCTTCTCCTTCAGGTGTTCAGAACCCTCAAGCAGCTCATTGATTATCCAGAGCTACCTCCTGCTGTAGCTGAGACTTTGTGGCTGACTGGGACATCCCATCCAAACTTTCCTGAGCAGTCTACCCAGAGCATTCATACCAGGTTCCAAACCTGACAGACCTGACAAACAAAATGATTTTAGCAGAGGTGTTGTTAATGGGTGATAATGTATTATGGCTCCCTACCTTTCCACTTAAACTATACATCTGGAAGGCCTCCATCCAAAGGATCAGAATTAGTACTTGGCATTTCAATTAGATTCAAGATACCTCAAAGATACAAAGAAAATGAAAGACAACCTGCCCTCAAGAAGTTTATAGTCTTCTGGGAAGAGAAGAGAATTAAGCACTTAAATAAGTGAACATAAGATAATTTGAGGAGGGAAGGAACACTAAGAACTGGGACAGCACAGTTCAGGCCTTGTATTAAGCCAAAAACTCAAGGTAAAGAGGGAATCAATCCATTTCAGGGACACAGATTGGAGATGGAATGCTGAGTTTGGGTCAATAGCAGGCTGGTAGATTCTTGTAACCAGGGCAGTACATTGTGGGGGAAGGGAGCGAATGAGTGAGGATTTACCAACCAAACATCATCAGTGTCCACTCTCCAGCAGAGGGTGTCACAGGATATGAATCCTAACAGTATGGTATTGAATTCTCCCAACAGAACATTGGAAGGAGGATCAATAGTACCAATAGGGTTACATTGTGAACTCCAGATTCTAGGGAGTTCATGTGCCAACCTTTCAAACATTGGAACACATTATATACTTATCCTATTAGATTGTAAACTCCTTTGATTAGATTGTAAGCTTCTTGAGGGCATGGACTGTCTTTTGCCTCTTTTTGTAGTATGTACTTCATAAATGTGTATTAAATGAATGAATAAGTGAAGGTGGATCATCTTCTGTGCCTTCCAAAATCTTGGACCTACCTTTGACTGAATTTGCCTTGGGCACAAAAATTGGGAACTGATTTGTGGGGAAAGGAAGACCTCAGAGGTGCTACAGATTGGGACAGAGGCTAGGACAGAGTGCAATAGGCCTGGGACAGAGGTGACTGCCTGGGATGAGAAAGGGAGAAGTGGGGAAGTCACAATGCAATTCAGAGAAGGACCACAAGGCACCAGAATTGGCCAGAGTACTGCTTTGGGGAAGGCAATGTCAGCACCCCATGTTAGTGCTGCAGTTGTCCTGCCATAATTAAAGTGCTGAGAAACAGGAAGTAGGACAGTTTGCCTAGAACATGAAACATGGTAGAGTGCACAAAAGGAATGATATGTATCAAGGGTCAAATGAGATAACAAATGGAAAATGCTTTGCCAACCTTCAAGCACTACATAAATGCTAATTATTATTATTAAGTCTTGAAAAGTTAGGCTTTAGCTAGCTTTTGATCAATTTTAAATATCAAACAGAAACTTGTATCATGGAATTAGAGGGAGCCATTAAGGCTCTTTAAGACAGTCAGGATTGTTTAGGGATGATACCTTTGGCAGCTATGTGGAAGAATTGGAAAGGGGGAAGACTGAAAAGAGGAAAAACTTCCAATTACAATTGTCCAGGTGAAACAGTGATAAGAGCCTGAATTAAGGCAGTGACCATATGAGTGGAGAGCAAGGACATATGGGGAAGACATTGTGAAAGTGGGTTTGGAAAGCCATGGTTACATGGGGGAAGAAGTAGTGAAGGAGAGGGAAAAGTCCAGGATACCTCTCTGGGGAGCGATGGGAATGTCTTCAATAGAAACAGGGAAGTTTGGAGGAGAGGCAGGCTAATGAATTCCATTTCCAGCACATGGAGTTTGAGATACTTACCAGATGATTGGTTGGTGGTGTCCAATAGGCAACTGGGGATATGAGACCTGAGTTTAGGAAGGAGATTCAGACTGGATATATAGATCTGAGAGTTATCTGCATAGAAATAATAATTGATCTCATGGGAAAGTTTAGAATAAAAGTTCATAACTTGGGGTCTGTGGACTTAACAGTTTGATAACTGTGTTGTGGTATAATTGGTTTCCTTTGTAATCCTATGTATTTTATTTTAAGCCTTTAAAAACATTATTCTGACAAATGGTCCTTAGGATTCCCCAAATTGTCAAAGGAATATATGAGCAAAGAAAAAAGAAAAAAGTTAGGGACTCCTGGTTTACAGAGAGAAGGGACAGTATTTCTATTGAAATAGAGTTTATAGAGTTCCAAGAAATTTTAGAACTCCTTACTTTACAGATGAGGAAACCTGAGGCCCAGAGAAAAGCAATAATCTGCTCAAGGTCACACAGGCAGTTAGCAGCACCTGCCACTCAAATAATTACATAGCATTAGCAAGAGTTGTAAACTTTCCTTGAGTATTATGATGAGAAATTTCCATGATGTTCTTCAGTGTGCCTAGGGTACCCCGAATTTCAGATGGCGCTAACCACGAGGTACAAGGGACTTGCAAGGCAATCCCAGGACAAACTTGTTATACTATACAGCCTGGTGAGGGGAAGGTGACCACAGGAGAATATACTGGGCAGCTCGATCTGTTTCCTGTCTAGCCCCAAAGTGGGGCCGTCGGGTCGCACGTCTCTGACCATTTCTTACCCCTTAAGCCCTCGAGCACTTACTCGCACATCTATACTACTGCACCCCTCTAATCTGGCCCCAGATATCTCTCCGGACCTCTCCAGACTCCGTGGCCATGCCACTCAGGCTGGGGCAGGAGATAAGAGCCTCCCTTGACCCCCTCGAGAGCCAGAGCCTGGGGCCTGAAGGTCTGCTGAGTGAGGGTCTGGTTGGCTGCAGGGAGGGGGGCTCTGGAGCGCTTGCGGCGGCCATCTGGGGGAGGTGGGTTGGGGTAAGGCGCTGCTGCTGCTGCTGTTGCTGCTGCTGCTGTTGCCTCTGCCGCTGCCGCCGCTGCCGCGCCACCGCCGCCGCCTCTCTCCGGGTGACACAGGCAGACGCCGGGAGCGGCCGTGGCGGTGAGTCGCAGCGTTTCTCTTTCCGAGTCTCATTCTCGCCGGTTCGAGCGCCTAGGCAGAGCTGCGGCTGGGGCGGGTCTGGCGGTTTGGGGATAGTAAGGGGGAAGGAGTGGCGGCAGCTGCCCCTGAGGTTCGGGGGTGTGCGAATAGGGGAGAAGCTCAGCTCTTTAGAGTGTTCCCCGGCCCCAAGACCCACTCAGTCCGCAGCCACAATTGTACACTCACTCTTTCCCCATATTATGGGGTAGGGGAGCAGAAGGATAAAAAAGATGAGTGGATGTTGGGGGAGAAAGAGGAACTTAGGGGCGAGACGTGCAAAAGCGGAGGCAGGAGGGGGACTTAGTGCTGGGGGTCAGCTCTTGAGGGTCAGCTCTTGGGTCACAGCAGAGAGATCTCAAAGCCCTTGAAAGTCGGAGTGCATCTCTCTGGGGATAAGGGGCTAAGGCATGGGCAAACAGCTGGTTTCCTCATTTCTGGAGTAAGAACCTTGGGTCAGTGGAAAGGGAAGGGGCGTCCTAATCTCCTCCCTGCTGTCTCTGAACAGACACTACACCGCCCCTAGACGCCCCTCCCTTAGGGGCCCCCAGTCAGAAGCTTGGCAATGGGGTGGGTGGCCCAGGAGAAATGTCAGGGGTGGGGTAGGGGTGCCTTTGGTTTGGGATGGAAAGGAGCTGGTAGAGAGAGGCGGAGGAGGAAGTGTGCATTCTAGGCTTCTGATGCAGGACTTGGAACGCTGGTTAGTTGTGCTGTCAGGGACCCAGGGGAAGGGGCGTGTTGGGGAGTTGTGTGTTTCATTGCACGCTGGTTTATTTTTAGGTACGGGAGAAGCAGGATGTGTAAAGTGGGTTGTATCAACCCAGAGGGTCAGGAGGTCTTTGTGTCCGCAGGAAATGCAAGAGTTTCTTGCAGCAAATGAGAATAAGGGACAAAAAGAAGCCCATTTGCAGTCAGAAGTTCCTTCTGCCTCTTCGTATACCTCAAAGGTGTTCTGCTGCTTAGAGGACTAAACTCTGGCCTCAGAGAAGTGTTGAAATGTCCTTCTCAGCCGTAATGTATGCGTAACTGAGAAGCGGATACTCCAGGGTTTCAGGCACTCTGAAGGTGGTCAGTCACATCAGCTTGCTCAAAGTTTTCCCACTTCAAGTTTAAAAAATAATAAAGTCGAATTGCATAACTACTGTCATTTGTTAGTCCACATAAGTATTTTTACAGATGAATGAACCACTGTTATTGGGAACTCTGGTTCTTTTAGCCTATTGCTGCAGGTAGGGGGCAGCTAGGTGGCGCAGTGGAAAGAGTGCTGGGTCTGGAGGCAGGGAGACCTGAGTTCAATACTGAGCTCAAACACTAACTCACTGTGTAACCCTAGGAGAATTATTTAATCCTATTTGCCTCAGTTTCCTCATCTGTAAAGTGAGCTGGAGAAGGAAATAGCAAACCACTCCAGTATCTTTGCCAAGAAACCCCCAAACGGATCAGGAGTTAGCCTGCACTGAAAAAGACTAAGCAATAAAAACATTTAGAGACATGGCTAAGAGAGGGAGTAAGGAGTAGGCAGAATCCTGAGAAAGGTAGGGACTGATCAGAACTTTATTAATTTCTGATTATCTGTAAGAAAATTCCCCCATGGGCTAGACCTAGGTTTTCTTGGAGTGTCAGTCTTGAGGGCAGTCTTTGTTGGGAAACTCCCTCTATTGATTAAGATGAATAATTAATCTATAACTTAAAATCTTTCAGAGCTTCTGGGGCACTGGGAGTTTTAAGTAAATTGTTCAAGGTTCCTCAGCTGGTTACCAGCTCCTCCTAAATCCCAGACCAATCATTTAGCTACTGTTAGAGGACACAGTGGAAAAAGTTTAGGGCCTGGAGTCAGAAAGATAAGAGTTCAAATACAGCCTCAGACATTTATGAGCTGTGTTATCCTGGACAAGCCATTAAACCTATTTGCCTTGGTTATCTCTTCTGGAAAATGGGGGTGGTAGTAATATGGACCTCCCAGAATTGTTATAATGATCCAATTAGATAATATATATGTAAAAACACTAGCACAGTACTTGGCACACAGTAAACACTATGTAAATATTAGCTATTATTATTACTCCCGAGAAAGAATATATAAAAAGAGTATGACTGGCTGATTAGTTTATATCTGTGCCAAAAGCAAGGGGGCAGAACTCATGGGTCCTCTGGGCCTCTAATAGTGAGATTTTGTGGTGCACAGATTTCTTGCATAACTTCTTTATTTGAAGGAGTATATAAGATGACGAGATCTATACTTGGTTTCAGGAAAACCTGCATTCATATTTTCTTTCAGCTATTCTTTGTGTGACCATGACCTAGGTAGCTTTTCTAAGTCTGTTTCCTCATTTGTAAAATAAGGTTAAATTATATGGTCTCTAAGGTCTCTTTCAAATTTAAATCTAAGTTTCAGGGGCCAAAGTACATCAAAAAGGACTTTAAGGAGGCTGTTCCTTCTGTCAATAGTCAGCCTGATGGAGGAGAAAGAGTAGAAGACTAGCTGTCAGAAGACCTGCTGTGCCACATACTACTTGTACGACCTTGAACAAGTCACTTCCCTGTCTGAGCTTGTTTCCTCACTTATAAAAGGGGCTGATGACTCTAAGGTCCACCAACTTTAACTTTCCATGATTCAGATATTTTAATTATTGGAGATTAGCTTTATTTGATCATACTAAAATGTTTTGGGAAGGAGTTTCTGAGTAAGATAATGATAAATCCTTCCTCAAAGAGTCTATGTCCAAAAACGAGTTCTTAATATGTGATAAATTCTCCCAGTTCCTAGGATCATAGGTTTCAGAACTTGAAGGGATCAGCTGGTCCCAAGCTCTCCAACTGGCAGAATGCCATTGCTTTTTCTCCCTTCTAATTTAGAGGTGCTGTAATCTTCAAGTAATATTTAGTCAAAATTATTACTGCTGTTGTTACTATATATATTAATAGAGGTCCAGGGATAAGTAGGAGTAAAGACCAAAAAACCCATTTATAACCCATACTAAAAATTATAAACTTCAGGAAAAATGAGAATCTGAAAATCCTAAGGAACCAAGAGTTTGTCATAAAACTGCCCTTTTGAGGGATATTTCAGGGGTGTTCTGTTTATTATGTTCGTTACAGGTTTATGAAACTTTCCCGTTCCCTTTCCTTCTCCTCCATTTCTCCCTCTTGCTTTCTCAGGCCTCCTTTTTACTATGAAAGTGCCAAAGACTCACAGTCTGGAATCTGAGATTGGGCCATAGGGAGATCCAGATCCAGCTGTTTGATAGAGCTCATGGAATGGATTTAGCTCAGGAAGCAGAAGTCAAGGTCACCAAATGCACAGACTTTACAAATACATTTAGATTTTAGACTATGCAATCTGACTTACTGGCTGACTTTGTTCTGTTTAGAGGCTGAGAATTTGGAGGTCTCTCTTATAGGATCATAGGATGATATATTGAGAGCTCTTAGGGACCTTAGAGGGTATCTAGCCCAATTCCCTTATTTTATAGATGAGGGAAGTGAGGTCCAAAGAGGTTGTGATTTCCCAAGGTCACACAGATTGAAATGAGATTTGAAGCTACATCTTCCGCAGTTGTTTCCACTGGCTTAGGTTGTGCCTTTGAGAAATTTCAGTGTCTTGCCTGGTTTTTGGTTTGTTTTTAGGCACCCTGTTCCTAGAAGTAACATAGATTCTGTAATGCAGGATTTATGCAAGATCTCTTGCATTTGCAAAATTACCCATGGCAATCCTATCACTTAGGAGAATGGAACTCTGGCCCGGCAGGTGCTAGTCCCAGGAGCTGACAGTTTGAGCTGGGACTATAAAAACCCCTGCAGAACAAACCTGGGGGTTCTGATTTCCTTGACGTCACCCAGACACCTGGCTACTCCTGACTTCCCCTTGGGGATCCCGGGAGATTGAAGGGAGGTTGAAGGGAGGTTTGGTTTGTGGAAAGTGGGCAGGATTTAGATTAGAGTAGCCTAGCAACAGGGACTCCCCTAAACCAATTCATCAACTATATCTGTCTAGCTGGTAGACCAAACAACATCAGGGCAGTGTTAAACTATCTCTGGCTGAGGGCTGGTTCCCTCAGCCTGGCCTTACCTTCTAGGTCCATAGCCAACACTTGCCAGTCGCCCCCAGCAACAGTCTCTCAAGAGACCTAAATCCTCTTGCCTCAGTTTTCCCTTCTGTGTTAAAATAAACCCTTAGCCTGAAACTGTGAACTTCTGTAGTTATTATAACATCATTTTGGGCTAAGGGGCTGAGGAGAGGGGAGAATAGCAACCACTTGACTCTAAAGGAAATACTGGGCAAGCATCCATTTTATTCAGGAAGTGTGTGTGAACTTCACTTCCTATTGAGTTCTACTTTCACTCCAGCAGGGAGGGGCCCCTCACTCTCCACCTTAAAGGAGCCTCTAGGTATCAGGAAGACTGACTGGGCATCACAGCTCAGGCTACACATTCCTGATATTCTCAAATCATCTGCTACTGAAGTTACTGGCTCTCAGGCCCAGGTGACACGTTTGTACCACCAGCTCCCCTGTTTTCAGCCACATTATCTACTTATTACAATTCCTAAGAAACCTTTCTGAAGGAGACAAGCCTAGAACCAGGTGTCATGTCTCCTCTTCTCTTTTGGAGATGATATTCCCACAGTGCCCTGCTTTATTCAGAGCACATGTAAAGCACTGTGTTCATTTCTGGGTGCCACATTTTGGGAAGGATGCTGATATACTGAAGAGTGTCTAAAGGAGTACAGCTAAAATGGAGAAGGGCAACTGGCAGAATGTCATTACTTTTCCTTCCTTTTCATTTAAAGGCCCTATAATCTTCAAGCAATAGTTAGTCAAAATTATTACTGCTGTTGGAATAGTACATATTAATAGACATACAGGGATAAGTGAAGGTAAAGGCCAAAATAATCTTCATAACCAATACCAAAAATTATAACTGAAGGAACTGAGATATTTTTCCCAGAGAAAAAGAGAAAACGGCAGATGTTTGTTGGGCTATCATATGGAAGAAGGGTTGGAGTTGTTCCGCTTGGCCTCAGAGGATGGAACCTAGAGCAGTGAGTGGAAGGTAAAGAGAGATGAATTTGGACTTCAGGAAAGGAAAATTGTTCTAATAATTACAGCTATCTCAAAGGAGAATAGGTTACTTCCTGAAATAATGGCTTCCCCCCTTACTGGAGATCCTTAATATAAAGTCTGGATATCTTTTTCTTGGGAATATTGTAAAGAGATTGCTTGTTCAAGTTTGAGTGGATTGAGGTTGAAATGGAGCTTGAAGGTTCTGTCCAACTCTGATATCATCATCTGATTCTGATTTGCCATTTCTGTGTCTGACAGTACCAGCCAGGGTTATCAAGACCAAGGCCTTGAGAAAATAAAATTTTAATTGCTTGTTGAAAAAAGCTAGAAACTTCCATAAAACAAAAATCCCATTATTTAATTATAAAGTTGAGGACTGTAACTCTGAAATAATTTTAAATGAGACTTTACTTAGCACACCAGATTCTCATTCTTTTCATTTCTAAGCAGAAATGACAAAAAATAGAAAGCATTTTCTGACTGGCCAGAAAATGAAAGGAGGAAAACTGACATACCTTAACATTTAAAAAAACATTTTTTGGTATATTTTGTTTTTATATCACATTCATTTCTGAATATCTCTCCTATCATCCCTTGCAACAAAGAATTTTAAAAAGGGGATGGAGTAGGAACAATTCATTCAAACTAACAAACATTAACTGAGTCTGACAGAATATGCAATTGATATATTATCTTTTTATTTGATTGATTAAACTTTCATTTTAACTTAAACAATCCCTGTCCTCAAAGTAAACCAAATGCTCTCAAATAAAGGCCATTTCCTCCTTTCCAGCTATTCATAAGAGTAAAGTGAATAAGCTGGTGGGATCAAAAGATCATCAGATTATAGACCTACAGCTAGAAGAGACTGCAGAGTTCATTTAGTTAGACTCCCTTCCTTATTTTTAAATATGAAGAAACTGAGGCCTAAGGATGTTAAGTAATTTATCCAAGGTCATACATACAGGTTATAGGTGTTGATTATTACCTTGGCTGAAAGCCCCTTATTTTGAAGACTGAATTTCTTCCATGACCTTTTGTTTTTCCTTTTCCATTTCTTCAATGGATTTTTTGGTCTCTTTTTCCAATAGGTTAATTCTGTTTCAAAGAAAACTCTTTTCTTCATTGGATTTTTGTACCTCTTTTTCTAGTTGTCTAATTTTGCTTTTTAAGCTGTTATTTTCTTTTTGCATTACTTTAATTTCTTTTCCCCAATCTTTCTTTGACTTATCTTACTTGATTTTTGAATTCTTTTTTGAGTTCTTCCAGAGCTTGAGACCAATTCCCATTTTCCTTTGAAGTTTTGCATGTGGTTGCTTGGATCTCACCAACCCCTGTCGGTTCTGTGCTTTGCTCTTTGTCCCCATATAAATTTTCAAGAGTTAAGTGTTTCTTTTGCTGTTTGCTCATTTTCCAAGATTTTTTTTTCTGTCGACTGGGAATTCTGAAAGCTTATGATTCTGTCTTCTCTTCTTTGCTGCTGGCTTGTAGGTTTCAGCACTGTGAGTTATTTTGCCCTGGGGCTAGGTCTTCACCATGGCACATGGGTTTGAAAGGGCTCAGAGCAATGAACTTCTGGGCCTCATTGTAAGCTGGTGCCAGGGCCTGGGACTTAGGGATGGGTCTTAGGTGCTCATTTGTTCGTGTAGACTGAGTCCCAGGATTGCCAAGTTAGCCTATGTCCAGTTGAGGAACAGGTTGGTGGAAAAGTGGTCAGCTAGTGCTCATCTGTGTGCAGTTTTGCTTCCAGTTTCCCCTTATCCCAGGAAAATTGATTCTCTCTGCCTACCTGAGCCTCCTCACTCCATCTAGCTGTTTGTTTTTGACTCCTGTCATTTTGAGATGCTTTTTAAAGATTGGTTTGGAAGAATTATCAGAGTGGTTTCAGCTTTTGCTGCTACTAAGCCACCATCTTGGCTCTGCCCCCTCTGAAAGTTCCTTATTTTGAATGGAGATAATCACTTTGCTCAGCAGAATGACTTTGGAGGAAATGAATGGGGATGGATGGATGGATGAATGGTTTAAATGATAGAATGAGTTGTTTGAAATAAGGTAAAAACAATTCTATTTTTTCCTCAATGCATTTATAACACATTTAATGCTAATTATATGTAGTTTATTCTTAGTCTTGAAGATGTCAAGTTATTTGGAACAGGGAAGCAGCAACTTAGGTTGTTTAAATTTTCAGGCTCCAGAAAAAAATGATAGAATGTTCATTGGTAAAAGTTTGTTTCAATTGTTTCCTACTTTGGATTGACTCCATTTGGAGTTTTCTTGTCAAAGATCCTGAAGTAGTTTGTTATTTCCTTCTCCAGCTCATTTTATAGATGAGGAAACTAAACCAAATAAAGTTAAGTGATTTGCTCAGCACATAATTGTCAGAGAATAGATTTGGACTCACGAATATGCATCTTCCTGACTCTAGCCCTGACATTCTATACACTTTGCCACCTAGCTGCCCTCGATAAAAGTTACTATGCAATAATGCATCTTCTTTAGTTTGTATCTTTGTTTTAAGCCCAGATCTTGAACTTGTACTCTCTCTCTCTCTCTCTCTCTCTCTCTCTCTCTCTCTCTCTCTCTCTCTCCCCCTCTCCATTTTTATTTTTTCCAATTATATTTAATAATAATAATTTTAGCATGAATGAATAAGATGTAAATTTAATTTAACAAATTTTTTATTAAGCATCTACTCTGTTCAAGGGAGGCAGATCTTGGATCCTTTTTAAGGAGAGTGTTTTCTACTATGGAAGAGAGTGGAGGAGACAACATAATCACAAATAAGTACAATATACTTATATAATATATAAAATAATTTCATGAGAGAGAAAGAACTTATAAATGGGAGAATATCAAGAGATGCCTTGTGTAGGCGATAACTCCCATACATATGTGCTTTGAAGGAAGCTATGAATTCTAAGAAATGGAGGTAAAGAGGAAGTGGGGGACAAATTGTTCAAAGGTGTACTATGGAATTTTTTTTCACAAGGAACAATCTCATGTAGGAGGTGATATTTGAGTTAGGCTTTGAAAGAAGCTAGCTCCTTCGAAGAGGCAGATGGGGGTACATTTCTAGGCATTGAGGTGAGAATCATTTTGTGATGTGCTGTAAGAAATTTAATGATTATAGAGGGTTTTGTAGGGTTTTGGGGGCATTATTATTTATTAAAATGTTTAATAGTGTGTCTTTGTATTTTTTGCATCACAATCATTTCTAGACATGCTACACTCCAGCTCAAACTCTTCCTTGTAGCAAAGAAAATCAGTTAAGTAAAAACAACTTATAATGGTGACTACGTATAACAATATATGCAACATTTTGCTCTAATAGAAATGGGATATATGTTCCATTATCTGTTTTCTGGAATAAAGACTGATGTTATTGTTGCTTAGAATTTAACTTTGAGTGGTTTTTTATCTATATTTTTTTAGAATTTAAATATATATATATATATATATATATATATATATATATATATATATATATATATATATATATATATATAGTTTTACATATACATATGCGATTTTCCTGGTTCTGCTTAATTAACTCAGCATTTGTCCATATTTCTCTAAATTCCTCATGTTTGTTATTTCTAACTGTCAAATTAATATTCCATTATGGTCATATGCCAGTTTTTCCAGTCATTCACCAAAAGATGTAATCTTAACATGTAGCATTTATGCAACTTTATAGGCAGCGTCCAAAAGAAGAGAATTATCTAAACAAGTGATTCCCAAAGTGGGCGCTACTGCCCCCTAGTGGGTGCTGCAGCAATCCAGAAGAGCAGTGATGGCCACAGGTGCATTTATTTAATTAATTTAATTAAATTAATAGCTATTAATTGCTATTAAAATTTTTAAAAATTAATTTCCAGGGGGCTAAGTAATATTTTTTCTGGAAAGGGGGTGGTAGGCCAAAAAAGTTTGGGAACCACTGATCTAAACCAAGGAAAAGGAAAAGACTACCTCCATCCTCTATCCTCTTTATTGTATCTTTATTATTAATGGATTAACTCATAAGAGATCTCACTAAGTAGGAGTAATCTATATATTTGTAATATAAAAACAAAGCACATTAATAAAATGGAACAAAAAACTCCCAAATGGATTAAAACTGGCTTAAAAAAAAACCCAAAAGTATTAAAGCTGGTTAATAACTTAAGATATGGTTGCTTGGTGTAGGTTAGTTGTAATACTTATAATATTTACTATTTTATCATATAGCATGGGAGTCTTGTTGTATAGCTCCAAAGGAGGCAGAATATACTTCTTTAGCTTCTTCTCATCCCACCTTTCTTCAAGGGAAACTTTAATTCCTGCCTGGGGTGGGGAGGAAGCAGGAAACTGAGGTCTAAAGTTTGGTCCATCAGCTATCCTCAGAGAAAAGGGGTACTGTGTTAGAATTCTTTCTGCTTCCTGAAATGTATTGATCTAGGGCAGTGATGGTGAACCTTTTAGAGACCAAGTGCCCAAACTGTAACCCTCATGGTCACATGTGAGCCCCTAGCCTTACCCCAGATGGGGAGGGAGGAAGTCCTCCCATTGGACTACTGGGTAGAGGGGTCCATGATATGAGAAATGTCCTCAGGTGTGTGTGGAGACAGGGAAGGGGGTAGCTCCTTCTGGCATGCTCTAGCATAGGAGTTGGCAACATATGGCTCTTGAGCCATATCTGGCTCCACCTCCCCACCAGCCAATCTGAGCAGAGCTCCAGGATGTGTCCCAGGGGGCCCTTCAGCCCCTGCCCCATATTCCAGCAACTTTCGCCTCCATCCTCCTTCTTCCAAAGTCGTTTATGGCTCTCACGGCCAAAAAGGTTGCCTACTGTTGCTCTAGCACTTGTGCCATAGGTTTGCCTTCATGGGTGTAGAGGATGTGGTTTTCAGGTTGAAGCTAAATTTCTGATCTCCATTCAGTAATAAAAAAGAGGAAAGGAAAACTGAAGTTTTGTATCTGGGGAATGAGCTCCCCCTCCTTTTAAAAATCAAATATCAGTTCCTCTTTGAACACACATACACATTATCCAAGTTGATAGCAAAATAGAAATCAGTGAAAATATTGTTATGTTGATAAATAACAATATACAAAGAAGAATACCAGATAATACAGAATGAAGGACTTATCCCATGGGGAGAGAGGTAATTCTAATTCAATCAAATGAGTTCCAGACCTCAATCAAGGGGAAATTCTCTCAAGTCTCTAGTATAGCAAGCTGGGGACCGGATTGAAGACTGCCAGTTCCTCTCATGCCAGTTTCTTCCCAGAGTTTTTCCATTCTACTGCTGGGATTAATTTCATTAGAAGAAAAAGTAGTCAACTGGGTAGTTTGATGGTAACTTATTCAGAATTTCTGGCTGTCTCTGGCTTCAGAGGACAAAAATTAAATCCTACTTCTACTGCCTGTATGACCTTGGGCAAATCATGTAACCTCTCTGGACATCAGTTTCCTCATCTGTAAATTGAAGGGATTGGACTAGATGGTCTCTAAGATCCCTTCCAGATCTATATCTCTCATCTTTTGATCCTTTGACTGTCATTTGTTGGTTATATCCAAACCAGGCTTCACCAGGTATATTTTGGTAGAGGAAGAACAGCTCTGTTCAGAAATACAGATACAGACACTTTGAAAAATTGAATAGTTAGTAGAAAGAGTATTGGATTTGGAGCCATGGGCCTGAATGTGAATGTGATGCTTTCTACCTGTGTGACTATGGGAAAGTTATTTCTCCTGTGGTCTCAATGTCCATAGCCATAAAATTAGGGGTCAAATTAAGTGACTTATTTCTAAGGTCTCTTCCAGCTCTGAATACTCTGATATTCTAAAAATTAAAATTTACCAACTAGATAAATTGAGCTATGATTTTCAACTTTATTGAAAAGGATTCTTGCTTTATAATGAATTCACAAGTTTCCTTAAATTACATGTACTCTGAAGCATACTGATATTATTTTGTTTACTAAGGGCATCCTTGCTCACCGGTTGATTAATGATAATGTCACTCCTGTTCCTCTGGTTTTTGTGGATGACAAGTTTACCTGCAGGTCTGAAATATACTTTCTTCATCTGTGCCTCCTAGAATCTTTCATTTTATTTATGGCTGAGCTCATGGGCTATTTTTTAGGATGCCTGTTCTAAATTCCACCAGATACTAATGTTTTCTCTCTCCTCAAATTACCTTGTATTTTCGTTTTGTAAAAACCCTTCCCTTCCCTCTTAGAACTAGATATTTTGTATTATTGTAATAGGAGAGAAAGCCTGGCATAATGGAAAGAAAGTAGGCCACACAGAATCAGCCGCCAATTTCCTCAGTACCAACTTTAACTACTTAAACCAATTAGGCCAGTTTTTCCTTAAGTGGTATTGATACCATCTGGCCTCAGATACTTTCTAGTTGTGTGACCCTGGGTAATTCACTTAAACCCCATTGCCTAGCCCTTACCCTTATTGCTCTTCTGCCTTGGAACCAATACCAGTATTGATTCTAAGACAGAAGGTAAGAGTTTAAAAAAAGTATTGATACCTCCCCTTAGCCAACCACTTCTTGAAAAGGGTCTCAATGCCATTTTTTGAAACCCCTTACCTTCCACTTTAGAACCAATATTGGTTCTAAGGCAGAAGAGTGGTAAGGGCTAGGCAATGAGAATTAAGTGACTTGCCCAGGGTCACCTGGCTGGGAAGTGGCTGAGGCCAGATTTGAGCTCGCTCACTATCTCCCATCTTGAGAGTCAGCTTTCAATTCTCTAAGCTGCTTAGTTGCCCCTGGTCTCAATACTTTTTAAGGAAAACTAGTTTAACTTGCATGAGTGGAGGGCTTGTGATATTGCTCCTACTATATCCATTTTCTGAAAAACTCAAGATACTATCATAATCCAATTATATTTATCATTCTAACACCCTTGTGAAGAAAGTAGTAATTATTAAGTGCATTTTATAGATAAATAAACTAAGGCATCCAGGTTCACATATGTCAATGTTGAAGCTTCCTCAAGAATCCAAGTCTCTCGTTTATTTATTTATTTATTTTTAACCCTTGTACTTCGGTGTATTGTCTTCATAGGTGGAAGAGTGGTAAGGGTGGGCAATGGGGGTCAAGTGACTTGCCCAGGGTCACACAGCTGGGAAGTGGCTGAGGCTGGGTTTGAACCCAGGACCTCCTGTCTCTAGGCTTGACTCTCACTCCACTGAGCTACCCAGCTGCCCCCAAGTCTCTCATTTATTGATCCAATACTTAACTGCTTAAAGCAGTGTGGTGTAAGGGCAGAGCATTAGAGTCTGGAGAAACCTGGTTTTCTGACTTCAACACATACTAGCTCTGTGACTATGGACAGGTCACTTAACTCCTCCGAATTTCAGTTTTCCCATTTGTAAAATGGAGGCAATAAAAGGTAGTTTCTGTAATAAAACCTGTAGGGAGTTATCATGAGAAATAAATGAATTCTTGTAAGGTATTGGCGTTTAATTTGGTGGTCTTTCAGTTGGCTGATCTTATGTAGTGAGGTGTCCCCATTGTTTGTAACCATGGATCATTCTTTGTAATTCATTCTTTTAGCAAGCATTTATTAGATGTGTTAGGCGTTTGCCTCAGTCTCACCCCCCCCCCCCATTTTGAAAGTGAGGATAATAATACTTTTACTACTTAATTCACAGGGTTGTTAGGGGAAGCTCTTTGTAAGTCTTTCATCTCTGTGGGAATGTAAGTTATTAATGAAATGACTCTGCATTTATCTGTTTTGGGACTGTTTTGCTCAAGACCTGGGAGACTTCCTTCCAACTACAAATACATAATAAAGAAGAGAATATTTTAGGTTCAGGGTGATTGCCTTGAAGCATCCCCCAGATGGCTCTTTTTGTTCTTGCTTTCTTATACTTTTTCATTTGGAAAAAACAGAATGTATTGTGACTAAGGAAAAACTTTTAGAGTTTCTTTGCTAGAGAACTCCCACCTTCTATATGGGTTTAAAAGTGCTGGACCCTAGTGAGGAATTAAACTGGAGGTATAAAGAGTCTCTAACCCTAAGTTTAAGTTTGATAGTTGTCTGGAACAATGGTCTGATTTACCCACAGACTCAGGTAATTCAAACGGCAGACTATTTTTTTATTCAAAGATATTTTATTTTCCCAATTACATGTAATAAATTTCAATATACATTTTCCAAAATTATAAATTCCAAATTGTATTCTTCCCTCCCTTCTTTTCCCCTTCCTGGAGATGGTAAGCAATTTGATCTGAGTTATTATCATGCAAAAAAGATTTCCATATTATTCACTGTTGCAAGAGAATACTCATATAAAACCAATACCCCAAAATGGAAACATAAATAAATTAATGTGAAAAATAGTATACTTTGATCAGGCAGACACATTTATGGGTTTTAATTAACTGGCAAAATTGTTCTGTGTTTCCAAAAAGCTTGGTCCCTGGAGGCTAAGATAGGGAGAATTGACTTCTTTTCTTTTTTGAGAGATGAACTTTTACCTTAGACCAATGCCTGAGTACATGAAGGACCTGCCTTTTCTTCCTAACTTAAAGAACTGAAGCTCAGGCTCTTGGTTCTATGTTGAAAGAGAAATGTCAGAATTCACTTCTCTTATGAAGAAGCAATGTCATCTCAGCTGATCACTACAACTAAAGTTCATTGGGGGGTTGCAGAGGGAACTAACAGTAGAGTAACAGGATACCTACAGTAGAGTTGGGATGCCCAAGCACACTAGTCATACAAGTCATACTTTACTGTCCCTTCATGTCTTTCTGTGACTATGGAGAAGTCATTATTTTATGAGAAGACATCAATGGTCCTGCAACATTGGAGTCATATTTCACAAGTATCTTTGTCACATGAATTCTCCATACATTTATCTCTCATGTCTGTTCTCTAATGTGTTTTTATTCTTTCTAGTGATGATATTTTTGGGAGAGCGTGGTCCAGATTTGTGGGGGAAATATTCTATTTCTACTTTTTTTTACCATACAGTTTTGCTTAATGCCTTTTGGGGGAGTCAGTTGTGTTCTCTAGATGACTGGTAAAAGAAAACACTTCAGTAGGGGCTTTTGAGCTATATTTTTGAGTAAATACAGAGTACCTTAAATTTGGGATGAAAACTTTTTTTGGGGACATACATATGAGGAATGCTTGTTGGTATCACAAAGAAAATCCTTCTGTTTCTTATGAAATCTGGTTTGCTGTTAAAGGGCTTTATATTCTCAGTGCCAAAAGTGTTTGTCACCTAGTAAATGTTTAATACATGCTTGTTGAATATGGAAATTACATTAAGCTGTATTTTTTATTTGTGTCCTATCCTCCTATCTTAGAACGAAAAATGGTAACCACAAGCGTGTTGGATATCCAATCTCTGTCACCTGTGCTCCCTTGGATAAATTATTTTAACTTCCCTGGACCTCAATTTCATGCTTTATAAAAATGAGTCCATTGGAACAGATGATCTCTAAAGTCTTTTCTATCTGCCAGATCTGTGAAAGTCTTCATATTGGACAAATTTTCTTTGATGATATTGAAAAAATGATGTAACTAGCTGAAAGAACACCAAGCAACTATTTAAATTTCTACAGATTTGAATGATATATCTTTCAAAATTAAAATCAGATTCTAGGTCTAGGATATTAACCCTTTGGTATTCTCAATCACATCAGTTTTCTGCTGATATTTCTGTCTGACGTACTCTTCTGTTGCTTGGGTATTTTGGTTACTCTTTGGTCAACCAGAAATATAAAATAAACCTAGACACTTTGAGATTTTTTCCTTTTGTTATAGATATGTGTTCATAGTTTCAGCATGGCAGTTACTTGGTTTTGAATTTTATATATAGCACTTAACTGTAAAGATAAAAACATGAGATCTTCATGATGATTTGTATGTACCTGACTTGCATGTGAACATTCCCTATTGCCGCCCATGGAGATCTCTTTCCCTCTTTGCCTTTCCTCCCTTCTCCTTTGCTTCTGAAGACCCCAATCCTGTCTCAGACTGACAGCACTATCACCTTTGTCTCTTCTGTCTCTATTTCTTACTTTATCTCAGTGACAACTGGCACAGAGTCTGTGGGTATGGAAAAAGAGAAAGTAAAGGAGGATGCTTCTGCCCCTTTTTTTGTCCTCCTTCTCCCTAGAGACTGGTCAAATTCAGAGTGATGGAAAGGATAGAAGGAAAACTAGTTTTGCATCCCCCTGATAGTCTGATCATTGATCTAGCCTTCTTCCCTTCTTCTCCAGTGTTTGTTCTCCATAGTCACCAAAGACATGAAGGGAGGAGGAATCACGACTATGGTGTGTCCCACCACTTCCCCAGCTCCTTAGCTTATCCAGAGATACCTATCCTTCTCTTCATTCTTCCTCTTCCTCTATTTCCTTCTCTATTGGATTGAGGAAAACAGAGGTTAAATGTCATGCCCAGGATCATACAGCTAGTGAGTGTCTGAGGCCAGATTTGAGTTTGGGTCTTCTTAACTCTATGTCCAGAACTCTATCCATTGAGCCAGCTAGCTGCCTACCTACTTCTGTGGTAAGTGAGGTATTCAGGGAAGACTAGAACTCTTGTGTGAGGGCTTGCAGAGTCCTTTTTCTAGCTGCTTTCTTTCTTTTAGTGTTCATCTGCCACCTTGCTCTCACCTGTGACTCCAAGAAGCTTTAGCATGTTCAGGGACCAAACCCTGGTAATGCTGATTTGGCAGACAGGCTACATCAGATTGAGCCTGACAGGTCTTAAACACTCCTTGAGTTTTGGGAATTTCTACCCCAAGAAGACTTTACCTAAGTGGAATAGGTAGATGAGAATAATTTATTCTAACAACCAAGAAGAAAGCTGAAGAAGGTGGTATGGAGCACTTAGAATTTGGTCAGATGTGGAAGATGCCAAGAATATCCTGTACATCCCGGGCCTTCTCAATTCTCTTTACTTTCATCTTGCCACTGGACATGGATGACTCTGGAAGAGAGAGTGAGGCTGATGACTTTGTGCAACTCTGCCTCAAATTCAGTTCACTTACAAGTCAGGACATTGCCCCATGATGTCATTGGTCCTCTTTGAAAATGAAAGAGGAACAACAACCCCTTCATCTTTATTTCCTTCTTGCCCTTCATCTTCACCCAGTTACAACCCACACTGGACCCTTGTTTCATGCCAAGGGAGCTATGTTCAGTGACTCGGAGTGATTTGGATCCAAGGTGTTCTCTCCATCCTTATTGCCTAGATGAGTGTGAAGGAACTCTACTTTCACACAGAACACTACATTAGGGTAAGATGTATTCCTGACTCTCCAAGTTGGAATGTTGAATGTTTATTTTTCCCCGAGGAAATGCTGTACTCCACAGTTAGAGGTTACACTAAAATTGCTAGAGAGGCAATTGTATGTTGTAGTGGATGATGAAAAGGACTGAGTGTAAAGAAAACTTGGGCGCAAATCCCATCTCAGATGCTTAGTAGCTATGTGGCCTTATGCAAGTCATTTAATTTCTTTAAGCCTCAGATTACTAATTTGTAAAGTGGGGGTATCTATATCTATCTCATAGAATTTTCTTGAGGATTAAATAAAGTAAAGAATATAAAGTGTTTTGCAAACCTTAAAACTCTATAAAAATATTATTATTGCTATTCATAAATAGTTTATGTTATATTACAGGCTAGACATTTGGAGATACCCTTGAAATGAAGGTACTATAATCTCTCAATGGAAATATGCCCTAAGCTCCCAAAGGACCAACTTAGATTGAAGACATTTCCAATTAACTTTCTGAATAAAAATGAAAGTAAATTAGGGGCTTTCTGGGAAGATAAAAAAGTAGGTTGTTTCCACTGTGGACTCCCTTATATCTTCTTATAGACTCTTCAAAGAAGCATTACAAAGGAATGCTTTCAGCCCATCCTCCCTTATCTTTCTTCCCCTTCACCAAAAATACCTTTATCCCCCTACTTATCAAAAAGTAGGAATCGTGCTTTAAAAAATAAAACAACCCTCCCACCAACAACCCTATGTTCAAATTCTGCAAAGAAGGAAGAGGGAAACAGAACCCAGAGAGTGGGTTTTTATTATTCATCTCTTGCCTTTAAGTAAAGAAGGCAAAACTTCATATATTCAGCATTTATGGGGGAGGACCCTGTTTTCCTTAAGAAAATGAAAACCTAGGTTTTTGCTTTCTTTGTCATTTCCCCGGTCCTTTTGTTCTTCATTGGGAACTGCAAATGAAACCGGGGAGAAACCATTCCATTTCATCTGAAGTCTGGGAGAATAAATTGAAAGGTTGTTGGGGAGTTGATTCTGCCCCATCTTTCTTTTCAAAAGAAGCTTTAGAGGCAGAAAATGTGGCCAGCAGTTCAGAGCAATGCTGATTTTCAGAGTAGAAGCAGGTTTTGGGCTAGTAGATAGATCCAGAGTATCTCACTGTTTGTTCCTGTGAGGCTGGGATAATAAACCTAACTTAACTGAACTTGCCTCTTGGCCTTTTGCTGCTCTGAGTGATGTGAGAAGATTGAGCTGCCCCATCTTAATTTTTAGTTTTTATTCTTCAGGAACATTAGCTTCAAAAACCTTATTTTATTGAGTTTCTTCTCTGGTTGAAATGGCATCCAAACTGATTACTAAACCCAAATTAGGGAGAGTCTAGGATTTTATTTAAAGTCTTAGTAGGGCCCAGATTTGGGACAAACCTTGCACATGGTGTGTGCTAGTATAGCATGGAGTTCAGGATTCTGTTTAGGTGTAGTGACTCCCAATTTAGTGGAGAGAATGATGACTCCACCCTCTGTATGTTTATATGGGGGAGATGACACAGGAGCTTTGGAGAAGAGATATTTTTTTCCTCATTCCTTTTTTAAGAGGGACATATGTTCCAGACTCTCTTTTGTGAACCCAGGTTACAAGAGTTTAAAAAAAATGCTTTGGCTTTAGCTAATGTTACATGTCAAGAAATTTCAGGCCAAGAAGAGGGAAAACCAATGAGTATTCAGGCTCATAGACATAGGTTCCAACTACATAGCATGGCCCCTTAAAACTAGGCTTCCCCTTCCTCCCCTTTTTTCCTGGATTGGATTTTTTTGGTCTTTTATAGACATGACTTTATTGAAATTGGGAAATAGTGAACTTCTGTATTGGCTTGACACTTATCACCTCTCTTCTCTTCAATTCATCAAACATGAAGAGTTTACCATGAGCATGCTGGGTGCCAAGGAGAAAACTGCAAAGATAATAGATGGTCTCTTACCTTCAAGGAATTTACAACTGAGTACAAGAGATGAATGTTACAAAAATGAAGATAATTTTGGGCAGAGAAAATTAATACTACAGGAGAAGAAATCAATACAGAAATGCGTACTAATGAGTCCCATTTCCTAATGGGAAGGGCAGGGCAGCACATGACCAGTGAATTCTAGGACAAGAGAGGCACTGGAAAAGAGGAAAAGGATGTTGGTAAAGGCCCTCTACAACCCAAGAGGGAAGTGCTCTAGTCTAGTATACAGTAGGCACTATATAAAGGCTCAATTTCTTTCTACTCCTCCTTAAGTTAGATCTAGATTACATACTCTGGTATTAAAAACTTTTTGACTCACTGGAGCTGAATGAAGATTTTAGGCTAGAGTTTTTTGTAATGTATGTGACTTTTTTTAAAATTAAGGTGTCTTTCTTAATACTCCAATGTTCACCACCTCACCCCACCCCCACCTTATGTCTGGCATTTACATGATTTTGATCTGTGTATTGTAACAGCAAACTGATTTGTCCTTATTTGTACTTTTGGCTATTGGAATAAAGATGTTTTTGATCTGTGAAAAAAAGAATGATTAATACCATATATTAATATATACTATATACATAAAATTAATTTTCTAGAAAAGGAGGGTATGTCCTTCAATTGGGGAATGGCTGAACAAACTGTGGTATATGCGGGTGATGGAATACTATTGTCCTAAAAGGAATAATAAACTGGAGAAGTTCCAGGTGAACTGGAAAGACCTCCAGGAATTGATGCAGAGCGAAAGGAGCAGAGCCAGAAGAACATTGTACACAGAGACTGATATACTGTGGTAAAATTGAATGTAATGGACCTCTGTACCAGCAGCAATGCAATGACACAGGACAGCTCTGAGGGATTTATGGTAAAGATGCTACCCACATTCAGAGGAAGGACTGCAGGAGAGGAAACATATAAGAAAAACAACTGCTTGAACGCATGGGTCGGGGTGGACATGATTGAGGGTGTGGACTCGAAACTACCACACCAATGCAACTAACAACAATTTGGAAATAGGTCTTGATCAAGGACAAATGACAAAACTAGTGGAAATGTGCATTGGCCATGAGTGGGGGGGTTGCGGGGGGTGAAGGGGAAAGTAGGAGCATGAATCATGTAACCATGTTAAAAATGAATATTAATAAATGTTTAAAAAATTAATTTTCTATCAGAGTGTTATAGGAACCAATAAGGAATTGCTGCCTTTAAACAGTCTAGTAGAAATTTTTTTACATATGCCAAGCATATTAACATTCATTTCAGTTTTATGAAGAATAATACCCATTTCCACTTATTCCTAGTTTCCAGTTGAGTGGTAGTCTGATGCCTTCTTCTGCTAATCACAGTGGATCAACAAAACAAAAGGTCTGGAAATAACTCCTCTGAACATGTAGCTTGTTAGACAACAGTGACAGCTCTATGGGGGGAAGTCTCTTTTCCTTAATTCATGTTGGTGTTGGCTCACTGTCAGAAGGAACTATTCTTGGAGATGTTTTTTCTAACTGTGCTTGAGGTTGAGGAATCCTAGAGTCTGCCATCCACCCATTCTCACTGAGTTAACTTTTGTGACCAAGGACATATGTGGGTGACTTTGGGCAAGCCACAACCTCTCCAGGCTTCTGTTGAGGAAGTTGGAACTCTGAAGTCCCTTCTAGCTCCAAATCTCTGATTTGTATGAACTCTTTGATCCCACTCTAGGTGGGTGGGAGGGGAAGGAATTCACATTGTAGAATTTTTCTTCTTTAGATCTAATTCCCTAATTAGAGGACAGGCACCCCCTGAACTTGGCCTCAAGAGCATCATGTTCTCACCAGTTGAATTAGCCATCCCTACTAAGCATCTGCAACAAAATGCTGGACTCAGTCCCCTTTTTATATATGTGTGTGTTTCTTATACACATATATGTGTGTATATATGTACACACATATATAGATCTATATATCTCAGGGCAAAGATAAAACACTCTGGGATTTTGCTTCTGCTTAATAATAACTGATAGTTACAAAGAGCTTTAACATTTGCAAAGAATTTAGTATTTGAGCCCCACAACAACACTCTGTGAGGTAGAAATAATATTTTTGTTGTTTGTTGTTCAGTCATTTTTCCAGTTGTGTCTGAGTCTTCATGATCTCATTTGGTGTTTTCTTGGCAAAGATACTGGAGTGGTTTGCCATTTTATTCTCCAGATGAGGAAACTGAGGCATACAGAGTTAAGTGACTTGCCCAGGGTTATACAGCTAGTGAGTATCTGAGGTCAGATTTGAATTCAGGTCTTCCTGACTCCATGCTTGGTTTTTTAACCACTGTGTTATGTGGCTGCCCTTTATAACAATCATTACTACTTCTTTTTTTTTTTTTCCAAACAAGTTAACATCAGCTTAGAAAAGTTAAGTAACTCACCCATGGTCACAATTCTAATGAGTATAGTGTGAATCAAATATCAAGGGGACCCCAGTTCCAGAAAGACTCACTTCAATGGGTAGGGTGCCATTGAGTTATATGGTTCGATTGCCAGCATGGCCATGCAGTTCCTGACCAGTGGAAGTTCATGTGGGTGATGTGGTTGGCTCAAGGCCGGGAACTAAAATAAACTCTGGGCCACTGGTAATGCAAAGTAGGAGGGATTAGATTGGGTTTAAAAAGCCAGCTGAAGAAGTGGGATGGTTTTGTAGAAAGGTAGAGGGTTTTGGGAGTAGATTAACTGATGTGGTTAGGTTAACTGTGGGATAATAGACTGAGTCCAGGTAAAGCCTATCCTGAGTTAACAAATATAGACCAGTATATATCAAAGGTGGATGATGGATTTTTGAAACAGGAAGGTAAAAAGGGAAGTTTGGACAATCCTAATCTGTAATGCCAACTACCTAAACCCCCAGATCTAAATATCTCTTCACAGAGATTTCTTCAGAGTGGGTTTCCTACTCTACTCTTCTCCTCACTATCTAAAATCCCAATTCCTGTTCTTGGCTAAACTAACACTAAACCCACTTTGCTGATTTTAAGGAAAGGGTCTGTATAAGCTTGATAGGGCCCAAATAAGGTCCAAGATCCAAAAGGATCTAGGCTTGGTCTCACAATCAGATGCCAGATGTCTCACAGTCACCAGGAACTCAGCCGATATCAACCAGTCAACAGGGAAACAGGATAACAGAGCAGCAGGTAGGATGGGAAAGATAAAGTAGAAACAGCCAAGGGAAATAGCCAGTCGCTTCCAGGTCAAAACCAGAAAAAGGACCCATCTCCAGTCCCAACTGTCTCTTAGTAACAGCTCAGCTCTCCTTCACAGAATTCCAGAATCTCTTACTCTGCTGCCCATGCCTTTGCCCTCTGCAAACTTACACACTTTCCTCCTTAACTTAACTTTTCCTTATAAGTAATTCTGTCTTGTTTTTGTTTTTGGATTGAAGCCTCTCTCTCCTTGGCCAGTTATCTTTCTGACCTAGTGATCTTTAGCAAATGACACTGGGCTGGGATGACTGATATAGCAGCTCAACTAGGAACCTGGAGTCAAAGAAGTGTGGTGCAGCTTGGAGACTTTTTTTTTTTAATTTTATTTTTCAGAAAAATTTTTTCCATGGTTCCATGATTCATGTTCTTACTCTCCCCTCCCCCCACTCCCCACCCCCATAACCAATGCGCATTTCCACTGGTTTCTTCATGTGTCATTGATCAAGACCTATTTCCATAATATTGATAATTGCACTAGGGTGGTCATTTAGAGTCTACATCCCAAATCAGGTTTGCATCAACCCATGTGTTCAAGCAGTTGTTTTTATTTTGTGTTTCCACTCCTGCAGTTCTTCCTCTGAATATGGATAGTGTTCTTTCTCATAAGTCCCTCAGAATTGTCTTGGATCATTGCATTGCTGCTAGTACAGAAGTCCATTGCATTCGATTTTACTACAGTGTATCAGTCTCTGTGTATAATGTTCTTCTGTTTCTGCTCCTTTCACTCTACATCAATTCCTGGAGGTCATTCCAGTTCACATGGAATTCCTAGCTTTGAGACTTTTAATTAGACTGTCCTTGCTTTTTCTCTCTCCATTTTACTGATAAATACTTATAATTCAATATACAATCTCTAAGATTAATTTTAATCAGTACAATATCATGTGAGGTTTGAACATAGGTCTTTATGATTCCAATTCAACCCAGGAATCATTCTACCATACTACCATACTACCTCAATTTTATGAATTAATTCCTTTAGGAAATATTAACAATCTTTCCTAAGAACTTAACAAACTTTAAAAAGATTAGTATTTTCAGAAATGTGAAAATTATGTTATCATAGAATTCTTAAAATTGACAGTCAAAAAATTGAATATCAATCATTTCATAACTGCCACTAAAGGTCAAATAAGCCCAAGAATCTCAAGGATAGCCATCTTGTGTTCTTTCCCTGCTCCCCCAAGGCCACTGGTCCCATTTCCATCCATGCCTTTACAGCCATCATGTAGGGGAATATTTCCTATGACAGTGAAATGATCTGCCAACTAATAATAACAGCAATAACAATGAATATTTAGCTGCCTCTGTAGATACTGCAACTCCATCTTTCTTGGCAGCTCTACTATTAAAGACCAGAAAAGAAAGTTTTTGTATCCAAGGTTCTTGGCACTGTCAAATGGTTCAGCATCAGAAATATATAGTTTTGGGGCAGCTGGGTAGCTCAGTGGAGTGAGAGTCAGGCCTAAAGACGGGAGGTCCTAGGTTCAAACCCGGCCTCAGCCACTTCCCAGCTGTGTGACCCTGGGCAAGTCACTTGACCCCCATTGCCCACCCTTACCAATCTTCCACCTATGAGACAATACACCGAAGTACAAGGGTTAAAAAAAAAAGAAATATATAGTTTTTATAATTGAAAATAACCCTAGACATAGCTCGTTGGCTTAGAGGATGGAGAGCCAGGCTTAGAGACACAAGACATGGGTTCAAATCTGGACTTAAATATTTCCTGGATGTGTGACCCTGGGCAAGTCACTTAACTGCAGTTCACCAGCCCTTATTCTTTTCTGCTTTGGAATTAATACTTAGAATCAATTCTAAGATAGAAGGTAAGGATTTCTCTTTTTTTAAAAATGGAAATAACCCTAAAGAAGATGTATTTCTAGCTGTCTTGCCTCTGAAGCCTGAGAACTCTAGGCCTTTCCATTTACCCTGCAATAGAGCCATCCTATATGAGTTGAGTCCTCTTGTTCTAATGTGAGCAATTTAAGAACTGGGACTTCCTTTCTATTTTTCTTTTTATCCCCAGCACTTAACACAGTGCTTTACAGATGATAAGCACTTAATACTTTCTCATCCATTTGTGATAGTTTCTAACATTTTTCAACTTACCTAGTTTTGAATTTAGTCCAGAAGGACATTGACCAGCAAAATATTTGACTTCACTGATTGGAATGAATCCGGCTCATCTTATCTGGTTATTCTTCAAATGGTAACTTGTAAATGTGATCTTTAAGTTGTAGTTTCTAATAATGGGGAATAAGAAAGAATATGGATTTCACTTATGACTTTTTAGGTTATTAGAAACCTGGGAAAAGGGTATTTTAAGAGCATGATTTTTTACTCAATATTTAATGAAATGTCAGGATCAAAACACCTAATGCTTTTAATTAAAAAAGAGATTTGCTAATATGTTAAAAGTTTGAAAGGCCTAAATAATTTTCTTATGGATGTTGAGGAGAATTGGCCTTGTTTGTTACCAGTCCAACCATATTAATTTTGGGTAGAACTTGTTCCCAGATTGTGGTCATTTGGATTAAGGCTGATCTGGCTAATAGATAGTGCTAATACCAACACCAACTGGCCCTTTGAATCGCCATCTTAGCTTTTTTTAAACTTTGTTTTGGTCTCCCTTGATCCCTCTGTGGTTACACTTTTCCCAGTAGACTTGCCTCTTGAATCTATTCCTGGCCTTGAGTTATTCTTTTCTTTTTTCTTTTTTTCCCCACAGTTACATGATTCTTCTTGTCTCCCTCTTCTTCCCCCGCCCCCCCATCAGAGTTGACAAGCAGTTTCACTGGGTTATACATATATTATTACTCAAAATCTATTTCCATATGATTCATTTTTGTAATAGAGTAATCTCTCAAAACCCAAACCCCAAGTCACATACCCATATAGACAGTGATAACTCATATCTTTTCTTCTGGATTTCTACCCACAGTTCTTTCTCTAGATGCGGATAGCACGCTTTCTCATAAGTCTGAGGTGTCTCACTTTTCTTAATAGAGCAAACTTGGTGGCAAAACAGGGAGAATGTTGGACTTGTAATGAGGAAGACTTGAGTTTTAATCCGGCTTCAGATGTTTAACTAGTTATGTGACTCAGAGGAAATTACTGAACATCTCTGGGCTTTAGTTTCTTTATTTATAAATGGAAATAATTGTGATGATGACAATTCATGTTACAGTATGGTTGTGAAGATCAGAGAGATAATATATGAAATTCTGTTGAAATGTTAGCTTTATTACTATTATAGCTTTTGGGGGGGGAGCTTCACTATTATGTAAGCATATGGGCAGCTAGGTGGCATGGGGGTTAAAGCAATGGCCTTAGAATCAGGAAGACTTCTCTTCCTCAGTTCAAATCTAGACGGGGATATTTACTACTGTAAGTCACTGGCAAATCACTGTACCCTGTTTGCCTTAGTTTCTTCATCTGTAAAATGAACTAGAGAAGGAAAAAGCAAGCCACTCTAGTATCTCTGCTAAGAATGCTAAAAATGGGGGCAGGTAGAGTAGGACATGGCTGAAAAACAACTCAATAGCAACAAAAGTGAGACGTGTTTAGGACTCTGCCACTAGAACTCCCTATTTCCTTTTCCTTTCATCAATGAAAAGTGCTAGACCTTTCATGGGATCATAGAGTTAAGGTTAAAATGACCTTAGGGGTCATCTAGTACAATCCTCTCATTTTATAGATGAGGAAACTGATACCACCAAAAGTTAACTTGGGCAAAGTCACACAGAGAGTGATAGAACTGATATTTAAACTTGCCTCTGCCCACTGACTCTGGTCCTCTTTGATGTATATCATATTGCTTACCCATCTGTACTTTTAAGATGGAATCATTGTTAGTTTTGATCAGTATTTTTATATTTTAGTTTGTGGTCCCCAGACCACTGGAACCATTAGAACCCCTAGATATGGGTGTACTTTGTTGCCCCACTATTGAGAGAACCTTTACATTGAGCAAATTTAAGATGTTTGTGTTTTTTTTTTGTGTTTTTTTTTGTGTTTTTTTTTGTGTTTTTTTTTTTTTGCATTTGATGCCTTTCTATCCTCCTCCTCTGTAAATATTGTCTCCCTTGGCTTGAATTTGCATGTTATTTAGTTGTTTCAGTTGTGTTTAATTCTTTGTTTTCTTGGCAAATATCCTGGAATGGTTTGCCATTTCCTTCTCCAGCTCACTTTACAGAGAAGGCAAACAGGGTTAAGTGACTTGCCTAGGGTCACACAACTAGTAAGTATTTGAGGCTGGCTTTCCTGACTCCAGACATGGCACTCTGTCCAGTGTGCTGAGTAGCTACCCCACACTGGGAAGGAAGTAGGCACTACTGTTCACAGATGAGGAAATTAAAGCAAGTCACTTAACTCTGTGAACCTCAGTTTCCTTATCTGCCAAATGAATTGGAGAAGAAAATGGCAAGCCACTCCAGCATCTTTGCCAAAAAAAAAACCCCAAATGAAGTCACAAAGAGTTGGACATGACTGAATAAAAATAAAACTATTTTTCAAGGTTTGTTCTGGGTGACACACTTGAAATCCATGTCCGTAGTCTGCAAAGTTCAGTGGGTTTAGTTCCATAGACATACTGTCCTTCAATTCATGTGCCCTGTTTTGCCAAGAGAAACGCAGACATCATTATGGGTTTTTGTGTTGGTAAAGCTAATAAAGAATTGCAGAATGATTTGCTTGTCACCATCATAGGAAATTAGACAGGTCCAGAGACAAAGTCCTGGAACCACTTGTTATTTTAAGGCTGGAGTCAGGTTTTATAAACTGATGCTCCTAGAAGACGACTTGTGTTTAAATTTTCTTTTACAAGTGGTGCCTCCTCTAGTCTCCTACGTTCCTCCCATCCCTGCATTTACACATTCCTCCTCTCCTCACCAGGAAAGATTCATTTTTGTCAGATCTTGCTAGGTAACTAAAGTGTCTTTTTTTTTTCTTTTGAAAGATGAAGGAAGGAATTGGGGTGAGGAGGAGAGGTTGCCAGGGGTGTGCTGGTAGGTGTTTAACAACTCTCTCCCCTATAAAATGCACTTAGTATACTCTTATTTTAATCTACATTATTAGCATTTTTTCATCACTTTCTTAAGTCTAGAGAATCAACAAGTCAATGAATCAAGCCTTGGTTTGTAGCTTTGGGTGATTTCTGGGGTGTAAACACGCTGAAAATTTAACAATCAGCTCTGCTGGTGCTCACTTCAGCCTCACCACTCTGCCTGGAGATGGTACCCCTATTTCAACAGTGACAATTTGTTGTTGTTGCTCTGAGCTCTCTGTTCAGTATTTACCCATGGGCTGATGAATTAATTTATCAGATTCAGCTCTAGGTAAGTAAAAATCAGAACTGGGATTTTAAAGATGAGTTTTCAGCCCCACTAAAAGTATACTTAATGCTTGGACCTGATATGAAATCTCTTTTCCTAGAAAGGATGGCCATGAAGGAATGAATTCTCATCTCATTAACTATTTGTCTCTTTGAAAAATTTATAGCTTTTAAGCCCAAGGAGAGATATATTTCCCCACATCCGAGATACCTTCATTGTGATTGACTTTTTAAAATTAAGACTTCAGTTTAATTAAGTTTGTGCTATGGAAAGAATGTAGGACTTAGAGGACCTGAGTTCTAGTTTTTGGTTTTGCCACTTAAACCTGTGTGACCTTGGGTAAATCTCATAACTTCTCTTGGCCTCAGTTTTCTCATCTGTAAAATGAAGGGATCAAAGTAGATGACATTTAGGAAATCTTCTAGCTCTAAAATAGCAAGGTATGGTGGTTACAATGCTATCCTCAGTGCTAACAAAACCTGGGTTCAGTCCCACATTTGACAAATACAGGCTCTGTGATCCTGGGCAAGTTATTTAACTTCCTAATGCTCATGGCCTTTGGTGTCAAACTGAAGTAGAAACAGAGCTACTAAACCCTACCTAAGAGTTTTAATATATAGCGTAAGGTTAGTTGGTTGTTATAATATAAAGTTAGTAACGGAGTCCTAAAGAAGGATCCCTGAGGGCACATGCTCACTTAGAAAACCACATGTTGTCATTCTCTATGTTTTATAGAATTTTTACTTAATTTATTAAATATTCCTTGTGTACAATTTAATCTGGTTAGCAAGCTCTTGGGAACATGTGGCCTAAGGGACACCTCTGCTCAAGGCAACATTTTTTCATATCAAAATTTTTGGATTGACAAAAGTTATTTTTCTCTCTCTCCCACATGCTATACCAGGTCTACTCCCACTTCCATCACACCTGCATGGGAGAAGAAAAAAGGAAAAAGAAGCCCCTTGTAACAAATATGCACAGTTAAACAATGCAAAATTTTGCCTAGGCAACTTTCCAAAACTCTAAGTTATAGAGTGCCGACTTGCCTTAGTTGGAAGTTCCCTCTACGTTCCTTTTAAGGTTCTAAATGGAAGCTTCCCTCTCATGGAAATTATACAACTGTTCCTTTTCCCCTCTCATATCTAGTCCTAAAACTATGATCCCAATATATTTTAAAATAATATATTTTTAAACCCTTACTTTCTGTCTTAGAATCAATACTCTGTATTGGTTCCAAGGCAGAAGAGCAGTAAGGGCTAGGCAATGAGGGCTAAGTGACTTGCCCAGGGTCACACAGGTAGGAAGTGCCTGAGGCCAGATTTGAACCTAGGACCTTCCATCTCTAGGCCTGGCTCTCAAGGCCAGCTGACCTTAAAACTTTTTTTTATCAAGAAAAAAAGACCAGTTTCCTAGGAGTCAGATGGAATCTCTTCGACCTGTTAGCTTATCTTGCCAAAGTCTCTTTGCCAGTGCATGCTGGCACCTTCTTTGCAGTCTTAGAAAGTTTCTTAGGACACCACAAGGTTAAGTGACATGTCCAGAATGACATAGATGGTATTCTCCAGAGGTAAGACTCAAATGTCTGTCTTCTTGGATTTGAACTTTCTACCTACTACATACACCATACTGCTAGTGTGTGTGTGTGTGTGTGTGTGTGTGTGTGTGTGTGTGTGTGTGTGTGTGTTACATTCAGGGATACCCTTTTTGGCATAGAAGTTCCCAGAAAAGCACTCCAGGTGCTCTGTGGATCAGCTTCTACCCAAGTGGATGAGGCATATGCACGTGGCTAGCGAATAGATGTTAAGGGTCACCTAGAAGGAATTTCTGTGGTCAGAGTACATGTCTGGCTAGGACAACTCATATCTCTAACACTGGCATGAGTTTCAGCCCCTGTGTTTCAGATATTTGTTTTCAGCTCCTAATTTACCCATGTAAATGTGATCTTCCAGGTTTGGAGTTTCCTTGAATTAGAATTTATTTGTAGCATCATGGTGGGCAATAATTTAAACAAGAATTAAGTAACACAGTCAATGGCTTTTAGAAGCTTGACAGCTCACTGACCCAGACAGCCACACTGATCCTAAGTGGACACCTGAATCAATATTATATATTAAATAATGTATTATTCAGGACAGCTCAGCGGCTCATTGAAAATAGAGAGCCAGATCTGGCGTCAGGAAGACCAGAGTTCAAATGTGACCTCTGATACTTATTAGTTGGGTGACCCTGAGCAAGTCACTTGACCCTATTGGCCATAGTTTCTCATCTGTAAAATGAGTTGGAGAAGGAAATTGCCATCTACTTCTATATTTTTGCCAAAAAACAAACAAACCCTGAGGTTGTGAGTCAGACACAACTGAAAAATCAGTAAACAACAACAAAAATGTATTATTCAATATTTGAATGACTCTATGGTTCATCAGTGTGAAGTCATCTGCCTTTCTTATCCAAGTCTTCCCATAAATCCTTCTACAACAATGATGGCGAACCTTTTAGAGATTGAATGCCCAAATTGCAATCTTTACACTGCATGTGAAAGGCCCCTCCTCCTTACCCCAGACAGGGGAGGGAGAAAGCATCCCCACTGGGCTGTTGGGAAGAGGGGTGGGTAATGGGAGAAATGTCCTCAGGCACATGGAGAAGGGGAGGGAAGCAGACCCCTCTGGCATGCTCCAGCATGTGTGTCATAGGTTCACCAACATGGTCCTATAGCATCCATCAAATGAGCTGAAGGCTGTCCTTTAGCTCTTACATATTCCATGGATGCCAGGTGAGGACATGGTCTATTCACTTATTATCTCTCACTGGCTACATTTTTGGTCTCTTTTCTAATCATGCTTTCCTGGATGTTATCCTTTATATCACTTCTTGTTCACAATGTAGTAATAATTGAAATAAATGCTTTGTGTAGTGTTTTGTGGTTTACAAAGCAATTTAAGATTTTATTCTTACAACTGACTATGTGCCAACCAGTTTTTAACATGAGAAAACAGAGGCAGAGAGAAACTTTCACTTGTTGAAGTTGATAAGACTAGTAAGTAGCTGATCAGGGATTCAGACTTTTGTTGAATGCAGCAGCGGCATATCAGTTGCCCTTACTGCTGACCACTTCTCCCAGTCTAGCAACATACAACCAATCCCTTCTTGAAGCTGGACCTCCCAAACATTTAAATGCTGTTCCCCTTGGATCTCATGTGTATCCTGGTGCTGTCAATGGTGCTTTGAGGGATTCCAAATTATAATCTTTTTGGCTTGATTAAAGACCCTTTATTCTTACTACCTTGGTAGTTTTGTTTTGATACTTTTAAATTCAGATTCCTTGCTTTTCCCACAAATACTTGTACCAGCAAAGAGATAAGTTCACTTCGTGATAGTTATGAAAGTTAGTTGTTTAAAGGGGGAGGGAGCTAGCCAGAAGGCATGTTGATCTCTTTTCTAGTGTTTCCTAGGAGAACCAATTTGTGAAATGGAAGATATCTAACATGTCAAAGATGTTCCCAAAGTTAAATTTATTTCTCAAAGTGTTATTCATTTACAGTTTGAAGAAAACCCGTGGCAAGAGAACATTTCTCAGAACTGGTACTGATATTTTTCATTCTTTTTTTCATCTTGATGGTAGGGAGTAAACAATGCTGATAATTTAGGTGTATTAACTTGTGAGTCACCATATCAAGGATATTGCTTTATTAAGAAAACACACTTTAGGAGTACATTTGGACCTTGTGCTCAAATCCTTCATTCCCCATTCTTCATCTGTAAAATGGGGATAATAATACTTATATTGCCTACTTCCTGAGGTTGTTATGAGCAAAGTGCTGTATGAAAGTGAATTATTATTATTAGGCAGGGGAAAAACAGGAAGGAATCAAAGATAAATGTAAAAACAGCTTTAGTAGTTTGGTAAGTCGTGACAAAATGAAGGATGATATAGAATCATACCTATGTGCCCACAGAGCTACAGTTAGAAATTTTAATGCCTGGGATAGGTACCAATAACCATGCCAGAGAAAGCAGCCCAAAGCCCATCTTCAGATGAGTGAGGAGGGAGAGGGAATGGGGGAAGAACTATTTCTAGCCCCGATTCTTATAGCTTCTTATTTTAACAAATGATTCTTGTAACTAGGTTTTAAGCACTGCTCTTTCAAGGCTTTGAAGGACTACAAGATCTGTCCTGTTGAAAGACTACAATGCCTGTCATGCCTTCTAAATTTAGCATCTTGAGTCAAAGCCCCATTCCTCCTGCCCTGGTTGTTATACTATATGCCGACCAGTATGTGACATTTTTTTAGGTGCTGGATAGCACTAAAAATCAAATTATTTTCCTCTGGGAGCTTGAATTCTTAACCAGCAAATAAAACAGTATTATCTGTGAAGCGTGTGGTCTTTAATATGTTTCATAGTGGCGATAGAGATCACCAGTAATTAGGAAAATGTTCCTGTGAAATTTGAAGCAGTGGTAGGATCAAGGAATTTTTTAAAGGTTCTTTTTCATATTTATCTTTGATTCTGCCTTTTATTTTTCCTTATGAATAATAATTTGGAGAAAGAGGTTTGGACTTGTGATTTCACTGGCTTAGAGAACTCTCGATGAGGAAACATTCTCTTCTGATAAAGATTGGCATTTGCTCTACAACCTAGAGATGTAATGGATAGGCACTGTACTTGAGATTTCATTGCTTTAGGGAAAGGGGCCTTACAGAAAAGCAAGGTCCTTTTACCAAAAGAGCAGGTCAGCTCCTTTTCTGCAGACTTAGAGAATTGTACTTTGAGAAGTTGTTACTTATCTATGGTCACAAAGAAAGTATATGCTGGAAGTAGGGCTTAATCTCTGATTTTCCCAACTCTAAGTCCAGCTTTATATCTACTCTTCCAGTATGAACTTTGCTTAAGAATAGATATTCACATTTATTTATATCACATTTTAAAGTTTACAAATCCCTTTTCTTTCAACAACTCCATGAGTGAAGTAGTGTGAATATTGATCTTTCCACTATTTAAAGAAGAAGAAATTGAGGCTTAAAGAATTGAAATGAATTGCCTAAGGTCAAAGGGTAGCATATGGAATAGAGATTCAGGCTTTGCTCTTTTAACTCCAAAGTCCAAAATTCTTTCTACCACATGATGCATCTTTTTTACTATCCATTGTCCCCTTCAGAGAAAGGAAAATTTTAAAGTAGAGGACTTGTTGGTGCATAGTAGGCATTTAACAAGTATTTATTGATTTAATTTGGAAAAGGAAACTGTGGACGGTGCTCCACATATTGTTTTTGTTTGTTTGTTTTGCCATCTGGTTGTTCTGGAGCTTCTCAGTGCTTTAAATAAAAATGGGAAGAAAATGAGCAAAAACATTTTTAAGTGTTGATAACATCTGGTTGATGGGCTGGTTTGGGCTGTGGTCTCAACAGCAATATTAATAAAAGGGTTGACAATTGAAACTGAATAACTGCTTTCAGCTTTCCCCTCCAACAGGCTGCACTGGGAATCCAGTTTCTGGTGGTTCTTTTCTGTTAGGATAATTTAATTTGTAGATCACATTTTAAAATGTCTTTGAAAACCAGGAATATTGTTTGACAGTGCTGGAGTTTTGTTTTCAAAGAAGCAGAGATGAATGCTAGAGGAAATAAAGATTCCTTTGTGGATCTGGAAGCTGAAGGACTAGGCTGAATGTGAAGGGGTTGACTGGGTGATGTTCAAGGTCTCTTCTGATTCTAAAATCTATTTTTAACTTATTGTGAAATATGGTGTAAGATGCTGGTCTAAGTCTAATTTCTGCCTGACTACTTTCCCAGCAGTTCTTATTAGACAGATCCCCTCTTCCCCATCTGATAGGTTTATCAGATTTTGGGTTATTGAGTTCTACTATTTCTGATTCTTTCTTGCCTAATTTGTTCCATTGAATTATGTCTCTATTTTTAAACCAATGCCAAATGGTTTTGATGATTACTATTCTTTTTTCCAGCTTGAGGTCTGGAAGTACTATTCTTTTTTTCATGTCTAACTTTTTAAAAAATTATTTCTCTTGATAGATAGATCTTTTGATCCTCAAGATCAATTCTGTTATTATTTTATGGAGTTCTGTAAAGTATCTGTTTAGTAATTTAGTATAACATTAGAACTGCAAATTAACTTTGGCAGAATTATCACTTTTATCATACTGGCCAATATAAGTAATACTATAACCTGAATATTCTTCCAACTATTTAAGTTGTTTTTTTTATTTCTTTAATGATTATTTTGTAATTGAATCTACATAAGAATCTAACTCTTGCTGCAAAGATTTTTTCCTAATTTGATTGTTTCTTTTTTAATCTTAGATGCATTGGTTTTTAAATTATGTCATAAAAATGTTCCGTTTTATTTTTTTAATCTTCTCTGTTTCTCATTCAGTTATGAATTCGTTTCCTATTCCATAGATATGACAGGCAATTTATTCTTTTGGTCCTCTAATTTGTGTATGATGTAATCTTTTACATCAATCACATATCAGTTTGGAACCAATCTTGGTATAATTTATTAATGTTGCTTCAAACCTAATTTATGCCGTACTGCTTGTATGATTTTCCCAGAACTTTTTTCTCAAATAGTATTAGTACCTGTGGTCTTTGTGTTTATTGAACACTAGGCTATTAGGTTCATTTGTTATATACTTATTGCTACTTTACCCTAGTTCAACTCTATTTTTTAACCAGTACCAAATTGTTTTGAGAATTATTTATGTATAGTTTGAGAATACTTCAAGGTGTTTTTGTTCCCATTTTTCTTTTCATTATTTCTCTTGAGATTCTTGATCTTTTGTCCCCTGTTTATGAATTCTATAAAGTAATCCTTTGGTTGTTTGATTGGTATGGCACTAAGTAAATTAATTCAGGCAGTATTGCCATTTTAAAGCTTTATTATCTCAACTTATTTATGAGCAATTACTATTTCTGCAATTACTTAGATCTGTCTTCATTTCTGTAAGCAGTAGTTTATAGTTGTAAATATTTACATGGTTCTTTTGCACATCTTAGGTAGACTGTCAAGTACTTTATACATTCTGTAGTTATTTTAAATAGAATCTTTCCTTTTATCTCTTCCTGCTGAGTTTTATTGGTATTTTACAGAAATATTGGTGATTTGTATAGATATATTTTATACACTGCAAGTTTGCTGAAGTTATTGTTTCAATTAATTTTTAGTTGACCCTTCAGGATTCTCTTATGATACTGTCATCATATCATCTATAAAAAGCAATAATTTTGTTTTTACTTTGCCTATGCTTTTTCATTTTCATTTTTTCTGTCTTATTGTTATTGCCAATGTTTCTAGTATTTTTGTCAAATAGAAGTGGTTACAATGGACCATTTTACTGGAAAGGAGCCTAATTTATCTCTGTTTCATATGATATTAGCTCTTGGTTCTTGATGGACACTATTTATCATAATATGGAAAGGACCTCTTCTTTATGATATATTTTAGGAACAAGGAAGAGATTACTTTTGAAATCTATGGATAGGGGAAAGATTTATGACAGAACAAGGAAGAGACAGGAAAATAGGAGATAAATGGACAATTTTGATTACATAAAAGTGAAATGTTTTTGCACAAGCAAATCTAATACAGCTAAGATTATAAGGGAAGAGTTCACTGGAAAAAAAATCTTTGCAGCAAGTTATTCTGAAAAAGGTATCATGTTCAAGCTATGTAAGTAACTGATTCAAAAATTTTAGAATAAGATCCATTCCCCAATTGCTAAATGGTATAAGATTATGAATAGGTAGCTTTCAAGGGAAGAAATCTATGTGAAAAGGTGCTCCAAAGCACTACTAATTAGAGAAATACAAAATAAAGCAATTCTGTGATTTCATTTCATACCCATCAAATTATCAAAGATAGCCAAAAAAAAAAAAAGAGAAAATGACAAATATTTGAAGAGTATCAGGAAATCTGGCACACTGATACATTGTTGATAGAGTTGTGAATGGGTGGAAAACAATTATGGAAAATAATTTGGAATTATACATTAAAATGTATTATGTGTGGGGGCAGCTGGGTAGCTCAGTGGATTGAGAGCCAGGCCTAGAGACAGGAGGTCCTAGGTTCAAATGCGGCCTCAGACACTTCCCAGCTGTGTGACCCTGGGCAAGTCACTTGACCCCCATTGCCTACCCTTACCAATCTTCCACCTATAAGTCAATACACAGAAGTTAAGGGTTTAAAATTTTAAAAAAAATGTATTACGTGCTATATATCCTTTGATACAGCAACACTTTGAAGAAATCAAAGAAACAGAAAGGATTTTTATGTACAAAAATAGTTAGAGCATCCTTTTTTTGTGGTGGTTGGGAAAAAACCCTGGAAAACTAAGGGGATGCCCATCAGTTGAGGAATGATTGAACAAATGTGATATATGGATATGATGAATACTATTGTGAAAAAGGACAAGAAATGAGGAAAAAGGAGTTTCAAAGAGATGTAGGAAGACTTTTATGAATTAATGTAGAGAGAAGTGAATACAACCAGAAAAACAGTCTGTGCTACTATGCCAATATTATAATGGACCAACATGCAGAATAAGAGATGCATTTTTGGAGATGGCCAATGTGAGAATGTAGTAGCTAGGTGACCCAGTGTATAGAGTGTCAGCCTGGAGTCAGAAAGATTTGAGTTCAAATGTGACCTCAAAATACTAACTAGCTGGGTGACCCTGGCAAGTCACTCAGTTTTGTTTGCCTCATCTGTCAAATGAACTGAAGAAGGAAATGGCAAACTACAACAGTACCTTTGTGGAGAAAACCCCAAATGAAGTCACAAAGAGTGGGACACAACTGAAATGACTGAACAAGGACAAAAATGTGGGAATATATTTTGCTTAACTGTGCTTATGCAACATAGAGATCATCTATCTCTCCCTCCCAGGTGGCAAACATGGTGGTCTGGTTACATTCAAGACAAAACCAACAAATAATTTATTAAGCATCTATACAGGATAAGAACTGGAAAGGACCTTATAAATTACCTAGATTTTGGACATATAGTTTTCTTCAAAGTTTAGCTTGTCACCTCTTTCTTGTTTTTGTCTTCAAATTCTCCTGCATGGATATGTTGTCTTTTGACCCCACTTCCTTTCCACTCCTGCATAGAACCTAAGTACCTTGATGGCAATGACTGGTTCATTTTTGGCTTTGTATCCTTAACATTTAGTACAGTTCCTGTCATAGACTAGTCACTTACTAAAAGACTGATGTAGTTAAGAAACATCCATATACACTAAGCACTGCTCACTAGTATGGATTCAAAGAAGAAAGCTTACATTCTAATGGGGCAGGGGTGGTGGAGACAACATCTAAATTACCAGGTATATACATTATGTATGTTGTTTGTCCTTCATTTTTAAGAGAGGTGGATGAGAGGTGGACACCGAAGGTGGATGAGCAGCTCTGAAAAGGTCATTAGTATTTCTATATATTTCCAATAAAACACCATCCAGAGTTAGAAGGATAAACTCTATTTAAAATCACTCTAGACAACATAAAATATTTAGGAATCTATCTACCAAGACAGACACAGGAATTATATGAACACAACTATAAAATACTTTTTACACAATTAAAACTAGATCTAAACAATTGGAAAAAAACATTGATTTCTCCTGGGTAGGACAAGCTATTATAATAAAAATGACAATCCCACAATTAATCTACCTATTCAGTACCATACCTATTAAACTACCAAAAAATTTTTTTTATAGAATTAAAAAAATGATAAAGTTCATCTGGAAGATCAAGATATGTCAAGGGAACTAATGAAAAGATAAAAAATATCAATCAACTAATCAAAAGATCAAGAATATCAAGGGAACTAATTTAAAAAAAATGTGACAAATGGGGGCCTAGCAGTACTGTATCTTAAACTGTACTATAAAGTAGTGGTCATCAAAACAATATGGTACTGGCTAAGAGAGAGAAGGGAGGATCAATGGAATAGATTTGGGGTAAATGACTTCAGCAAGATAGTGTACAATAAACCCAAAGATACCAGCTTTTTGGACAAGAACTCACTGTTTGACAAAAACTGCTGGGAACATTGGAAAACATTATGGGAAAAATTAGGATTAGATCAACATCTTACACCCTATACCAAGATAAACTCAAAATGGGTAAATGACTTAAATATAAAGAGTGAAATCATAAATAAATTAGGTGAACATAGAATAGTATACCTGTCAGATCTGTGGGAAAAGAAGGAATTTAAGACCGAGCAAGAGAGAGAGAACATTGCAAAATATAAAATGAATGTCTTTGATTATATTAAATTAAAAAGTTTTCGAACAAACAAAACCAATGCAACCAAAATTAGAAGGAAAGCAACAAACTGGGAGAACATTTTTATAACAAAACTCTCTGACAAAGCTTTAATTTCCCAAATATATAAGGAACTGAGTCAAATGTACAAAAAATCAAGCCATTTTCTCCAACTGACAGATGGTCAAGGGACATGAATAGGTAGATCTCAAATGATGAAATCATAACTTTAAAAATTTTAAAAACAGAACAAAACAAAAACAGGACACCAGAGATGCTTATATTCCCTGAATACTCCATAAATCCTCAATACTTTATATGTGTGTGTGTATATATATATATAAACATTCATTGCTTCTGGGTAGGATGAGTTTATATCTATATCTATATCTATCTATCGATCTATCTCTCTCTATATATATAGAGAGAGGGAGAGAGTGTAGATAGGAGGTAATTTAAGCAGATGAAGTACCAAAAGCTGGGGGGAACTGGGAAAGGCCTTTAGAAGGAAGTGGGATTTCAGCCAGGAAGCCAATGGAACTAAATGGTGGAGGTGAAAGGGCAGAACTTTCCAGGCATGGAGTGCAAGGGAATGGAGGTGAGAGATAGGGCAGAAGAACAGCAGGCTTGCTGGGATAGCTGGGAGCATTGATTTTTCATTTTATAATAAGGAAACTGAGACCTAGTGAGGGGGATCAATCTATTCAAAGTTATATAGAAGCTGAGCCATTTATATCCCATGCATCAAGGGAAATAAAAATTAAAAAAAAAACACAGAATTTTTGAGTTAAAGACATTTGCAGTAAATAAAAAAGGTGGGATTTGTGTGTAAGAATGTGATATGTATTATATACAAATATGATAGAAAATGAGATATGATGGGGCAAAGAGTGGTTGAGAGGAGGAAGAACACTTTCATCTGGACAATCAGAGAAGACTATAGAGAAGAGGTAGCCCCTGAGCTTATTCTTGAAGGAAAAAAAGAGAATTTCTCAAGACTTTAAGAGATGAAGCTGATGAAAGAATGTATAACATGTATGAGAGATGGGAGCAATTTGAGACATAAATTCAGAGAGGCAGGAGATTGGGGAACAGCTACATGATGCAGTGGATAGAATGCCTGTACTGGACTTGGAGTAAAGAAGATGTGTTGGAATCCTATCTAACCTCAGACAATAATTAGCTGTGTGATCATGGACCAGGATCTTTAGTCTCTGAGCCTCAATTTCCTTACCTGTAAAATGAGGGAATTGGCTTCCTTTCCTTCTTACTCTAAATCTATGACCCTAGAATCCCAATAGTCCATTTTAACTAGAACATCAGTTGTGTGAAATCATCTATGTAAACTAATCTGGAAAGCTGATTGGAGCCAGATTATAGGGGACCTAAAATCTTAGGTTCAGTCATTTGTATACAGCAGGATCTCATTTTACATGACCAATATGTTCCAAGACCTTCATGTAAGCTGAAGTCATGCATAATAGTAAACTCCATTATTTAATAAGTATTTTGCATACAAACATACCTAGATACTTTGGGACTTTTCTTAGACTTATCAGAGCTATCAGTATCACTAATTCTTGCACTTTGGGCCATTATTAATAACTAAGTAGCATTAATGAAACAAAGAGAAATGCTACTCTGATGCCGACATGACTTGTTACAAGTGAAAACTCCAAAGACTGATGCTGGAGCTACCGCTTGGCACAAAACAATGTATAACTCACAGTAGCGCTTCTCAGAGCAGGAATGAGCATGATTGGACAAATTGCTGTAAGATTTTACACAGCGTGGGAAAATGGTGCAGATTTAGTGCATGATAAAAATGTGTTATTTTATGTATTTTTCAGCCTTTTTTTTCAATTGCCAATTACATATAACTGAATTCACATGTATTGAGTCTGTGTAAAATGAGGTCTTTGGTCTTAGTGAGCTGCTATAGGTTCCTTAAGTAAGATCTTGGTATGTTAAGCTTAGAAGTTGTGATTAGTGAATATTGAAATCTTACTGGAGGGGGTAGCTAGGTGGCTCAGTGCATTGAGAGCCAAGCCCAGAGACAGAAGGTCTTGGGATCAAATTTGACCTCAGACATTTCCTAGCTGTGTGACCCTGGGCAAGTCACTTAACTCCCATTGCCTAGCCCTTACTGCACTTCTGACTTGGAACCAATATGCAGTATTGATTCTGAGACAAAAGGTAAAGGTTTGAGAAAAATAAAGGAAAAATAAGGAACCCCCCACCCCTTTTGAAATTCTATTGGATAGTGTGTGTAGAAGGGTTGGGACAAAGGCTGGAGCAATGGTTCCTCAGTAGCTTTGCTGTGACATAATATTTATAAAACACTCAGCACAATGCCTGGGACTTAGTAGGCACTACATAAATGTTGGTTGTCGCAGTTATTATTATTATTATTTCATCTCCCCATCCCATTATCCTCTGATTTCCCTTGGGAGTTAGTTCATGGGTATGTGGTGTTTTACTGCACTTTTCAACATTGACAAATTTTTTTCTAGATCTTACTTTTAGGCTACTGGGAGACAGTAGTATTGCACAATGGAAAGAATCCTGGATATAGAGACATGGATCCTGGATTCAAATCCTGGTTGGGTGACCTTGGGGAAATCATTTAACTTTTATTCACCTCAGTTTCCTTATTTGTAAAATGAGGGTGTTGAAATAAGTGATCTCTCAGGTCCCTTCTAGCTCCAAATTGATGATCCTATTGTGGTCAGGTTGGCTCTGCACCTGATATATAAATGCAGAATTTGAGGTCCCTTTTTTAGCGTTGGTATTTTTGGCAAAATTTTCTTGGTTGTCTCAGATGAAAAGCTTCAAGTCACTAGTTTAAAGCTTACAAGCTCCAAACCATTTAAAGTATAATCAAATCCCCATTAGTCCAGAGATAATTTGCTATTTATGAATTATTCTTTTGTTTCTCTGTTTATTTCCTTCTACTGCTGCTTGTATTTTTTGGCTATTCTCTACTGATCAGCATTACAACCCAAACCAAAGCTGTTTCTAATCTTAGCAATATTATGTATATGCATAACATATAAGATGTATATAATATGATATAACAAAAATATATATTATATCTAGTATGACATAAAATAATCTAGTAGGATATATAACAATATAACCACAAAAATAACAAAGTAATATATTATACAGCTCATATTACATATCACATATTATACATACACATACATGAGGCAACTAATTGGTATAGGAGAGTGCCAAGCCTGGAGTCAGGAAGACTAATCTGGCCCCAGCTGGGTGACCCTGAGCAAACCATTTAACTCTGCCTCAGTTTCCTCATCTACAAAATGAGCTAGAGAAGGAAATGGCAAACCTCTCTGGTATCTTTGCCAAGAAAAATTCAAGCAGGGCCATGAAGAGTCAGTGACACCTGAAACAACTGACTGACACCAACAAATACATTTGTAAGTAATATCACTAAGATGAAAAACAGCTTTGGGTGGTAGTGTACTCTATACAATCATCATATGTGTATGTGTATACTCTCTCTCTCTTTTTTAAATCTTACCTTTTGTTTTAGAATCAATACCAGTATTGATTCCAAAGCAGAAGAGTGGTAAGAGTTAGGCATTTGGAGTTGTGACTTGCCTAGGGTCACACAGCTAGGAAGTGTCTAAGACTAGATTTGAACCTGGTCTTGCGGACCAACACTATCCATTGAACGATCTACCTGTCCCTACATATACTCCTTGTGTGTGTGTTTGTGTGTGTGTGTGTGTGTGTGTGTGTGTGTGTGTGTGTACTCAGGACTTCCTGTCCCTGGGCCTAGCTCTCTCTTCACTGAACCACCTAGCTGCCTCTTATCCCCCATTTTAAACCAGCTCCATTGTTTTTTAAATTAAGTTTAATTAACTAATTAATTAAGAATATTTTTCCATGACTACATGATTCATGTTCTTTCCCTCCTCTCCTCCTACCCCCTCTCATAGCTAATAAGCAATTCCACCAGGTTTTATATGTGTCACGGATCAAGACCTATTTCCATATTATTAATATTTGCATTAGAGTGATTGTTTAGATCATCCACAATCATATCCCTATCAAACCATGTGATCAAGCAGTTGTTTTTCTTCTGTGTTTCTACTTCCACAGTTCTTTCTCTGGATGTGGATAGTGTTATTTCTCATAAATTCCTCAGAATTGTCCTGGATCATTGCATTGCTGCTAGTAGAGAAGTCCATTATGTTTGATTGTACCACAGTGTATCAGTCTCTGTGTACAATGTTCTCCTGGTTCTGCTCTTTTCACTCTGCATCAATTCCTGGAAGTCATTCCAGTTCACATGGAATTCCTCCAGTTCATTATTCCTTTGAGGACAATAGTATTCCATCACCAACAGATACCACAATTTGTTCAACCATTCCCCAATCAACAGACATCCCCTCATTTTCCAATTTTTTGCCACCACAAAGAATGTGGCTATAAATATTTCTGGACAAGTCTTTTCCCTTATTATCTCTTTGGGGTACAAACCCAGCAGTGGTATGACTGGATCAAAGGGCAGACAGTCTCTTAAAGCCCTTTGGGCATAGTTCCAAATTGCCATCCAGAATGGTTGGATAAATTCACAACTTTACCAGCAATGCATTAGTGTCTCAATTTTGCCACATCCCCTCTAACATTCATTACTTTCTTTTGCTCTCATGTTAGCCAATCTGTTAGATGTGTGGTGGTACCTCAGAGTTGTTTTGATTTGCATTTCTCTAATTAAAAGAGATTTAGAACACTTTTTATGTGCTTATTGATAGTTTTGATTTCTTTATCTGAAAATTGCCTATTCATGTCCCTTGCCCATTTATCAAGTGGGGAATGGCTTGATTTTTTTGTACAATTGATTTATCTCCTTATAAATTTGAGTAATTAGACCTTTGTCAGAGGTTTTTGTTATAAAGATATCCCCCCAATTTGTTGCTTCCCTTCTAATTTTGGTTTCTTTGGTTTTGTTTGTACAAAATCTTTTTATTTAATGTAATCAAAATTATTCATTTCACATTTTGTAATATTCTCTATCTCTTGCTTGGTCTTAAAATCTTTCCTTTCCCACAGACCTGACAGGTATACTATCCCATTGCTTTTTGAAATACACTATTCCCTATCTTCCTTGGTTTTATGATGGACACAGAATAAAAATCATATATTATCTGAATTTCTTTTCCCTTTATTTTAAAGTCTTTCTTCTGACTGCTTGAAAACTTGTTTCTGAATTGAAATGTTAATTTAACTTCAATATGTCAGCTTTCCAGCCTTACATTTTTTGAAGGTGTTATATGAATTCTTTCAATTGGTATTTCATTTTCTCTTGTATTATTTCTTGCTTTATATTGTTAAGGTTTTTTGTCTTATGTTCTTCTAGGACACCTCTAATCTTTATGCTGTCTCTATGTATCCTGTCTTCAACAGCCCTGTGTTTTGTTTCATAGGAACATATTTTCTTTTAATGTTATTGTTTTTTCCTTATTTTCTTCTAGATTGTCTTCCATTTCTTTGTATCTCCATTCTTAATCTATTGTTCTCTTTTTGATAAAACTAGTCATGGCGCATTCCAGTTTTCCTCTTCTATTCAATATGTTTGTTGTATAGTACATAAATTTTGTTTTCATGATTCTCATTTATTTTTTGTACCACTCAGAAACAGGTCCATATTCTCAAATTCCACAGGGTCTTTGGTTTCATTAAGTATTAGATTATTTTCTTTTGCTTTGTGGTATTTATTCATAGATGTCTGAACTCATTTACTAGATCTGGAGGTCATATTTCTTTCTACTCTTAAGGATTTCCATGTCAATTTAATTGCTTTCTTTGTCAAAATCTTTGCATTTTCTTCTTGAGGTCTGGTGATTTCAATATTTTTCCCTTCTTTTCCCCTATACTTACCTCTGTCTCTGACTTGTTCCTTTCAGGACTAAATCTCAAAACATCTCAGTTTCTTTCTGTGTTGGGCAATTCACAGCAGGCCAGCCTTAACTGACTTTTGGGTGGACAGAGCTAACCTCAGCTGGATGCTGAATGTTTATCTTTAGGTTTAGTCGAGTACCATACAGCCCCTACTCATACTATATCATGTTCCTACATGCAGACTCATTCCCTTTGTTCCTTAGTTCTCAGGCCAGGAGGTCTCTGGCAGTTCCAAGAGAGGCCATGCTGGTGAAATGGGGTTGACTTTTATAGTTCATGTCTCTGAAGCTCTGAAATTAGGGGGTGGTGGGTTGAAGTGCTGGGCTCTAGTTTAAATCCAGACCTCCTCCTTACCCTTTCTTCCTGATTCTCCTGCAGAGATTTTTGTAGTACAGATAGATGCTGGTCATAGTACGGGCTGTGTAGCCTCAGTAGATCCCATAGTCTGGAGTGCTCCAGTGGGACCCTAGTTGTCTGTCCAGATCCCAGCAGACTAGAGCCAGGATCTTTGTGGCACTGGAAAGAAGGAGGGAAGACCAGATGTGTGGTTGGATTTTGTTTGTACCTGGTGTGGATCTGTTTGTGCAACCTTGCTAGCTGCTGGTAGCTGGGGATGTGGGGGAAGGATGCTGAGTGAGTTCAGGTAAGAGGTTGGTTCATGGATTGGTTTGTTTGCTTTTAAACCTTCTTTTGGACTCCAGGAGTCCTAAATCATGGAGACATGGAGACAGCTGAAGTTTCTTTATCTTTGGCACATAAATCTCTTCTGGAGAGGTTTGAGAGGTTGAGGGGATCAGAGAAAACATCTAGTTCTCCATCGTGCAGATTATGTAGCTGGGAAATCTCACATACAGACAGTACTCAATTTATGCAAGTGGACTATTCTCCAGACCTCTAGATAAAGCATTTTTCTCTAATGCAAATTTGCCTACAGTTGTAGGGAAGGGAGAGAGGGTGGCAGGAAAGGAACCCCACATGGAGGCTGCACAGGGACACAAACAGGAGAGGATGGGTGACTCACAGGGCCTGGGAGAGACATGGAAGAAAGACATACACTTGGAACTGGGTAAGAAGAGAGGGAGGGAGAGAGAGACAGAGAGACAGAGACAGAGAGACAGAGACAGAGAGAGAGACAGAGAAAGAGGGGGAGAGAGAGAGAGAGTTAACAGCTGTCTTTTTGGAGTGTGAATTTCTTTGAGAATTCTTTAGGTAAAGTAGAATTTCCATAATGCAAATTTACCTAAAATGAGAACTGTCTGTAGTATTTTAAAGGTTACAAAGTGCTTTTCCTTATAGCAACCCAATGAATTAGATTGTTTTTAAAGTCCTCATTTTACATAAGAATCATATCTGAGCAGTTAAGTGACTTACCAAAAGCCAGAGGAAATACTCAAGTAAGGATTAAGATTGATTCTTAAAATTGCTTTATTGCTATCTTTTGTTTTTCATATGATACACAGTGAACATATTTTTAACCCTTAACTTCTATCTTAGAATTGAATTCTAAGGTAGAAGATTGGTAAGAGTACAGCAATTAGGGTTAAATGACTTGTCTAGAGACATAAAATTAGGAAGATTTGAGGTCAGGTTTGAACCTGGGACCTCTGGACTAAGCCAACTAGCTGTCCTTCATATTTTTCTTTAATATTATTTTCCCCTTCACTTCTACATTTCTCAGTACATTATTCTTATTCTATCCCCCACCACCACCACCCGGAGCTATTTTTTATAAAAAGAATAAAAAGAATGGGGGGAGGCGGCAGACAACAGATCACTAATACTAACATATTATCCAAGTCTGACATTCAATGCAGTGTATTCCACACCTATAGTCTTCCTCTTCAGTAAAGAAGTGAGGAAAGTACATTCTCATATTTCTTCTTTGGGACCAAGCTTGATCATTTTCATTTTACAACTTTTAGTTTTAATTGTTTTATTACTATTGTTCTTTCCATTTACATTGTGGTAGTCATATATGGGCAGCTAGATGGCACAGTGGAGAGAGTGCCAAGCCTGAAATCAAAAAGACTCATCTTCCTGAGTTCAAATCTGGCCTCAAATATTTCCAAGCTATGTGACCCTGGGCAAGACTCTTAACCCTGTTTGCTTCAGTTTCTTTATGTGTTAAATGAAATGGAGAAGGACATGGCAAACCACTCCAGTATTTTTGCCGAGAAATCCTCAAATGGGGTCAGGAAGAGTCAGATATGCACAAGCAACAATAAAGTCATGTATATTGTTTTTCTAGATCTGTTTACTATGCTTTGTACAAGTTTATAGAAATCTTTCCATGTTTCTCTGTATTCAGTCAGTCAGTCAATAAGCATTTATTAAGCCTACTACGTGCCAGGGACTGTGACTAAATGCTGCCGATGGAAAGAAAGGCAAGAGACAGTCTCTGCCCTTAAGGACTTCATAGTTTAATAGAGGAGATGACATGCAAATGGTTATGTACAAATAAACTATATATGGGATATATTTATCCCTTAGTTAGGAATCAACAGAAGATTGCTTTTACCATTCTTAATATCTCAGTATCCTTGTTGACTGATTAATTATAGTTTGGAGTCTGACCCTCTCCTGGTAATCTACTCTGAGTCCTGTTCTCTTTTCAGTCTGGATAGGGCAGGGATTCTTAACCTTTTTTTTTTGTCATGGCCTCTGTTGGCAGTCCAGTGAAACCTATGGATCATCATCATCATCATCATCATCATCATCATCATCATCTTCATCATCATCATCATCATCATCATCTTCATCATCATCATCATCATCATCTATCTTCTTCTTCTTCTTCTTCTTCTTCTTCTTCTTCTTCTTCTTCTTCTTCTTCTTCTTCTTCTTCTTCTTCTTCTTCTTCTTCTTCTTCTTCTTCTTCTTCTTCTTCTTC
>NC_058130.1:642248926-642264651 GCF_016433145.1 Gracilinanus agilis | reverse complement strand
TACACACACACACACACACACACATATATATGTATGGATTTATAAACCCTTACTGTTCTGTCTTTGTTTCAATCCTAAAACAGAAGAGTGGCAAGGGCTAGGCAATTGGCCTTGAGTGAGTTGCCCAGGATCACACAGTTAGGAAGTGTCTTAGGTCAGATTTGAACCCTGGTCCTCCAAACTCCAGGTCTGGTGCTCTATCCATCATGTTACCTAGCTGTCTCTTCAATATGTTTTTGAATGCATAAAATAAAATACAGAAAATTACAAAGGAAACCACTGCTATCAAAATATACATTAAAAAGTTCATAGACCCCAGGTTAAAAAATCCTGATCTAGAGGGTAAGTCTGACATCCAGATAATTCACTGCTTGGAAGAACACAATGGACCAAAAGTCTGTGGACTCCATTCTAGGCAGAATCACTGAGCAGTGGTTAAAAAGCAACAATCCCAGTGTTGCCTGTGATGGCAGTTTCCCCAAGTCCCAATCCCTCTGTGCTAGAGCTTTTAGAATTTTAGTGGACCCAGAGACCTAGAGAAATATGTTTTTGTTTGTGATCCTGTTTCCTGGTGAAGTGACCCTCCTCCCATCCCTCCCCTAAGGCTTTCCCTTTTTACTAGTGGAAACACCTGCTAGATTTCTCTTCCTCTGCCTGATGTAGAGCAAGCCCTTGAAAGCTGTTTTGGTGGAGGTTCCCTGAAGTTCCGTGACCAGCCCTGACAGGAATGGAACAATAATACAGGCAGGAGCCAACCCTTAAAGTCAGTAGTGAAATATTTGGCTCTCCTTCCTGCTGAGCCTGGGCTGTCTGAAAGAACACAGTGTGATGGAGTGTATTGTTTCTGGATAATGCTGTAAATCATTCTTGAAGTGAATGCTTATAGGAAGCTATCAAGATGAACCCAATATTAGGCTATAAAGGTCACCCAGGAAAGGCTTAAATGGAAGTATTTGCTTGGCATTGAATGGAAGAGTGGAATTTTAAACTAGAAGCAGTATGTGCCCTTCTTAGAATTTGGAAAAGGCGTGAATATGGTTTCCTTGGTAGAATTGTTTTTTTTTAAAGGTGGTGACAGCTGGGATCTATTTTTATTTTTTTTTTAAACCATAATACATCGTGGAATGGACTTGGGTTTTTCAACCCTCCCCTTCTTTCCCTCTTGATAATTGACAAAGAAGGAAAGATTGTCAGTAGGGAAAAAAGAACCCTTAGGTCTGACTTCTGGTCCTGAGGCTTCCTCAACTGTGAGGAAATTGACTATTACCTTTGTGCCCTGCTTTCTCACCTCCTGAAATATGATTTAACTCCTCCTGTCATGGTGAGCTTTTATTCAATGTTGTCAGATTGCTATTGTGTATTCAGATGTGTGAAATGGAAATTGTACAATATCTTAATTACACATTACAAATAATATTCTTTAAAGCTGTCAAATGATTGGGAGTAGGAGGTGTGGGAGAAAAAGGACTGTTAAAACAGCCCTAGTTGTTACTATAGTTAGTGGCTTATTATTGTTACCCTAACCTTTTAAAGAATTTTCATCAAGTTGTCATTTAAAAAAATTCTTTTAGTGAAAATCACATTTATGGGTGTGCAAAGTAGTTTTTTTTACTTCTCTTTTGGAGAGGAGAGGCGATGGTCACGGACAGAAGAAGAGCAACATAGAGCCTGGTCATTCTTGGTTTCATCTGTAAAATAAAAGGGTTAGGGTAGGCCAGTGATGACAAACCTTTTAGACACCAAGTGCCCAAACCACATAGCTTATACTGCATGTGAGCCCGCACCTCCAAATCCTCAGATAGGGGAGGGAGGAAGCCCTCCCATTGGGTTGCTGGGCAGAGCGAGGGTGATGAGAGAAATGTCCTCAGGTGCACATAGAGAGGGGGAGGGGACACATGCCATAGGTTCACCAACAAAGGAGTAGGTGATCTTGCCTCTGACTACATCACTGGGCTTCAATTTCCTCATCAGAAGATTGAAGGAGTTACACTTGATGACTTAAGTACCTGAATCTATTTAGCTTTGAATTTATGATACTATGATTCTAAGGTCTCTCAGCTCCAAATTCCATGATCCAATGCATGTATGTCTAAAGCATCCATCTTTTTAGAGCTAACATTGTCTTCTAAGGTCTGTTGTGGTGTAAGCAGAGGACAATCTTCATTATTTGACATTATTTTGCTAGTTTGCCAGACTTGCAGATTTTTCTCTCCTTTTTACTCTAACTTTATTCAGTTTTGACCAAGGCCCTTTAATGTCTTGTTTTCTTAAAAATCCTTTCAGGCTAGTAATAACTTGACTTCCCTCCTTTGAGTCCATAAGACATTAGTTTTCTAATAATCAAGACAGCTGACCATGGTTATGTGCATAAGCCCTTGGATATTATTATGGAGCTATTTAGTTGAAGAAGAAGCTACTTGGACTAGGTACTAGTATTATTTACCTTATATGCATGTGCTTGATATGAAGTGCCCTGTTTTCAGCAATATGCCCCTTTTGTCTTGCTTCTTTCACATGCAAACAGGGGATGATGGAACTGACCTTCCTCACTCAGGTTAATGAGTACGGCTCCTCCCAATGATGGCAGACTGCTTCACAATTGCGCTGATTTTGGGCCAACCTGGCAGTTTTTGTTTTGAAGAAAACCGGAGGCTCTGGACAGGAAATCTATAATTAAGAAAGGAAGCTTTTTAGCACATCCATGGGGAAGATATGAAGATCCTTTCTGCTGCAGTTGCATTTTACTATCTTGGCTTTATTTAAGAATAATAAAAATAGTCAGTGGAATGAAGCTTAGCCAGTGTTCTCCCAGCAGAATTTTGATAATACAATTGAAAACTCTTTCATATGGATGTGTTTTGTTTTAATAAGTTGGATACAACCCAACAAACAACCAAATAAGCCTTTCCCATTGGCACCCCCGCCCCTCCCCCCTGCCCAAATAGTTCCTGAGAACAGTTAAGCAAGCCCATCTAATAGAGTGATTACAACTGATAGTATACAGCACTTTTCCTTTTGTAGTTTTACTGTTGGTTAGCAGAAAGGAAAGATACGCATTTTGATTTTAATAATTCAGGACCAGAATCATCCATTGTATTTAACCTGGGTTTTGCTGCCTTTTAGTGGTGTCTGGTTCCATGTTGATATTGCCATTTGTGGCTGTGTTTCTTTGTCTCTCTGGCTTATTTCCTACAAGTCTTCCCAAATATGTCTGGATTCTTACCGTTAGTGATTTGGCATAAAGCATGAATATTCTTTTATATTCCTATGTCAGTTTGTCCATTCAGCCTGCATTTGTTGAATACACAGTTTGTTTCCAGCTTTTTGCTGTGTTGCAGGTAATATTTCTCTGTATAATTTTGTACTTAGGAGTCCTTTCTTGCTGTCAGTCACCTCCTTTGGTGAGATCTAATCCCAGGAATGGGATTTCAGGGTCAAGAAGTATGAACAACAGTAATTTTTCTTCTTGTATGTCAGTTCTGACTTGATGAAGTTTGCTTGTTGCATCATTCCAAACTATTTTCATTATAATACAATATAATTAGACTAAAGGAGAGAAAAATTGGGGGGACACAGCTGAGGAAAGAAGCCCAAGATATTAAGCTGAAAAGGGACACTTTGGTATCTTTTAATAATGTTACATTTTTGCTATTTTATATCCTTGCAGAGTCCCAGTGATGGGGGTGGGTGGGATCTGGTGCTTTGAGATTCTAGGCTTTTACTGGTTAGCAAATATTGTAAATTAGAATGTAGAAAAGTATATCTCACCCTGTGCTTTCCCTGTGCCTTCCTCCCAGCTGATAAAAGCTTGCCTAACCTTCCAAGCCTTTAGAGAAAGGCACCCAAGATATCTCTATGGTTGACAGGTGATGTTAAATAGGGCACAGGAGGGAACATCACACATGCTGGGAATCTTTGTAATTAAGGGAGAACCTTTAATAATGAGGGATATTCCCCAAACACTGCACATGCCCTTTTTCTCTTTTTCTGTCTTTTAAGTTCACCTTATGACATGCAAACACCCCCATTTAAAAGGGTACATGCTGCTTCTATGCTTATTTTCCATTTTTTAGCCTGGAACATCCCAAAACTCTTAGCAAGAGGAATATTCTGAGGAAAGAAGGAGAGTTTCCAAGAATGGGAGGAGGCAATCCCCTGGACCCTTAATAAATATAACAGCCTTAATCCCTGCTAGAGCTATTCTACCACCCCAGCTATTTCCATCACCCTGGCCACACACTATCTGTATCATCCTTGAATAAACACTTTCCTGCCTTCAGATGAATGTTGTCTGAGCTTCAATTCTTTGGTAAGAACCTGCCTTTGCTCTCCCATAAAAAAAACTCACTCTCCCATGACACTAGCCTTATACATGCATGTGTTATCATGTATATTTGTGCCTCACGAGTCATCTGAAGCCTCCTTTCCCAGTGTCTTAGTCATACTTCAGTAAGGATGGATGACTGAAATGTGCTCGACTAGATTGTTGAAACCACCTCTGAAGTGATAAGTAGTTTTCCTTGAAGGAGTGGTTGATTTTATTCTGGCTTCCTCCCAGACCTCTTCCCATTTGGAAGGAGGTCAGAAAAGTGTCATTTTGGAGAGCCCCAGTCTTAGCCAAAAGCCTGGTCATAAAAGTCAGGGCAAAAGAAGATTGTTTTCAGATTCCTTAATTCAGAGAGGGGGTCCTTGTTCCAGAGAAACATGGATCCAAAATAATGGGGAAAAAATGGAGAAATGAATGGAGACCAAGAATAAGCCTTTTTTAAAGGAAGTTGTCATTCATTCTACTTGTTTAGCTATTCTCTTACCCCACCTCCCCATCTTATTGATATCAGCTTCTTTTCTTCCTTTTTGTCTTTCTTTCTACAGATAAAATCACCCAACAAAAGAAAGAAAGGGGGGTGGGGAGAGACAGACAGACAGCCACACACACACACACACACACAGAGATAGAGAGACAGAGTGAGACAGAGAGAGAGACAGAGAGAGTGAGGGAGAGAGAGAGAGAGAGAGACAGAGACAGAGACAGAGACAGACAGAGACAGAGACAGAGACAGAGACAGAGACAGAGATTTTGAGGGGGGGGGGAGGGTTAGGAATACACAGAAGAGAGAAGTAAGAAATAAAGGGGATATTAAGAATGGCTACATCATTGAAACATGAATTGGTAAATCTATTGAGGTAGGAATTCATAGGAAGGTCACTATAGTGTCAAAGAGGGAATGTTAATGAAATTTGTGGAGGAAAGTAGGCAAGCTAGAATCAAGGACATAAAGACCAAAGCTAGTGGCGAGGAGACCAGTAAGAATTGTCACCAGACCAGGTTTGGAAACTAGATGACCTGGATCAATGGAGATGCAGCTGCAGAGAATATGCGAGACCAAAACCACAAATCATTTAGATGCCAACACAAAGACAGGGGAAGTAGGGCCAGAATGGCAGAATGCAAAGAGAAATAACACTCAACATGGCCATCTAAGTTATTTCTTGTTTTTTCCTGAACCTGACCTTGGTTTTTGTTTGAACCCCTGTATATACAGTCTTTCCCAGAGTTCTAGCAGCTGGATATAGGAGGAGTTATTTTTCCTCACCATAGGTTTTAGAAACCCATTTCATTAGGGTGAGAATGAAGGGAATTTTATTTTATTTTTTTAAGGCTAAAGATTATTGTACACTCCATAACAAAGGATGTTACTTTTATTCTTTAAATACACTAAAGAACCTGAAACAGTTTTAAAGAATGAACAACTAAAATTTACTTTTAAAACCATTCATAACCTGGCCCCTTTCTACCTCTTTCTTATACCTGACTCCCATTCAGGTACTCTTCAATCAGGAATACTGACCTTCTTGCTATTTCTCCAATAAGACACTCCACCTCCTGACTCCAGACATTTCCCCGGACTGTTCCTTATGCCTGGAATTCTCCTCATCCTCCTCTCTATCTCTTGCCTTTCTTCAAGACCCCACTAAATCCTACTTTTTACAAGAAACCTTTCCTGGTCCCCTTAATGTTAGTGCCTTTACTCTGTGATCATCTCCAATTTATCTGTTTGTGTCAGTTGTTTGCATGTTGTGTCCACCATCTTTGAAAGCTGGGGCTTTATTTTTTTATGGCCTCTATTGGTATCCTCAGTGCTTGGCATAATACTTAGCACATAGTAGGCACTTATTAAATGTTTTTCAACTTAACTTTTCAAAGATATCAAATACTTTTTGGGAAAGACGTTAGGGTTTATCTGGGCATGTGCTATACTCATCCAGATGCTTTCCAAAGTTAACATTTAGTTGTATCACAAGCTTCATGAAGATTAGCCACCAGGTGATGACTTTTTCTTATTAAATGAAGACCATTTACTAAGGTGTAGACAGATTGTCTATAATGGTGGCAGAATTTACCTGCCTAGATCAAGTGTTGCATCTTTAAGGTTTTGAAGTACAGAGAATCAATAAATCTCCCTGGAAGGGACGGAAGGCTGGTTTAAAATGTATTGATATGTTGTGTGGGTTAGTAAATTGTTATTTGTTAACCTGAGATTTAGGCTTATTGAGGCATGTCATCGACTGGGTAAAATAGAGTTTATGTAATCAGTGTGCTTATTAGTTTCTCTCTATTTGTTTGTGAAATAGCCTTGGCCATCTCACCTCAGAATAGCACTGACTAGTTGGTGCCCCAGATGTAGTACATCGGTCTCCTTTTCCCCATCCTTCTATAGGAGTAAATGGTTTTTTCCTGCGTTTTTGGCAGTGCGGGAGTGAAGCCTGGGAAGTTTTCAGTTGTGAGCCTTCAAATTCCAGGGAACTAGGCTATTTTTAGTTTTGTGTTATGCACTCGAAGATTGTGAGCAAAATGGTTATTAAGAGAGCATGGGTCAGGGCTGGAGGGAGTGGGAGACAATTGTGTCTTCAGTGGGAATCTACTCTCATCAGTTCAGAGGAGTCAGTGATCTGGGGAAGGGGCTGATTTCAAGCCAAAGATGATTGTCAGGGCAGGAGAAACAGAGCACTTTGGGGACTTTGACACCCATGTGTGCATTCCAGCTGCAGTGGGTCATTACTGTTTCTTCCAGATTTCATTAGCCACGTGACTGGAAGAGCATGTTTCTTAATAATTTGTGGGTTCAGCTGCTTCTGATTCTCAGATGAGTGAATGTGAATACCCTTTAAGAAATTCATAGGATAGGGGCAGCTAGGTGACTTAGTGGATTGAGAGCCAGGCCCAGAGACAGGAGGCCCTGGGTTCAAATCTAGCCTCAGACACTTCCTAGCTTTGTGACCCTGGACTGTGTGACTTCACTTAACGCTAATTGCCTAGCCCTTATCACTCTTCTGCCTTGGAACTGATACAGTTCCAAGATAAGATGGAAAGTAAGGGTTCAAAAAAACAACAAAAAAGAAACTTAAAGGACTGTGAGATCCTGGATTTAGAGCTGGGAAACATCTGAGTCCCACCTCATTACTTTTCAGATGTGGAAACCAAGACTTAGAGGAGATAAAATGACTTTTCTAGTGTCATACAATTATTGAGACAGAGGTGAGATCTGAACCCAGGCTAGTTGAATTTAATTCAGTTCAGTAAACAAGTTTACAAAGTATACATCAGATCTTGTGCTGGGCACCAGGAATACAAAGACAGAAACCAAATATTTGGTCAAATATTAGCTTGTTTTGCTAATAGAGATAGAGAACATACATAGATAAGCCAAAAAATTGGGAGAGAAATCAACAAATTTGGGAAATCAGGAAAGGTTTTTTTGTTCAAGGTAGCTGAAAATTAGCGTGAGGAAAAGAGGAGAAACGGGCAAAAAGGATTTGCCTCCAGTCAATAACAAAATATTGTTGTGTAGATGGTGATTTATAGGGTTTTGGATGAGTTTCTACAAATAAATTTTAGCTAAATGTGGTACATGTGTGGCACTGATGCTGCTAAATTAAAGCAGTCCTTTGTAAATTTCCAGTGACAACTTTTGATTGAAGGAATCTTCTCTCTGTACCTGGCAACTGACATGGCTTTGTTTGCTGTTGGCAGCAATCAAAAGAATGAGAAAAATTGCTAAAGGCAGAAAAGAGTGAAATTATACAGATGTTGGCTGGTTTTTCATTTTTGATAAGCAGCTAACTTCTAAGCCAAGAAATGAGGGGAAGCTGGTGGACAATAGTCAAGGTGATTTGTGTGATCTCATAGATCCTTGAATCCTATTGGTTTATGTAAGGGGCTAAAAAACTTGTCGATTGAATGGTTTCTGTTTTTGAGGTATAAGTTTTCTAAGAGAAAACTGTATCCTTATTCATTTTAAAATCAGAACAAAGAGACTTTTTATTTTTAAGGAAGAATATCTCAGGAAAACTATAATCTTGTGTTTATAGAAGTTCAGAAACAAATGTAAAAAATGGGGAAATGGCTTAATGAGGACCATACTTGTACCTTAATGACATGTGATTTTTTTTTGTTGCCTCTTCCATGAGCCAATTTTGTACATATATCTCATCCTCGTGCTACTAGTGCTTATGCCTGTAAACACACACATGAATAGACATATACAGGTAGGGATATCCATGCTAAATTTTTGGTGACTAGGTAAACGATTTCTCTATAGAGGTAGCTATGTGGTACAGTGGATAGAGCTCTGGGCTTGAAATCAGGAAGACCTGAATTCACATTGACACTTATTAGCTGTGTGACCCTAGGCAAGTCACTTAATCCCTGTCTGCCTCAGTTTCCCCAACTGTCATGAGAATAATAATAGCATCTACCTCCCAGGATTGTTGTTAAGATCAAATGATATAATATTTGTAAAACACAGATCAGAACACATGTTTCTGTTTAGTCATTTCTGACTCTTTTTGACTCCATCGACTTGTCTATGGGGTTTTCTTGGCAAAGATAGTGGAAAGGTTTGCCATTTTCTTCTTCAGGCCAAACAAGGTCAAGTAGCTGATGAAGTCAGTGAGCTGAGTGAGATTCAAATCAACATCTTCTGACTTGAAGGTCATTGCTCTTTAGCTGTAACTTAATGGAAGTAATAGTTATCAGTTAAAATTATTACTAGAGACATAGCCCAAAGAGGGAAAGAGAGACATACTTGTCTCTCTGTATTTTGCCCTGGACAGTCTATATATGGAGTAGTTTCTTCAGTTCAAGGTGTCACATTTTGAGAGGGATATTGGTCATGTGAATCGTATCCAGGAATGAGTGACCAGGATAGCTAATGGGGATGGAAATATCATCATCATCTGAAGAAGACACTAGCATGTTTAGCCTGGAGAAGAGAAGACTTTGGGAAATCATCCCAGATGTTTTCAAGCACTTGAGATGCTGTTATTGGAAGAGAGATTGGGCTTATAATTTTATTTTTTGCTCTAGAGAGAAGAAAGACTAATGGGTCAAACATCCAAGGCATCAGATTTCTTTTCAAGGGCTCAAAAATAAAGACAATCAATGACTACAGCTTCAAAAAATGAAATGAGGTCTCTAAAATCTCTTTAAGCTCTAAATCCATGATTCTATCATCCTCTGAATCAGGTAATAAGCTCATCATCATTGAGAGTGTCCAAACCAAAGCTGGACTCTGGACTCAGGGAAGCAATAGAAGATGTTCCTTTTGCAGTTCAATGGCAAAGCTAGATAACATTTAAGAATCTTTTTGACTCTGATCTTTTTTGGTTCTCCTTGGCCTGATTCTGTTGGGTCCCCATAGAGTTCAGGGTATTGAATAACATTTCATGAAAGCTTACAGAAATCAGAGTCATGAGATTCAGAGCTGAAAGTGAACCTTGGAAATCAGCTAATTACAACTCTCTCATTTTATAGATGATCAAACTGAAGATTCAGGAAGGGAAATGATTTGTCTAAGAATAAGAGGAATAGGAGCAGAATCTGTTCTATATCTGGTTTGTTTTTCCTTAAAAGGCATTGTGGAACCATCTTCCAGACTGAATTGGATCTGGAAGTAAGGATTTGCTTTTTGGTGACCCTAGTACATGAGTTCCTCAACCCTCTGACATTCCAACCATCTTAGAGAAAGATGCTCAAGCGAATCAATGCTATGTCCTTGCTGCTATCCTTTCTTTGCTAGGGCTAAGTAAATGGTCTTTTGTTGTCAGATGGTCTTTGAGTGCCTGAGGTGACACAGTTGGTATCTAAGGCTCGATTTGAATTCAGATGTTCCCAACTGCAGGACCAGTGCTCCATCCACAACATCACCTACCTGTCTCTAATTAAGAACTTACCTTATGCCACACACTATGTTTAGTAAGATAATTATCTGAGATAAAGCAGTTCCTAACTTCCAAACAGTAGTTCGGTTGTGGCTGACTCTTTGTGACCCTGTTGACTGAATTATCCCAATACTGGCCATGGAGTTTTCTTGGCAAAGATACTCGAGTAGTTTGTCACTTCTTTCTCCAGTGGAAAGTATCTGAGACGAGATTTGAACTCTGGTCTTCCTGACCTCAGGTCCAATGCCCTATCCATTGAGCTACTAGAGAGAGAGAAAGAGTGAGAGAGTAAGTGAGAGAGAAAGTGAGAGAGAGAGAGAGAGAGAGAGAGAGAGAGAGAGAGAGAGAGAGAGACAGAGACAGACAGAGAGACAGAGAGACAGAGACGGAGACAAAGACAGACAGAGACGGAGACAGATAGACATAGTCAAGATATATAATCATTTAGGTAAAATAGAAGCTACAGTGATAAAATGACAAGACAGTAATGGAATTAGAGAACTGGAATTTTAAATGACTGTCTAAGAAGCAACTTAGGTTGGGGAAGTAAGAGGGAGTTGGGAGTCAGAAGATGAAGCTTAAAGCCCTTCTCTAAAGGGAAAGTTGATTTCCTAAATGCCCTCTTCATTCTTTCAATTCATTCTGCATTCTGAAAGCACAGTCAGCATCTTGCTCCATTTTATCAGCAGGTTGGTATTTCCTACTGTAGAATGGGGAACACGTACATGTTAATAAAATCATATCTGCAGGGAGGTCTTGAGGTATAGCCTTCCCCAGAGTGAGATGAGGTATCTGCAGATAATGTGGCTCAATTTGCTTGAAAAATATACAATTAACTTTCTGAATCCAGTCTCAGCGATTCCACCGAGTAATAATTACCATATTTATGGCATCAGGAGTCAGCTCTGATGACTCAGAAAAAGAACCCCAAATGGTACTAAATAGTGTGGAAGAAGGTTGCTTTCTTGGACCATCCTAGTTATGAGAAAATGATGTGAAGGTTATTTCAAGGGGAAAAAAGCTGAAATTTTTCTAAAGGGCATGAAAAAATATGATATGCACTGGGGAAAAAGGAACAATCAAGTCAGTTATGACCAATGCTGCCTTTTTAATCAGTTAATCAATCAACAAGTATTTATTAAGGTCCCATTATGGGCCAAGTCTAGCATTAGATGCTAAGGACATAAAGGCAAAAACAAAATAATTCCTGCCCTCAAGGAGCTTATATTCCATTAAGGGAAATTTATTCACATGGAAGTAAAAGCAAATATATACATAATAAATACATGGGAATTTGGATGAGAGAGGTACTGGCAGCTGCAGAATCAGGAAAGGTCACATATAGGGAGTAACACTAGAGCTGAGCTTTGCAGGAAGCTAGACAGGCAGCTAGGTAGCTCAGTGGATAGAGTGCTGGACGTGGAGTCAGGAAAACCAGATGTCAAATCTAATCTTAGACACGTACTAGCTATGTGATCTTGGGCAAGTCACCTAATCCTGTTTGCCTCAGTTTCCTTATCTGTAAAATGAGCTGGAGAAGAAAATGGCAAAGCACTACAGCATCTTTGCTAAGAAAATCCCAAATGGGGTCACTAGGAATGAAATATGACTGAACATGCAGGGACTGGAAGTGAGGGAGACTTGTATTACAGGTGGGTGGGTCAACCTATGTAAAAAAATGGAAACAGATGGAATGTCATATGAGAGGAATGGCAAGTGAACCAGTTTGCCTAGACTCTTTGTTAATAGGGAAATAATACATAAAGAGGAAGCCTAAAGAGCCTATAGCCTAAAGAGGAAGGATGAAGTTCAGTGGTTAAGGGTTTAAATGCCAAAAAAAAGGAGTTTAGGTTTTATCTTAGGGGGCAGAAGTAAGACACTGGATCTTTTAAAGCAAGGTTGTGACATGGTCACAGGATCATAGATCCACAACTGGAAGCAATCTTAGAACCCACTGGGTCCAACTTACCTTCATTTTACAGATGGAACTGAAGCATAGAGAGATTAAGTGATTTACCTAGAATTCCACAGCTGGTATTTGAGGTAGAATTTGAACCCAGAACTTTCTAATTCCAAGTCCAGACCTCAATCTCCTTAGCTGCTGGATAAAAGATAGCTTGGAATGGGATGGGAAGACACATGAAACAGAGAAACCAATTAGAATGTCATGGAAATAGTTCAAATGAGGAGTGAAGAGACTTGAGTGATGGTGGTGCCTATAGGAATATTGAAAAAGCTCAGAGTGCATTCAAGAGATCTTGAGAAAGGGGTACATTCAAGAAATGTTACAGAGGAAGAATTAACAAGACTTGGTAACTGTATGTACAGAATTATGAAGATGATGATAGCTAACATTTGCACATAGCTTTAAGTACTTTGTATATATTGTATTTTTTGAGTCTCACAACAAACCTTTGAGATAATGCTATTATTCCCTTATTTTATTTTTTAAAATAATATTTTATTTCCCCATTACATGTAAAAACACTTTTTAACATTTGTTTAAAAATTTTTTTAGTTCAAATTTCTTCCCTCCCTTCTCCCTGAGATGGTAAGTAATCTGATATAGATTTTACATGAACAGCTGTGAAATTCCTCATCTATAAAATGGGCTGGAGAAGGAAATAGCAAACCACTTTAGTGTTATTGCCAAGAAAACCCAAATGGGGTTATGTCACAAGAGGGGGGCATGACTGAACATACAGGGAGTGGAGATGAGGGGAACCTGTATTATAGGTAGATGGAGTCAGCCTATATAAAAATATTTTTTTCCTATTAGTCATCATGTGGAAGAGATCTTTAACAAAAGAATGGAGAAAGTGAAATATAGTATGTTTTGGTCTGCATTCAGACTCTGTAGGTTCTCTCTCTGGAGGTGGATGATATTTTTCATCATGAGTCTTTGAAATTGTCTTGGATCACCATATGTACAGCTAGGTTATTTACAGTTGAACATCATATAATGTTGCTATTACTGTGTACAATGTTCTTTAGGTTCTGCTTGCTTCACTTTGCATCAGTTCATACAAGACTTCCTAGGTTTCTCTAAAATTGTCCTGCTTGTCATTTCTTATAGCACAATAATATTCCACAACTTCTTCAGCCATTCTCCAATTGAGGGACACCCCCTTAGTTTCCAATTTTTTGCTATCACTAAAAGAGCTACTATAAATATTTTTGTATAATAGATTCTTTCCTCTTTAACTTCCTCATTTTACAGATGAAAATATTTGAGCTGAGAGATGTAGGGATGAGGGTGGCAAGAGTGGAGTCAAAATTGGAACCCTGGTGACCATAAAGATACTTAGCCTTGGGTTGTATATCCCCCCTCATGATTTGCTTGACAAATGGGGGGAAAATCTCTGGAACTGAGTCTGAAGACCTAGAACCATTGACTAGTGTGTGACTGTGGTCAAGTCATATGATGGCTTGGGCCTCAGTTTCTCCATTTATAAAATGAGGAGGTTGAACTGGAGACTGAAGTTTGTGATCTGTTAGAGCTCCATATCTAAGATGGTATGCATATATATCATCTTATATGTTTTGTATATTCAGTTGTCTTGTGAAAGAGATTAAAAAAAGAGGGTCTGAAAACTGGGGAAGTAGAAAGAGGAGCTCATGAAGAACTTCACATTTCTGATGAATTTGGGAACTACCAGAATGTAGTTGTGAACTTCCTGTTGTGATTTGAAGGGGCAAGTCTCTAGCTTCTAAATAATCCCCCTGTCATTCCATTAGTTTCATTTCATTACTCCTATTCCTCAATGTCTTTGTATCTTTTTTTCCCTAATCCATACTTTCTGTCTTAGAATTGATACTAAGTATGGGTTCCAAGATAAAATAATGATAAGGGCTGGGCAATTGGAGTTAATTGACTTGTCCAGGGTCACACAGGTAGGAAGTGTCTAAGACCAGATTTGAACCCAGACACTTCCTTCTCCAGGCCTATCTCTCTATCTCCTGAGCCACCTAACTGTGGCAATGTCTTTGTGTCTTTAAAAAAAAATTCTCCCTTAATGGGCAAAGAACAAGTCTATCACAGTGGAGAGAAAGCTGGGCCTGGATTCAGAGGACTTGCATTCAGATCTCTGACAGTTTGTTGCCATCACCATGTTCCAGTTTTTGCTTGGATTTACACTCAGCAATGTGCTTGTGATATATCTGGCTCAGAACTATGACATTCTGAACTTGGCCAAAAAGCTTGAAAAGATTAAAAAAGATGTAGGTGCCAAGAAGAAACCTCCCAACCCTTAATGCCAACATCTTAGTAATGTTGTCTGGCTGTTTTCCTATTCTCTTCTCCAGGACTATATTAGTTTCTTCACTCAAAGATACACTGAGTTGCCTTTGAGCTAAAATATACCCGTGGTACCAAAATTACACTTTATCACTCCTCTGACCCCGTACATGCATGAGAGATTCTGAAACTTGAATCACTGTTCTTGACTAAGAAATGCGAGACCATGTGTAAGTCACTTAAAATCTCTGAGCCTCCAGCAATTTTTAAGTAATTAGTGATTAAATTATAGTTGGATCATGGTTGTGATTGGAGAGAGGACCCACAGCTGAAAAATCACAGCTCAGTGACACCCTGAAGGACCAAGTCAAGTTGAGAAGCCCTAACTCAACAATTATTATCTGCCAGGCATGGAAATCACCCACCATTGTAGTGGGATGATTGGGTATGAGGCATGGCTCTTTCCTTCCCCTCATCAGGTACTCTCTTCAGCCCCAGGGGCTTTGGACCCACCATTTTCTATGCCTGGAATGTGTTCCCTCTTTACCTATAGCTTAAAGAATCCCTCACTTCCATCAGGAGGTACTCAAGTACCACCTTCCACTGGAAACCTTTCTTACCTGTATATATGTACACATAAAACACCTCTTCAGAACAAGAGACGGAATCTTGGAACCAGTTCTCTGTTCCCATCTTGCCTGAACTCTGTGATTTTGCCACCTTCTTTGCTGTGGAGTTATTCAGCTATCTGCAACCTGAGATATTACCAGGGAGGCAGCCATAAGACAGCCAATGCAAGACAAGTGTGTGAGTCTCACAACTCTGCTTCCAAACTTTGGGAAGTTGGCATTAAGGTTGCCTTGGTGAACTCCTCCATGTGTTTACAAAATTCATTAAAAACAACAACTGTCTGATACTGCCCGTATTTTATGATCTTTGTACACAAGAGGGCTTATGTGGGTTTTAAATATAAATTTATGAGTATGTGTACATTAAGCATTATAATGTATGTATACACATTAGATTGTATATCTATATATATTATCATAATTTGTTGCTAATTTAATAAATCTAATGCCCGTGTCTCATTTCTAATATATAGAGAGAGAAAGAGAAAGGGAAGGAGGGAGGGAGGAGGAGAGAACAAAAGAGAGAGAAGAAAGAGAGGAGGAGATAGAGATAGAGAGAGAAAGAGAAGGAGAGAGGAGAGGAGAGGAGAGGAGAGAGAGAGAGAGAGAGAGAGAGAGAGAGAGAGAGAGAGAGAGAG
>NC_058130.1:642230368-642248547 GCF_016433145.1 Gracilinanus agilis | reverse complement strand
AGAGAGAGAGAGAGAGAGAGAGAGAGAGAGAGAGAGAGAGAGAGAGAGAGAGAGAGAGAGAACAAACATGTAAGATTTTTTTTGAGAGTAGGAATTGTTTCTTTTTTGCCTTTGTGTCCCCAGTGCCAGGCATGTAGTAGGGACCTAATTAATGGATGTTTGTTGATTGATTATTCGGGTTGTAGGAGTGAATTAGACAGGTAGGAAGGAAGAAAGTTAATGAGATATAAAAGGCAGCCATATGGCTTCTGGCCCTAACTGGTGGTAACAGACATTTCATGACTTAGTTGCAAGGGGAAACATTTTCTTCCACACACTCTGATCTTATACATTTGTGTCTCTTAGAGGAATTGGCTTCAGTTGAAAGTTCTCTTTATCACAGAAGAGCAAAGAAACTCTGGGGGTACATATTATTAACTGTATACTTCCTATTCAGTCATATTAATCAGCTTGGTGTCTATTTCTTGCATGCAGATATGTATTTGTACTCACTGTTTCACATTCTGGAGCAGATTTCACCCTTTTTTTTTCTAGTTCCAGATCTTAGCCTGGAAACAAAAACTTTACCCAGGTTTTGCTTCTTTAAAAAGTTTGAGTTTGGGATTTGATTTCCTGGATTACAGCCCTTGCTGCCTTCACTTCCTGCATGAAGCAAGGTGCTGGCCCGTTGCCCTGACAACTTGTGTCATTGATCCAAGCAATGCTTAGGGAACTGAGAAATGTCCCAGGGTTTGCACTGGGGCTGGGACACACTGTCTGCAGCAAAAAAAATTAAAAAAAAATTTCTCCATCTGCTTATAGGAATCCAAGTTAGGACTGATTGGGGTAGCGCCTGGAACTAACCTCTAGGCATATATCAGAGGGAATTAAGTAGGCTGGGTTTTGGTGGGTGGGGAAATAATGCTTGGAGGTTTTCTACAGCATTCCTAGGGATGGAGCAAAAGGTCCCGGGCGGCTTGAGCAGGGTTCAGGATGGCTTCCTAGCGAAAACAAACAAATCCCGTCTCACCTGTGCTCAAGAGAGATGCTTTAGTTTGGGGCTTGGTAGGGAGCCCGGAGCCCATCATGCCTGGGAGCTCCTGCCTGTGCTGATTAACCCAGCCCACAGCTGTTGAGGGAATGAAAAACTTCTCAGTCCTTCAGACAGCTGTTGTATTTTACTAAACTCTTCTGCTCCCAGGCAGCCTGGAGATTCTGCAGAGGGTAGGGAGCGGGTGGGCAGAGGAAGAAGATGCTACTGGACCAGAGGTTCTCCCCAGCTCTCTGGGAGCCAAGCTAATGGCCATATCCTGGCCCTAAAGCAAAGAAAGGAACACTGGAGGAAGTCAGAATCTAGTAAATTAAATGCCCTTTAGAAAGCGGGAGTGAGGAGAGTGACAGCCCTCCCAGAGAACCCACCAGAAGCATTGCTTGTGCAGCCAAGACTCAATTACCCAGGAGCTGATTATATCTGTGCCCTTTCTTCTCATTCTTTTCCCTCCAGGCTTCGTGCTTTGGGGTCATTTTCGTGTTTATTAACATCTCCATGGGGATGAGCAGGCTCCGGGAATGGAGGAGAAAGCCAAATGACTAATCTGCTAACTTGGTAGCAGCTCCCCTTTGGTTGAAGAGGAGGGGTGGCAGCTAATGACTGAAACATGGCCCTAGGGGCTCCTTGGAACTATTTTTTCCTCATTTTTTCAGAAGCACGCATGATTAATAATGCCTGTAATTATACCTTGGGCTTTATTGAGAGCCATAGCAAAATGGAGAGGCAGAATGTTGTAATCATCAGAGAGCTAGTTTTGGAGGCAGAAAGACCTTGGTTCAAGTATTACCTCTGACATGTTGAGGTTCTGGGACCCTGGGCAAGTCATTAAAGCACTTCTCTAAGATTTTAATTTACAGACGAGTTGCAGTTCAGTGAAGAACTCTAGTTACTAGGAATTGTTGTTCATTGTGAACAACTCTTTGTGACCCCATTGGGGTTTTCTTGGCAAAGAAACTGGAGTAGATTGACATTTCTTTTTCCAGCTCATTTTGCAGATGAGAAAACTGAGACAAACAGTGATTTACCCAGGGTCACCTAGCTAGTAAACGTTTGAGGTCAGATTTTTTTTTAAACCCTTAACTTCTGGGTATTGGCTCCTTGGTGGAAGAGTGGTAAGGGTGGGCAATGGGGGTCAAGTGACTTGCCCAGGGTCACACAGCTGGGAAGTGTCTGAGGCAGAATTTGAACCTAGGACCTTTTGTCTCTAGGCCTGACTCTCAATCCACTGAGCTACCCAGCTGCCCTGAGGTCAGATTTTAACTCAGGTAGATGAGGTTAGAGAGATACAAATGAAAAAGGAACTTCAATTCATCAATATTTATTGTTTACTTTGTGCAAGGCATTATATTGTGTGTGCTCAGTACCGAAAGACAAAAATGAAGCATTCGCTACTCAAGAAATGGATATAGTGCTCTTCTTGGGATCAGGATGGCCCGAGTTAAAATCCTGCTTATCCCTTAGCTATTTAAACCTAGTCACTTGACTTTCTCAGCCTCAGTTTCCTCAACTGTAAAATGGGTATAATGATAGCATCTGCCTCCCAGGGTTGTTCAGAGAATGAAATGAGTTGATGTATATAAAAATACTTTGAAAAACAAAATGCTAAATAATGCTAGCTGTTATTATTATTTTAATCTATCTGTGGTCTTGAATTTATATCAAGGAATCTAGTTGGATATGCCCTCAGGGAAGCTTCATAATGAGCTCTAAGGGGGACATAGTCAGGAAATAAATGCAAAGAGCTGTGCTCCCAAAGGGCACTGATCTGATGCTAGTAACAAATCATAGCGTTGGTCTCTGATTTCTCCCGTTTAGATGACATTCAATCATTCCAAGCTTCTATTTTTGAGGCAGGGAAATTCAATGAAGAATGGCCTAATGGCTTCCTGGCAAACAGTAGGTTGAGATTCTATTCCTCTCTCTGACAGTGGGTGTCCAGACCCCTACAGTCAGCCCTTCTTCTCCCCTCACCACTCAACTCCCTCAGATTAACAAGGTAATATATCTGGGAAGCTTGAACCACCAGCAAGAGATGGTTTGTGACCAAAGAGTACTAACAAATGCAAGAGAACGAAAAGCCCGATTCACCCCCAAACAATACAATGTGGCCTTTTAGATTAGCAAGTTATAATTTCTTGAAAGAACCTGGAATTCCTATCGAGGCCTGAAAGAACTATATTCCAATTGTTTCTTTCTCTCTTTCTCCTCCTGCCTTGCCCCCCAACAGCCTCTACTGTTTTTTTCCCCCAATGGTACTTGCTTGCTTTGAGGTCTGGCCCGGTCTGTCCAATGTCTGAAGCCCTTTTGACCTAGGGAAGGGGTTTGTAGGGGATTGTATCATTTGACACTTCAGTTTTGATTTAGACCTCAAGAAGAAGTGACTTTGCAGAGAACCCAGTGATCTTGCACAAAGCAGGCACAAAAAAATGATCTAGCGACTGAATCAAGATGGAGAAAAGTAGTAGAGTGGCCTCTGAGGTGCTTCTGTTTAGCATCGAGTCAACAAGAAATGTGTTGAGGATTGCTTCTTATTTTCAAAGTTTCATCCTTAAGGAACAATTCCTCTTTTTTTTCTCAAAGGCCAACTTTGCAAAGTGGGCAAAAAAGGAATCATTATGGCATCCATCACAGAACTTGAGATTTTAAAAGACCTTCAGAGGCCACCTTGTCAGGGAAGTAAGGGGGGAAGAGGTGAGAGGTACAGAGCATTCTAGGCACAGGGGATAGCTTGGTAAAAGGGCATAAAGATGGAGAGCCTATCTATGGAACTGCAAGTAGGCTAGCGTACCATGATTGTAGAGTGTTCAAAGGGAGTAAATTATAAGAAGACTAAAAAGGTAGTAAGAGCCAGATTATAAAGAGCCTTACATGGCAGAATGATTTATGTTTGATCCATGAAGTAAGAGGGAGCCACTGGAGTTCATCAGGCTGGAGAGAACATGAAAGCAGTTCTGGGAAGGATAGATTGGAATAGAAAGACACTCGAGGAAGAAGGACTAGTTAGAAGGCTATTGCAATAGTTCAGATGACAGGTAATGAGAACCCAAACTAGGGATGTGTCTGTATAAGTGGAGAGAAAGGGCATAGTCTGAAAATGGCAAGATTGGATATCCATGGATTGGATGTGTGGGTTGATTGAAAATGAAGATTCAAGGATGATACCAATGTTGCATGGCTAGATGATTGGGAAGATGGTGGTACCCTCAAGGTACAAGGGAAGTTCAGAAGAGGGCAAAGTTTTAGGAAAAAGATAAGTTCTATTTTCAACATCCTGAGTTTGTATATAATATATATAAGATTTCAAGTTCAATATGTCCAAGACATATTTGTGTAGAACTGTAGTTCAGGAGAGAGATTAGGGCTAGATAATTAGATCCAGAAGCCATCTACATAGAGATAATAATAATTGACAAGGCTGAGAGAAGGAGAGATGAGGACAGAACATTGAGGAATGTCTATGGAAAGTGAGAGTGATGGATGAAGAACCAGCAAAGGAAATTGAGAAGAAAAGGTTGTATGATTATAAATTCCCATGTTGGCCACTGTATTCCTATTATTGCAGCTTAAACTTGCATTAGCTTTTTTCAGTTAAACAATTAATTTCAAGAGACATTCATTAAATGTCTACTATGTATAACCTAAAGGAGTGGTCCTCTGACTCAGAACTCAGTATTCTTTCCACTATACCACACTACCTCTTTTCTGTATATGACTTTTAAAATTCTTAATTGGTCAGTGAATCCCATGTTTCTTTTTCTAGACAATGTCCCCTTTGATTCCTCATTGGAATACTTTGTTTGTAACATTGGAATTTCATTCTTAAGAGTGTCCTATCTATTTTTAAGTTGATTTCTCCTGTAGTATTTTAGGCCATGAGATCTTTTCTATTAATCCTAAAGTATTTAAAATCTTTTTCTGAGGTCTGGAGAGAAGACCCAGTATGCCCTCCTTATCTGCCATAACATTTATTTGTTTGTTTGTTTATTTTTGTTACTCTTTTTAAAAAATTTTATGTTGAATATTTTCCAATAGTTACATATTTCACGTTCTTTCCCTTTCCCCCAAACACACCCAACCCCCTTTAGCCAATGCACAATTCCACTGGGTTTTTTACATGTATCATTGATCAAGACCTAATTCCATATAAGTTATCATTTAGTGTCTACATCCCCAATAATAACCCCATCAACCCATGTGTTCAAGCAGTTGTTTTTCTTCTGTGTTTCCACTCCTGCAGTTCTTCCTCTGAATGTGGGTAGCGTTCTTTTCCATAAATCCCTCAGAATTGTCCTGGGTCATTGCATTGCTGCTAGTACAGAAATCCATTACATTAGATTTTACCACAGTCTCTGTGTACAGTGTTCTTCTGGCCCTGCTCCTTTCACTCTGCATCAATTCCTGGAGGTTGTTCCAGTTCACATGGAATTCCTCCAGTTCTTTATTCTTTTGAGCACAATAGTATTCCATCACCAGCAGGTACCACAATTTGTTGAGCCATTCCCCAATCGAAGGACATTCTCTCATTTTCCAATTCTTTGCCACCACAAAGAGCTGTCATAACATTTAAAATGGTGTGATTACTTAATTCCAAGGTTGCCATCATTTTAACTTAGGCAACATATTGCTCCTTTTGGTTCTAGAATAGTTGTACTTTTTGTTGCTTTCTCAAGTTGAAAATGTCTTAGGTGCTTTGAGCTTGGGAGGGAGGGAGGGAAGGAGGGAGGGAAGGAAGGAGGGAGGGAGGGAAGAAGAGAGAGAGAGAGAGAGAGAGAGAGAGAGAGAGAGAGAGAGAGAGAGAGAGAGAGAGAGAGAGAGACAATATAAAGTCCCCCATCACCACTATAATCTGTCATGCCAGTCTTGTAATCTATTTCTGAATTTCTCCATCCTTTCACACCTTCTCTCCAGATGGTTGTTGGTATACATACTACAGTATCATTTCCATTTCTCCCTCCTTTGATGTTCACTAAAAGAGAAGAACATGTCACTCCTCCATGATTCCCTCTTTCTGAATTTATGGATTTCTTTATGGGAGAAGGGTTATAAATTTAGGACTGGAATCATCTAGTCTAAACCCCTCATTTTACAGATAAAGAAAGAGGCCTGTGGAGATGTTGAGTAACTGATCCAAGGTTACATGGCTAATACAAAATAGAGTTGTATTAAAACCCATGTGTTCTGAATCCAAAAACAATTCTTTCTTTCTAATATACTACTGCCTCTTTTAATATATCACTTTTTTTAAACTTTACTTTCCATCTTATACTCAATACTGTGTATTGGTTCTAAGGCAGAAGAGTAGTAAGGGCACATCATTTGGGATTAAATGACTTTTCCAGGGTTACACAGCTAGGAAGTATCTGAGGCCATATTTGAAGCCAGACCTCCTATTTCCAGGCCTGGCTCTCTATCCACTAAGCCACCTAGCTGCCCCCATACGACTATTTAAAAATCTAATCTGTTCCTATTGAGTAAGGTAATACCCTTCTATTGTCATACTCCAGGCAGGTCCCACTAAATCTGTGTGATATCCATAAGTTTAGACTTTAACCTTTTTGTTTTAGGAGTGCTAAATCACCTTATTTATTCCATAGACTTTCAAAATATTTATATCTGAAATAAATATTATTATACTGTGACTTTTCCTAGATATTCTGATTTAGTGGTCCTCTCCATTCCTATTGTTCCTATTTTGTGATTGTTGTACTCCGTGATAGGTGACTTAGTGGTTGTATGTACAAAATTTGTTCTGACCTCTATTTTCAGTTTAAATTGCTCTTGATTGATTTCAAAAGTTTCCAAGCAAATATATCTTTCTTGACTTTTGTTACATGTCTTTCATACCTGGCCTATAACCTGTCATTCCTACATCAGCAACTCAGGTCTAGAAATTCAAATCCCATTTTTTGACACTGTTTCCTTATTTGGTTGTTCACTTCTTATACAAAATCTTTCCTTTCTGAGGCCTTTACCAGTTCAGCACTTAGCACTGTAGAATAGACATTTAATTAGTGCTAATATCATATTACACAGTAATGAATCATATCTTCATTGAATAGAATTGATAAAAATACTTCCTGAAATTCCCAAGATCTTCAGTTTCCTGCTCAGGACTGCATAATGAATGAAAGAAAAAACATTTTTTAAGTGTTCACTCTGAGTCAAGCACTGAGCTGTAAGCACCAGGCACACAAAAAACCAATAGCATCTGTCCTCAAGGAGCTTCCCTCCTTCTCCTCTTCCTCCATTTTACATTCTAATGGGGAAGACAATTTACATAATACCCAGAGCCCCTTTCTAGATTTCTAGAATCCAGAATAAATCCAAGTATAATTTTTCTCTACATTAAATCTCCAGAAGTGGTTATTGGTTAGTAAATCCAGAAATTCTCCAGTTTCTGAAAGGAGTTACAGGATCCTTTTGATTATTCATGTCAGGTTGGCATATAGTTGCCTTGGTACCTCTCTTTGTTGGTAGTTTCCAGCCAGCAGGATTCAACTCTTACTCCTATGATGAGATTATATTTTATCCTGGCAGAACCTATAGATTCATATCACTGTTCCCCAGAGCTCAGTAAATTGCCTTCTCTGGGGGTCCACTTCCACCTTTTGTGGGAAGCATCTCGATATGATATATTTTCAGTCTTTTAGCCTTGTGGTGGTCCTTCTATCCTGGTTTTCACCCTCTAATTTTCTGACAGGGGTTTAGATTTCCCTTTGCCTCTTCAAATAATTTTCCTTCACTTTTATTGCAAGGAATATTTTATTCTCCCCAATTTCATGGAGAAGAAGAAGAAAGAAGAAGGAAGAAAGAAGAAAGAAGAAAGAAGAAAGAAGGAAGAAGAAGAAGAAGAAGAAGAAGAAGAAGAAGAAGAAGAAGAAGAAGAAGAAGAAGAAGAAGAAGAAGAAGAAAGAAAGAAAGAAGGAGAAGAAGAAGAAAAAGAAAGAAGAAGAAGAAAGAAGAAGGAGGAGGAGGAGGAAGGAAGGAAGGAAGGAAGGAAGGAAGGAAGGAAGGAAGGAAGGAAGGAAGGAAAGAAGGATGTTTCTCCAATCTTTTTACTTTTTCTTCTAGAAGGGAAACTAGCTTGTGTTTTTTAAAACTTGTGAATATTACAGAATTTTAGAGTTCAAAGGGATCTCAGAATTCACCTAGTTCAGAACCTCACCTGTCTGAGCCTCTCCAACAATAAACATGAAAATTTATGTGACTTGATATTGAGTGAAATGAGTAGAATCAGAAGGATATTTTATATTATAACAATATTATGAAGATAGTCAACTTTGAAATTCTTAGGAATCTTGATTTTAAAAAAAAGACTAACCTAACCACATGTGATTCCAGAGGTCTCATGGTGAAATAGGCTCCTTTCCTATTGAAAGAGAGGTGATCGATTCAGAATGCAGAAGGAAATAACCTTTTTTTTTGGACTTGGCCAATGAGGGAATTTGTTTTGTTTGACCACATATGTAACAGGGAATTTTGTTCTTTTTTTTTTCTTCAGGGAGGGGTGAACAGGGGAGAGAGAGGAAAATCTTCATCTAAAAATAATTAAAAATGTATCTACCAAGGGAAATCAAGTAGGAAGATATTATAAAAATTGAAGTGAGAAATATTGAGGAACTGAACTAGAATCCTGTTTGAATGGATTCTAAGCTTGTTATGTAAATAGACTTGATGAGACATAAATTAATTGGATACAGAGATGGGGGTTGAGGGACAGAACAAAGTTTAAGGTGACTGCAGTTTTTAGACTAGGTGATTAGAAGAATGATGGCATCCTAAATAGAAATGTTCAGGAGAGGTGGCATTATAGGTAGAAGTACAAAGGCAAAGGTAGAAGAATGTGGGATCTAGACAAAGAGATAGTAAGTATGATTAGCAGTATTGCTAGAGCATTGCATGTGAGAAGATGAGGTTGGGAAAGAGTGTTGAGATAAGACTGAATAAGAGTGGTGAAACCTTCTGGAGTACTTTGGATGCCAGGATGAGAGATATTTTTTCTTTTTTAAGTTAGTGAAATCATTTAAAAATATTTTATTCTTTCTCAGTTCCATGTAATTTTTAAAAAAGTTCATTTTCTAAAATTTTGAGTGCTAGATTCTCTTTCTTCCACTCTTCCACCCCTCTCTCCCTGATATGGCAAACAATTTGAAATAGGTTATACATGTGTAATCATGCAAAACATTTCCATATTGGTCATGTTGTGGAAGAAGACACATATCAAAAAAAAAGATAATCCATGAAGTAAACAAAGTGAAAAATAGTATGCTTCAACCTACATTCAGACTCCATCAATTCTTTCCCTGGAGGTGGATAGCATTTTTCATCATAAGTCCAATGGAATGTAGTGGATTATAGTATTTCTGATAATAGCTAAGTCATTCACAATTGATCATCATACAATATTGCTGTTACTGGGTACAGTATTCAAGGATGAAGAGTTTGAACTTTGTTCTGTAGGTGAGAGGGAATTATTGAAGAATTTTGAGTAGATGAGTGACACAATCAAGTCACTTTTGAAGGAGAATTGAGGCATCACCATCATGCCAGTCACTAAAGTTGGTAAGAGTAATTCTAGACACTCTCTTCTCCCTTCCTTATCTTCAGTGGTCAATCACAGATGCCAAGGCTGGTTGATACCTCCTTCTTAGACTCTCTTTCCCTCACATGGCAATAGTCCTATTCAAGCTCTTATTTGTTCTTATCTGAACTATTGTAATAGCCTCCTAATTGGCTTCCTGCTCCCATTCTCTCCTGTTTCCATTCAGACTTCCACACAGTTGCTTAATTAATCTTCCTAAAGCACAGGTCTGGCCACATTACTCTCCCATTCAAAAACTTTCAGTACTTCCTTATTATTTTTATTTTTAGCCTAGAATATAAAGCCTTTTGCAATCTGCCACCAATGGACTTTTCTGACTTGTTTCCCATTATTCCCTTTCAAGTTTTAAACATATTATGTCAATACTAAATCAATTGGCCTACTTTCTTGGATGTACATTCCATCTCTTGCCTCTGTTTATCCACACAAACCATTTCCTGGGTCCAGAATGTGCTCCTTCTTCAACTCTACCTTTCTGAGTCCTTTTGAACCTCAGCTTGGAGGGTACCTCCTCTTTGAAGGCCTCCCCAATATTTCCACTTCCCTTCAATAATGTTGTTATCCTCCTCAAACTACTATGTAATTTACTCAGGAAGAGAAGAGGAAATAAGCATTTAATATATCATTTGCTATGTACCAGACACTGTGCTTAGTGTTTTACATTTATTATCTCATTTGATCCTCACAACTACACTGCAAGGTAAGTACATTTATTCCCATGTTACAGTTGAGGAAATTGAGGTTAAATTTTTCCAGAGTCACATGGCTAAAAAATGTCTAAAGCTATATTTGAACTTGGGTATTTCTGACCTCAGGCCCTGCACACTGTCCACTCTGGCACCTAGTCGCCTCATTACTCATACTTCTTTCCATGTCTAGTGTCTACTTTTAGGGCGAGGGATGGCTAGGTCTCTAAGATTATAGGGTCATAGATTTGGAACTTGAAGAGACATGAGAAGGTTTTCTAGTCTACTGCCCTATTTTGAAGATGTAGAAACAGAGGTCTATAGAGGTTTTAAATAACTTGTTAAAGTCAGAAAAGTATTAAGTGGAAGAGCTATGATTTAAATGTGGTCTTCCAAATCAAAACCCAGAGAACTTTCTATTGCATCATGCTGCTTCTCATAGGAGAAGTGGAAAATGGAAAGAATGCTGCATCTGGAATCAGAAGACCTAGTTTCCATTCCTAGATTTGTCTCCAATTATTTTTGTGACCATAGGCAAAACATTTTGCTTCCTTTGGCCTCAGTTTCTTCATCTGTAAAAAGAGGAGATTGACCTTTATAATCTCTTCCAGGTCTAACTATATGGCAACAACATGAGCTACTATTTATGTAGTACTTGAAGATTTGCATAGTGTTTTATGAATCTTAAAATTTTGATTTTCCCAACAACCCTGTGAGGTAGATACCATTATAATCCTCATTTTATGGATGAGGAAATTAAAGACAAGAAAGTTTAAGTGAAATGATGACGATTATACAGTGAGTAAATGTTTGAGATAAGATTCAAACTGAGGCTTTACTGAGTCTGAACCCCATCCTCTCTCTACCATGTAGTTTAGCTGCCTCAGCTTCTTGGTGGAAAAGCCTGTTTTGCTTTTTTTTAATTTTAATTTTAATTTTTTTATCTCTAATTCAAACACTTTAAAGATTGTATGTAATAACGGTTGTTTGTTGAATTGAGGTGGGAATATCATCTAGGAGACTGCTTTTTCTCTCCCTCCCCTTTGGCTTTCCTCCCCAATTAAGAAGACAAGAAAAACAAAACCCATTACAAATGTATACAGTCTTGCAAAACAAATTTCATTACTCCAGGGTAAAAAAAAAGCAAGAAGAAGAAATAAGAGAATAAAATTTGCTTCAATCCATATTCTGAGTCTACCAGTTCTCTATCTGAAGGGAGATATTATGTTTCACAATGAATCCTTTGGAATTATAGTTCTTTGTGTTGATCAGTTACTAAGTCTTTCCATAGTTCATTTTCTTTACAGTATTGCTAGTACTGTGTATGTTATTCTCCTGGTTCTGCTCATTTCAGTTTGTATCAATTTACATAAGTCTTCCCAAATCTTTCTGAGACCAACATCGTTATCTACTGTAGTCATAATTTTAGAATCCCTTTCATGCCAGCCAAATAAAAAAAAAACTATTTATTCCCATTGAGGAATTCTTCAATGGACAGAGCATGTATATTTTTTAAACCCTTACCTTCTGTCTTAGAGTCCATACTAAGTATTGGTTCCAAAGCAGAAGAGTGGTAAGGACTGGGCAATGGGAATTAGGTGACTTGGCCAAGTTGCACAGCTATGAAGTATCTGAGGCCAGATTTGAACCCAGGACCTCCCATCTAGCTCTTCTTCCCCTGAACCACATAGTTGCCCCTCAGAGCATGTATTTTTGCCAAAACATTTTGCTGGAGACTTCTATAATATCCCACTTTGTAGATTTAAACTTCTATAAAGGTGAGAAGGCTTCTGATTTTCCTCCCAGGTCTACCTTTCTTGTCCCTCTTTTTTTATTCTTCCTGTTGCCTTTTCAACTCTGAAACTCCTCCTCAAACCATCTTTGTAGGGACATGCATAAACTGTGGGCTGCCTTTTTGGCATCTGTAGGTGTCATCGCTTTTTGTGGTCCAGATCTGTGATTTCATTGGTAAAGGGGTGACTGCTCATGAAGAAGCTCCCTGTAACAATGCCGATTTATTTCCTCTGTCTCTCCCTAAATACTTTGGCCACATAATGAGAAGATAGGACTCCTTGAGAAAGACCCTGATGTTGGGAAAGATTGAGGACAAAAGGAGAAGGGGACGGCAGAGGTCAAGATGGATAGATAGTGTCATGGAAATAACAAATATGAACTTGGACAGACTTCAAGAGATGGTGGAGGATAGAAAGGTCTGGTGTGCTATGACCTTTCTGTGGTGTCACAAAGAGTCAGGCATGCTGAACAACAATAATAACTGCATCTCCTGCAATGAGAGGTTGTGATTTGAAAAGGGGCTTCAGAGAAAGACAAGACTTGAATCCAGATGTCTTTAACAACAGCAATAACAATCAATAACAATGGAAGGTAGCTGACATTTTTATAATGCTTTAAGATTTTCAAAGGGCATTTCATTTGGGCCTCACAACATTGTGATTTAGATAATAAATTAAAATTAAATTTAGGCAAGGCATTTTGCCTCCCTGGACCTCAATTTACTCATCTGTAAAAAGAGGAGGTTGAACCGAATGACCTTTATGATCTCTTCTGGGTCTAATTGTATGGCAATCATATAAGCTACCATTTATGTAGTACTCAAAGATTAAAATTCCTTAAATTAAAATTAAATTGCTTTGCAATCAAAATTCCTATTGTAGAATGGCAATTGATAGCACAAAGTTGTGGATGAGGTGGAAGTTGATTGCATTAAACATTTAGTTTATAGCAGTGGTTCCCAAACTTTTTTGGCCTACCACCCCCTTTCCAGAAAAAATATTACTTAGCTCCCTGGAAATTAATTTTTAAAATTTTAATAGCAATTAATAGGAAAGATAAATGCACCTGAGGCCATCACCGCCCCACCCTGGATTGTTGCAGCACCCACCAGGGGGTGGTAATGCCCACTTTGGGAATCACTGGTTTGGAGGCTGCTAGGAGGTATAGAGGATAGAACTATAGGCTTAAAGTCAGAAAGACCTGAGTTAAAATCTTATCTCAGAAAACTGAGGGTCCCAAAAGACTAAGGGACTTGCCCTTGGGGTTTCAGTTAATAAGTGGAAGAAATAGGATTTAGGTCAATATCTGTCTGACTCCATCACTAGCACTCTTTCCAGGGTTGTGGTAATTTTGACTCAGAAATATTTCTTTTTTTCCCCATTTAATGGAAAAAACCCTGGCAGTAGGCCCAGAGATGAGAGTTCAGTGGACCAGGGAAGAATTTTTTTTTAAAAAGGATTAGGGAGACATGAGCATATTTTAGTCAGATAGGAAGGAATCAATGGAAAAGGAAAGACTGAATGTGTGTGAAAAAGAAAGGGCAATGGTAGAGCAAAGTTGTAGACAAGGTAGAAGACAATCACATTAAACATTTATTTTAGAGACAGCTAGGTAATGTAGTAGATAGAATTCTTGGCTTGGAGTCAGGAAGACCAAAGTTCAAATCCTGCCTCAGATACAAACTAGTGCAAGGAAGAAAAAGAATGCTAAACCTCTAAGTCTGAAAGCTGTAGTAGTTAAAATCATTCATCGGAAGATGGAATGAGGCTCTCTTAACCATAAATAAAGGAGAAAAGGCTTTCCTGGAGATTGAATCTGAATGAGTTTAAGGCAAGAGAGGACAGCCTTAAGCAAAAATTCCACCAAATACAAAACTCAGTTTTGAAGTAGAATTAGTGGATATTGATTGAAGTGAGAATTGTTTTATTGATCTAATTACATTACTTCAGAAACTGCTTCTACAAATCTGCGGCTTTGTCTAAACTTGAAGAACAATCGACCTTATTCTTGGGTATGGAGAAAACAGATTATTCATTCTGAGAATAAATCCCTCAAGTTGCACATGGGTTGTTGAGACTATGTAAATGATTGGTTGGGATTCATTTTTCTATTTTTTAATAGTCAGGTTATAAATAGAATATCTGGAATACTCAACAACCACAAAAAAAACCTATGACTGGAAAAATCACTGCCTCAGTTTCATCACCTGTTCTAACCAAACAGAGCTACCTGCTCTTCCCCATTCCATCTCCTGTGTCTATGCCTTCAAAATATTCCAATGCCAATAATATTCTCCCTACCTCATCTATGCCTTGGGAGCAGCTCAAAGAGTGCCACCATATACATAACTACTTACTCCTTTTATCTCAAGTGATAGATCTTGTAGTACAGAGAGTGGGGGCGTAACAGTTTTGCAGGCTTTGGCTGAGTTATAATGTCAGTTAGGAGTTTAGAATCTTGGGGAAGAGTTTCAGTTAGACCTGGGAACTCGTGGAGGGAACCGGGGCCAGCCGAGCTCCTTCTGGGGATTAAAACCTTCGCCTAGTTTTGCAGTTTTTTGAGATTTGTTAGTTTAGATAAAACCTTTAAATCTCCCTACCCTATCTCATTTTCTACCTTCATTTCCCTTACCTAAATGTGTTAGACGAGTGAATAAGGAGAGTGAATCAGAGAGTTAGTTCAAATCTGTGAGAGTTTAGCCCTACCCTTGCAATAATTTATCTAGAGAGGTTTTGTATCCATCATCCTAATCCCTTTTGATTTCAAAATCACCTTGAGAGCTGAGTAAAGGCAGAACCTTTCTTAGACTCCATTCCTGCTTCCCTTCCCCCACCTGAGATTTCTCTAAGCAGCTGTTAGGGCTTCCTTGATCTTTTTACCTTGACAATCTAACCTGAGAAGACAATAAACCCCTTAGTGTTTAAAACAGACCTTTTGGTTACTTCATTAGTTAATTAGTAAGAAAGGGAAGAAGAGGAATAGAATCAACATACTCAGAGGTTTGAGGGAAACTGGAGTATCCATCTTGAAGGAAGTGTAACTTTAAAACAAGTCCCTTCCTATGATATTAACTAAAGCCTGTAGTTAATTTCAATCAGTCTATTTCCCTTCAGTGTTTGTCTTTAGCCTAAGTCCTAGTCTGTATTCCTTACTGCTGTTTGCTTGTTTAGATTAGTTCATCCTCTCCCTGGCAATCCTTGTTACCTCAGTGTTATACTCCCTGAACTCAGACATTCCCTTATTTCTCATACCACCTCAACTGTCATCCTTCATCATTGAACCTTCCTTATCCACTATATTGCCTTAACTTCCCTACTACCCAGTCTATTCACTTGATTACCTCCAGCCTTGGATCCCTTGCCTTGTCTTATTCCCTGATCCTACCAGTTATTACCCCTAGCTTCAGCCTCATATTATATCCTACATATCCCTATTATATCTTACCTAATCCCCATATTACCTCCCTTCCAAGTCCCCTATAACACTCTTCCTTGTATATAGTCTGTAATTATTTACTAGCATTTGTTGTTTTTTCCCAGATATAATTTACGTTTTTTATTTGTATAAAACATAATTATTCAAATTTATTAATATCCAGAATCCAAAGCTATTATATTTTTCCCTTTGAATCCCTAGCACCTAATACAGTGTTGTGCAACACAGAGGATAAAGAAAGGAAATAAGCCTTTATTAAGCACCTACTGTGTGCCAGACATTGTGCTAAGTGCTTTACAAATATTATTTCATTTAGTCCTCACAACAACCTTGGGAGGTAGATGCTACTATTCTCCCCATTTTAGTTTTAGTTTAGCCTCATTATATATAGATAATGCTTAATCTTGGTTTTAGTTAGATAATACTTATCATTTTAAGACAAGATCTATTTATTCTTATACTTTTATATGTGTTTGACAGAATGGGTTATTATATTTTATCAAAAGCTTTTTCTGTATTCATTAAAAATTTGATATGACTTTGTTGTTTTTGTTATTAATATGATCAATTATAGTGATAGTTTTCCTAAAATAAAAAATGCATTTGGGGGATAAATCCAGTCTTGTCAGACCATGTTATCTTCATAACACATTATTGTAATCTCCTTACTCTTTCTTATTTTTGCATCAATATTCCTTTGCATCAATATTAAATAGGTCTATGTTTTTTTCTGTTTTTGTTCTCCCTGGTTTATGTATTAAGACCATATTTGTACCATCAAAGGAATTTAGTAAGACTCTCTCTTTACTTGTTTTTCTAGTCAGTTTTTGTACTATTGAAATGAATTGTTATTTAAATGTTTGGTAGAATTTGCTCATAAATCCATCTGGTCATGGGGTCCCTGCCTCCAACCCCTGTAAGGGCTCATTTATATCTTATTTAATTTATTTTTCTAAGATAGGATTATTTAAGTATTCTAATTTATATGTTTGTAAATATAAATTTTACTTAGATTCTTAGTTTTATTGGCAAATAGTAGGGCAAAAGAGTTCCTAATAATTTTTTAATTTCGTCTTAATTGGCTGTGAATTCAACCTTTTCATTTTTGATGCTGATAATTTGGTCTTCTTTAAAACAAATCAAATGAACCAATGGTTTATTTATGTTATTGTCTCCCCCAAAGTCCCTAAACTCCTAGTTTTAATTATGTTTAATTCAAAAATTTTCAACTTAATCAATCTCTCCTTTGATTGTCAGGATTTGTAGTTGGTTGTTTTATTGAGGATTTAAAACTTGATTTTTAGTTGTGTGTCCAATTTGTTGATCTTTTTTTTTTTTTCTTTCTTTTATTGCTGTCAGCATTTAGAGATACTAATTTCCTCCTAAGTAGTACTTTGGCTGCATCCTACAAATTTTAGTATATTTTCTCATGGTTGTTATTATCTCTAATGAAATTATTGATTGTTTCTTTGTTCTTTGATCTACTCATTCTTTATGATTGAGTTATTTAGTTTCCAATTTCTTTCTAATCTATGCTTCAAAGGCTTTTGTTGAATATAATTTTATTGCATTTGGTTTAAAAATGCATTTAATATTTCTGCAATTGTTTCTGAGGTTTTTATGTTCTGATTTATAATTGATATTTGTGAAAGTTCCATGTACAGCTGAGAAATAGATATATAATCCATTTTATTCCCATTCATCATTCTCTGGAGATCTATCACATCCAACTTTTTCTAAAATTCTAATCATTTTCTTAACTTTTTTTGTGTTTATTTTAAGTTTAGATTTATCTAAATCCGAGAGAAATCAATTGAAGTCCTTTACTATTATAGTGTTACTATCTATTTAACTGTTACTTTTCTTTCATGAATTTGGATGTTATATCATTTGGTTGGTACAGGTGTATTCAGTATTGATATAAACTCATTGTCTGTGATACTTTTTGGCAAACTATAGTTTCCCTCTTTCTTAATTAGGTCTATATTTTCCTTTTGCTTTGTCTGAGATCATGATTGTTAGCCCTACAGTTCATACTTCAGGTGAGGAATATTTCTTTCTGACTACTTTCAGTTTTCTCCTTCACCTGGGAGTTCTGGATTTTGGCTCTAACATTCCTTGGGTATTTCATTATGGTATTTCCTTCAGGAGATGGATTCTTTCATTTCTGCTTTGTTTTCTGTTCTAAGATATCTGGACAGTTTTCCTTGATAATTTATTGAAATATGATGTCTTGGCTCTTTTTTGTTCATGGTTTTCAAGTAGTTCATTAATTCTTTTTTTTTTAACATTTATTAATATTCATTTTTAACATGGTTACATGATTCATGCTCCACCTTTCCCCTTCAACCCTCCCCCCGCACCCCCCCCCCCACCCTTGGCCGATGCGTGTTTCCACTAGTTTTGTCATGTGTCCTTGAACAAGACCAATTTCCAAATTGTTGGTAGTTGCATTGGTGTGGTAGTTTCAAGTCTACACCCTCAGTCATGTCCACCCCGACCCATGCGTTCAAGCAGTTGTTTTTCTTATATGTTTCCTCTCCTGCAGTCCTTCCTCTGAATGTGGGTAGCGTCTTTACCATAAATCCCTCAGAATTGTCCTGGGTCATTGCATTGCTGCTGGTACAGAAGT